>NC_059425.1:104569234-104882359 GCF_021028975.2 Sphaerodactylus townsendi
CTCACTTGGCTGCTTGTCCCCATCCTTGGAGCTTGACAGCATGTCCTCCTCGTGGCTGTGCCTGGGTCTCCCCCAATGACTCTGGCTGGCCCCAGCCCCCTGCGCATTCTGCTGTCCCCCCCAGCACCATTCCCTACCAATGGTGAGGGTTTGGAGCTGGAGTGTGGGGCGTGGGCTGGCCTCCACCCCCGGACACCTGGTAAGCCCCTTCCCCCACCCCCAAATGCCAGCCAGTCTATCCATAGGCCCAGCAAAGCCTCCCCCTCCCACCCCATCATCTAAATTCCTTCATCCCCCACCTTTCAACCCTTCCCCACCCCAGTACTTATCTTCAACCCCTTCTCCACTCCTACCCATACATTCCAACCCTCCCCCACCCTAATACTCACTTGCCAACCCTCTCCCATCCCAACCCTTACCTTTTTTCTTCCCCCACCCAAGCCTCACCTTGCCACCATGCTCCACCAGAACCCTCACCTTTCCAAGCCTCTCTTTCTGCTCTCTCCCAATCTGCTGCCCAAAGCCTTTCCTTTCAACCCTCCATCTCCAGTCACTCCTCTCCACCCTCCCCCTATTCTCACCTTCCAACTTACCCCAAGCCACACCTCTCTGACCCCTGAGCCACAGACCTAGAACCAGGTAAGTGTCGTACCACAAGAAAGGGGTATAAGATCCGCTACAGCCCCACTAAAGCCCATCGGGGAGAGGGGACTCAGATTTTTTCTTGGGCTCCATTTTCCCTAGGTACACCTCTAAGGGGTGGCAATCAGGGGCACTGTGGGGGGAAAGTGGGGGGTGATAGGCAGGGGCACTGGGAGGGGAAGGTGGGTGTGGCAGGGGTGTACCACCCACAGGGTACTGTGAGATATGAAGAGCAAGGTCAAGGGTACAGTGACATCGAAAAGGTTGGAAACACTGCTCTATAGTATAATGGACCTGAATATTTTTTGGATTCTCTCCCCAAAGCCCCCCCCCATCTGTAAGGATGTTTTGAATTTTTGGGGAGTCCTGAAAAATTTCTGGTCCAATATACACAAATCTGAATTTTACACCCCCCTTTTTTATGCAAACCACTATAAATATCCCAATAACAATTTCATTTATTTCTCCTAATTACAGGCTATTCTATACTGGGTGTCTACATTCACTTTTTGACATTTTTATCTGGGAGGTCAGGCTACATCTGTTTTGTATATAGAAACATCTTCTATGCCAAGCTTCATAGCAGACTGAAGATTTGAACCCATGGCTCTGAGATCCTGGTATGACTCTCTAGCCAGTAAACTGTTGAAAAAATAACATTGACCATACCTGCATCAAGATGATACTGTGGTAGTAGTTGGAGACAAGGAAGGAAAAACAAACTCCCATGCCTCCAAAATAAAGACTTTTGTCCTCCTTGTTTGCTTTGATTGATATAATCTGGATGAAAAGTATCCCAATTAGATGGGGGGGGGGATGAACAGAACACTGCAATTTGCTGTACCTTTGATTATGTTAGCAATGAGACAATTTCTATTATCTGCACAGTATTTGAAGGGAAGCTGTGTTGAGCCAAAAGGAAAGACTGCATATAAATATTGGAATACATTTTTTAAAATAATTGTTTAGTTGAAGAGTACAATCTCTAGTAATTTCATCCCAACTAGGCTTAGAGATTCAGGTGCAACAAATACCAGATTTGGCCCAAATCTGTGAGAATTCGGGCCAAAATTGGCTGAATATGTCCTGCCCGAATATGAACAAGTCCGAATGCAAGGTATTCGGGCTTTTGGGAGGTATTTTTTGGGGGTTTTTTTGTATTTCTGCCTGCAAGGGGTGCATTTTTAATGGAGCCATCTGGAAAGTCTAGTGCCTCTATCTTCAAAAATGTGCAGCCTGCTTATACACTCAGAAATCCCCCATTGGCTACAATGGAGCCAAGGTACTGCAAATCAGAGAATCTGGGCAAATTTCTTGGGGTGCCTGTCAGGGGTGCATTTTTAAATCTAGTGGCACCAAACTTTCAGGGTATCATCTGAAGACTGTCATGATGATACCACCCAAGCTTGGTGAGGTTTGATTGGGGGGGGGGTCAAAGTTATGGACCTCAAAGGGGTAGCCACCATCTCCTATTAGGTCCCATTGGAAACAATGGGGGAATGAGGGCACCCCCTTTGGGCCTTTATACTTTGGCCTTTAAAAAATGCAAAACCCCCCACCAAAATGCAAAAAAAATCAGACGGATCCGAATATGTTATTTGTCTTATTCAGGCATACAAATAATTTTATGCCCGAATAAATCCGAATCCAAATTTTACCAAATTTCTAGGGTATTGACCAAACCTAATCCCAACCCATAAGAGGATGGAAGTTGGGTGAATGTTTTCTATTGAAATGAAAGCAAACAGCTCCCAAATTCATTTATGTACCAGAATCTGAACAAATTTATTAATAAAACAAGTTGAATCCCAACTTGAAGGGAAAAGTCTATGTGTATTCCAGTAGAAAACCTGCTAACAACTTATATCTCTAATGATTTTTGAAATGAAAAGTATGGTAGGATGGGTCAAGGCTACTTACCGGAACTAATTTTTACTTCAGACACAATCTGGAGCTGCTAATGCTGTATAAAAATCAATCCCAGATAATAGCTTGTTCTGCAGTTATTACTACTTTTACAAATTGCAAGCTGACCCATGGATTCTTCCTATTGGCAAGAGTAATTGAGTTTCCAAAGCATTTTTGCATCATGTACCAAAATGTCTTACTGCTTAAATTGTCCTTCATGGCACTTTCACATCATAATGCACTAGATACATATTTGTGAGACCCAATAGAAATCCTACATTTGTACCATTACAATCTATAAACAAAATGGAACCAGAGGACTTATTGCGAACTCATGTGTATGCACTTGATGAAAAAAGAAACTGCCACTTAGAAAAGATAACAATCTTCAAATGAAAGTCAACTTACTGTGCCAGGATAGTGGAATACTGAGCAGAATCGGTGAAAGGTCAGTTGAAAAGCAGAAATATCTGACTTTTCTTTACACTCAGCCTATTGTATACACTGCTATTTCAATTTTTCCTCTCTAGTCTATTGTTAAAATAAGAACTGAATTTGTAGCTCCTGGAAGGTTCCCATTAAATCCAGGACAGAGAATTTCACCCCAGTAGCTTCCCTTGATCCTTGTTTCCTAGACCTTCCTGTGAAGAGCTGAGCAAGTGTCCTTCTGATCAGGAACTGTACATATAACCTTCTAGACATCCATTTGAAAAAGTCTCCATTTAATGTCTTTATAAAACCAAGCAATAAACTTTATGACAAAATGTTTTATACTTTTGCACTATATTTTTCCATAGTGGATGTCTTTATACATTAGTAGGCTTGTTTGATATGGATCGTTACATTTCTTGAGTGTTTATTTAAAATATTAGATCTAAAAAAAATTCCCCTTGAGTAAAATTGCTACTGCTCAATTTAGTGCACCTGTGTTTGATTCACCTCTATAAATCTTCTTTTTCATGTAAAAAATGTTGATTGTAAGTGCACATTGTTGCAAGTGGCATGCCAGTTTCAAATAATGGTATCTTAAGTATTTATTATTCTGGTATTTCGCTCAGGGGAGGTTATTCTGTCTTTTTGTTGTTAGGTAGAGGATGGTGTATAGTACTCCAGAGATTAGCAGCATCTCTCTTTTCTTTAAAAAACTTAATAATGGTGCCATACTTGTGACTGCACTAAATGTCTTGAACTCTGCCTCAAGCGATTTCTTTTTTTGGTGGGGGCATTGAGGTTGGTGATTGGGCCGCCTGTTTTGCTCTGCTTTGGGTGATTACCCCCAGATTCAGCTGGTGCAAAGTGAAAACAGTACACACTGGGCATCCACTAGGCAATTTTGCTTCCCTGGTAAGAAGTGCAGGGTGAAATTGAACCTAGCAAAGAAATAAGCCCATTGCAATTGTTTGGCATTAAGTTTACTGGGTGTTTTCAGCTCTGCTAAATTTCTGTGGTCTCTCCAGACCAGGGGTAGGGAACCTGCGGCTCTCCAGATGTTCAGGAACTACAATTCCCATCAGCCCCTACCAGCATGGCCAATTGGCCATGCTGACAGAGGCTGATGGGAATTGTAGTTCCTGAACATCTGGAGAGCCGCAGGTTCCCTACCCCTGCTCCAGACCTTGAAGGGGTGTTTGACCTGTTCTAGAAAATGGTGCTGGTTTCAGGTTGCCAGTTCTGTCTTCTGAGAAGAGACTCAACTGAGAGTCATGCAGTAAATGCTCATATTCCCACATATAAAAGACCAATTCTTCCAGGTAGAATGGTAACTAGTCCTTCTAAGCATCTTTAACTGTTATGAAAAGAAATTGTCAAATGTCATAAACACAGAGCAGATCAGAACATCCCGAAGACAGAGCTTCATCAAAGTAAAGCTGACCTGCAAAAGAAAAAAAAATCCTAGCAGATCAGAGTTATCTCACTAAACTGCTGAAGGCATAAAAACTTACTTTCTATCATTCTTATCAAAGAAAGCACATACTCCACCCCCACCCCCCCACCCCCGTTCTGCTGCTGTGGCAACAGGGGAATAAAACATGAGTGCTTCAGCTCAAGGAATGATTCAAAAGAAGTATGAGTCATTTCTATTTTCCTGAAAAACGTTTTAGGAACTGGCTGGGGTGGGGGGAGTCTCAAGTATAATTATTTCTTGCCCAGTACAGACTTATAAAATGGGCTTCCTTCTACCCTACACAATGTTTTATTTTTGAAATATCATACAATGGACTCATAATGGTTATATATTTGCAATCTGTGCCCAGGCCCTGTAGCCCAGGCAAAATACATCAACTTAACTGGCTGTTGTAGGTTTTTCAGATCTACGTGGTCATAGTCCTATTGTTTTGCTTGCATCTGTGACTGGCATCTTCAGAGGAATGTCACGGTAAGGTATGTTTCTCTTCACGACACAGTGTGGAGTGTAAAGGAGAGCAACATATCTTATTGTGACATGTCTCTGAAGATGCCAACCAAATATACAGGCAAAATGTTAAGTCCATAAACTGCCAGAACAGACCCATACAGCCCAGAAAACCCACAATAACCAGTTGATTTTGGCTGTGAAAGCCTTAGACAATATATATCAATTTAACTTTGCATGTTTAAGCCATGTCAATTGAAAATTTCTAAAATTCTGCAAGACGTGCATTTGTTTCTTTCATCTTCTGTTCAAGGGACTTGTCCCATTTTTTTGTTGCTTTGGGTTCCAGTGTCCATGCAGACCTGAAAAAGCAATCTTTCCTAATGCTCTTCAAAGATTTCCAGAAAACCTCAACTCCTACCTAAACTGCCTACTTAAACAAAACTTATCTTGGAGTCTTGGGCCCAAATCATACATTTGGTTTCTGCTAACCTTTGTAACTTTGGTAATGTTAAGTGTCATGAAGTATCTCACAGAAGGAAAATTGCAGCTCCGGTGGCTCATTTTACTATAACCACAAATTACATCAGGAAGTACATCAGGAAGAAAACCTTGAACTGAAGTCACTCCTACAGGTTTGTCAGGCTGAACCAGACAACTGGTGAGGGACAAAAAAAAAATCTAAAATCTAAAACGCATGACTGTTTTTTGTCAGCAAGAGTTTATTTTTCCCAGACTTTTGTGAGGCTTCAAACATTGAATTACTATAATCAGGAGTAAGTTAGGTTTTACACAGTGTTTGGAGTCTGTGTTAGTGAAGGGGGTAGGGAATTATTCCAGTGGTTGACCAAAACTGTAATTACTATAGGATTAGAGATTATGTAAATAAAACTTATCTTGGAATGAATGTTAAAGTTAAATGCTTTCCTGGTGGCTGTATACAAGCCAGTTTTTTTTTAAAAAACAGTGCTTTTGTTGTTGTTGTTGTTATGGATTTAATACCACACCCTCCCTGGCTACAGTCAGCCTCAGGGTGGCTAACATGCCTGTTCAGAATACAGTTATAAAATCACATAAACAAATTACAATTAAAACAATCCCAGCAATATATGCAAATGCGGTTCAACACATCATATCTACATCATATTCCAAACTCTCACCATAATTTTGTAAGGTTTTACAGGCAAGAAAAGGGGAGAAACATTAGCCTCTTTGGTTAATTTCCCAGAATGACATCTCCTGAAGGGCATCCATGAAACTACTATAGAAATCACTTTATTGTTTGCAGCAAAGATTATACCCCTCCCTGCCGTAACTACAGTATCAAGGCATATGACATGACTTACTTGTATAATCAAGTATTGTATTTTTTATTGTAATTTTCCCTAAAACATTTTAGTCAGAAAATGTCTCCCAGTATGCCATGTTTTTGCAGGATAATATACAACTCAATTTCTCTGTTTGTAAATGATTTTCTTTTACAGCACAAAATGGCAATCAATTCTTCCCTTTAAATAAGATTGTGTTTGCCTTTTATTCTTATTTTTTGTCTCAGAAAAATAATATGGCCTGACATTAAGTGGGAGTTGTTTAGAACAAAGGCTGATCCAATTAATTTGTTCTTAAACCATTCAGGAAAATTGATGGAGAATTGAATGAGCATTCAACAAGAATAATCATGATTGTAAAGGATGTAGACATGTGGGTATGTTGTTTATGAGATCGTCTATAAGATCAGTTCATTTGCTGATGTGTTCCAGTAATTGCCATTCCTAAGGGAATGTTCTTTTATCTGTGATGAGTAAACAATAATGTGATTTCTATACTAGTTTTAGAATTTAACAACTAGGAAATTCAAGCAAACAAAGAAACTGGATGCACAATATGTTTTAAAAGCAATATATCTAAACTGCATCAATACGGTGCATAGGTTGGTCTCCTTGTGACTGGAACTACTGGTCAGAGGAGGGAACTGCAGACTTTCCAAGCTAGAAAACTAACATCAAAACTTGGGAATCCTTGTCTTGGGAATCGTTGTCTTGGGAATCAGGAGATCCCAAGAAGTCAGTGTTACCTCATTACCTGTTACAAATGTCTCCTGTACTGACTTCTGTTTGGTCAAATTGTTGCTGACAGTAATCACCAATCAACTCAGGAATGCTGGACTACCAAGTAGTTTGGCTTGCATCCTGAAAGTGAATAGGGAGATTCCTGAGCAAATTGAACATAGCTGCGCTTCTATGTGTGTTCTGGATCAGGACGCTCCTATCTCCTCAAACTGTTTCAGTAACTGCAATTTTATTCATCTTTCTGTCAATCTCTCTCTTTCCACATACCCATGCACTAGAGTGAACCATTAATTTGATGGTCAGAGAAAGCCACCCAATAAACAGAGCATTGTCACTGGCAGACTTTGGTAGATGGGATGTTTTCATGTCAACAGTGCAATACAATGATTTAATCAACAACCTATTATCAATTGTTTTGATTTGAGTGTTAATAAAAACATGGGCTGGAAATGAAATTGTGTACTAGAGTATTTGAAATCCTTCCAAACAAAATGTCTGTCTTATTTCATCACAATGGATTATCTGATCAGTAAAATGAGCTTTTCATTTTGACTTCATAGCGTTAGGATCTATGCTGCTCTAGAGATGAAGTTGTTCTCTGAAGGAGTGTAATACAAATGCTGTTATCAACAATTCCTATTAATTTCCTCTTGCCTATTCACTAAGTAAAGAAATTAACCACTGTCACCTTCTCTAGCTTCTGATTTTGTGATAAAATGCACACATTGCTCTCTCAGCTTCCTAACACTGGTAAAGACAGAGTAGCTGGAAAAGCTATGTTCTCTGAACTGTATATATAAAGAATTAAAACAAAATTAAACAAAAAACTTTGGTAACAATCTTTAAGCTTTGACTGACCACCTCCCAGTAGGGCTGGAGTTCTCTTGGAATTACCACTTCATCTCCAGAAAGCAATTCTTCTGGAGAAAATGGCTGGTTTGGAGGGTTCTTTGGAAGCACTGTTGTGGTTTCTCCCCACCACACTCTACTTTTCCCATGTTCCACCCTCAAATCTCTAGGAATTTCCCAAACTGGAGTTGATAACCCAACTTCAAGCTGATAATGAACATTGAATTTATTAAAATAAATTAAAATTTACAGCACATTTTTACACATTTCTTCAAAGGCAATATTTTTTATGTTTCTTGAGTTCTAGGGATCTGCATTATGAAATTCCCAAGCCAAAGATATACATGAAAATTGCTGTGATTTTCTGGAATGGTACCACAAATATGTGCTCCTTTGGAATTAATCAAACCCCTCCCAAACAATCTATGACTATGCTATTTTTCATCTTCAGATATGCACTCGTGTGTGTGTTTTTAAATTATTCTATTTTTTACAATGGAGGAGTGCAGAGCACTTCCAGCCAATCATCTTGGGAGAGTGAGTGGGTTTAGTGAAACCCCAGAGCTTAATCTGTCCCAAGCCAGTGTGAGACCCTTTGGAGTTTAAGGGTGGGAGTTTTAGGAAAGTGTTCAGAGTCATGTTGAAAAGGTTTACCCTAAACTGAGACATCTGTGCATGTGTGAAATTATATGTGAAGTAATCTGTAAACAGAAACAGCCATCTTCAATTGAAACTAAATCTTGTACCTGAAACAGCTATTTAAGTGAACCTGCATTTGTTCTGTACCCTCTAAGAAATATCCGCCTAAAGAAACCACTAACAGTTAAGTACCTCTCTGTAGCAACAATCTGAGAATAAACACTTATGTGAGTGGGGGAGTGCCTTAGGCCAAAAAGCAGCTATCAAACCATACACTTTCCAGCCACATGCACACCTCCCTTGTTGGGCTTCAGTTTCTCTTCAGGCAGAGGGTGTTGTGTGTACCATTATACAGTACAAGCATTTTCCCACTAATGTAAGCAATTCATCTGTTCTTTGATTCTTTATCTAAATTTATGTTCAGCTCAAGTTTTCCATGAGAAGGAAGATTTCAGTTTTTATTTGCTTTTAATCACTGTGAAAAGGGTACTTTTCCTAAACCCATTGTTTTTAATAATCAGAAAAAATTAGTGTTGTGCTTTAAAATATTAATGAATAACTAGCAGAGCCCGGCCACGCGTTGCTGTGGCTTATTGTGGTGAAATGGAAAAGGAACAGTAGCAGCAAATCAATTGCAGAGGCCAGCAGTACGTGCTCATGCAAACACGCAGCCTGATACTGTGCAATGTCATTGATGTGTGTGCCCACATTCCTTGGGAGGGGGAATGGAAAGGCACCTCTCCCACACATCTAGGCTGGCTGGTCATGATCCTTTACCTGGGAGGAAGTTTGGTTGGTGGCAATGGGTGTCGCTTCTGAGGAAACCCTCTGAGGGGCGCGACGTAACCACTCAAAGTATGTCATGGTTGCTGTACCGAGCTTACTCCTGAGTAATGCATGCCTGGTTTTCTTAACTGTAACTGCAGTATTCAGGAAATCTAGGGTGCCTGGCCCCTCCCTCCCATCCCTTGCATGTCGCCCCTCACTCTCTTCCCTCCCTCACTTCTCTTCCCTTGCAAGCCACCCCTCCTCCTCCTCCCCTTCCCTTTTCCTCCACTAGGGTGGGTAGGTCATATCAAGATGCTGGGCCCCCTGCCTCCCCTTCCTTGTATGCCACCCTCACTCTCTCCCCTCTCTCATTTCTCTTCCCTTGCATGCCTCCCACTCTGTCCCTTTCCTCTCTCTCCCTCTCTTCCCTTGCATGTCACCCCTCCCTCCCTCTCCCTCCCTTCCCTCTCCCTTGTGTGTATGTATGTGTTTCACGTCCACTCGAGTTACTGCCTATGTACTGTTTCCACTGCTCATATCTGGCCATCTGAGTGAACATTCTAAGCAGCATGAACATTCTAAGGGTGACAGTTACACACAGGCAGCTGCATGTCCTTCACCGTGGAGTGCCAGGAAAAAGGTATTTTACCTGGGGCAGGTGTGAAATTTCAGGTATGTGAACATCTAAGAACACTCTCACCTGGCTGATTATAGTGGCTGGGAATTTTCAGAGGAATTGGCCCAGCAGTTACTGAGTTATACTACCACTAACAAAAACACTGTTAGGTTTTTATATATATAGAGTGTATGCCCTTGAGAGATGACTCAATGACTCAGCAAAAAACTATCCTGTTAAGTTGCTACTTGACGGCCATTTTAGGAACAACTAGAGAGAAGTACAGCTTCCCCGAGAGTCCCCTCAGTTTAATATGCTTGAAAACAGGGGTTCTTTATATTACACAAAAACCTGTGCTCTTTGCAAATTTGGTGCCATTGTCTTTATAAACAGCTGCCCCAAACCCCATTGAAAACAATGGTCACTATACCTGAAAACCAAAACTCCCACTCTGCTTTAAATCCAAAACTGGTAATATCATACTAAAAAAGAAGCTGTCATAGTTAGGGTTGAGCAATACCGAAAATATTCAGTAAAATTCAGATTTGGGCTTATTTGGGCATCTACAACAAACAACAACAACAACTTCCTCCTCCTCCTCTTCCTCCTTTTTGTCTTCCTCTCCCTCTCCTTCGTTGTCCTCTTCCTCTTCTTCTACGTCCTTATTTCATAATGTTTGTTCTTCCCCTTCTTCAACAACAACTTCCTCCTCCTCCTCTTCCTCCTTTTTGTCTTCCTCTCCCTCTCCTTCGTTGTCCTCTTCCTCTTCTTCTACGTCCTTATTTCATAATGTTTGTTCTTCCCCTTCTTCTTTTATGTCCTTATTCCATAATGTTTGTATAACTTACCATTACTGGAAGGTTTTATGTCTGTATCATGGTAAAGCAGTAACTAGAAATGTTCATTGTTAGAAAATACTCAAGGCTGTTTTTCTAAAACAATGATATATATATCATATATATCATATATATCATATATATATCAACAATGATATATATATATCATTTCTATAACAATGAGATATATATATCAAAAATGCTGGCAGGGGCTGGTGGGAATTGTAGTCCATAACATCTGGAGTGCCAAAGGTTCGCCACCACTGCTATATTCTGTAAAGGGGAAAATTGTGAACACTATATATAGTATCCACTGAAATTTAGCATGACCAATATAGATTCTGTGCTTGGGTATAAAACATATGAGAAATGACTCTAAGCATGGCTATGAAGCAAATATACTTGGACATTTCTTTGATATTTGAGCTCCTGTTAGCAAATAATTTTATCTTGGAATTAATATTTTGTTTTATTCCAAAGAGAAATTGCATTTTATCTAGCCATCTTCACCTTTTACAATTTTTCCTGGCATCTTATTTTTTTGCCCTATGGAAAAGCTCTTCACTTAGATGTCCATTCTTTGAAGCATCTGAAAGTAATAGACCTCTTGTTTTGCTCCACAATGTCAAACCTCAGATCTGGAAATCATGGAAACTGTAGATTTGTTCTAAAGCCTTTATTTCAGAGTATAGGTAACATCGTATAAAAGAGGAATCTAGCGATTCCCACGCAAACCCACTACCTAAATCCTGTTGCCCCCTCCCACCAAGCCAAACAGCTCCTGCTCCCCTCTACAAACTACAAAGCATTTACTACAAAGCATTGCGAGTCTGGAAACAGTTCACACCTTCCTTTGATAAGATCTATGTCCGGGATACCCTGGGGTGCCGAGGGGAAGACACCGGACTTTTACCCCACATCAGAGGATGGTAAACCACCTCCCCCTGCCCTACCTGCCATTTGGCACTGACAGGCTCAGTCCTGACACACAGTTCCTTTTGAGAAAAAAAATCCCCTTCCCCACACAAAGCATAATTGTACATTAGAATCTTTGTGTATAGTCTACTGCACTTTCTGATGCAATTCCCTTCTTTCTCTGAAATAGTTTTGTGTGGTACACATTATTAAATAGTTTCTGATGCTAGCCACATATCTAAGATTTAGGTATTCCAAAATAAAAGACCCCCAGATTTTTTTACTGTATAAGTCAATCCAAGTATAAATCGAGGCATCTTGCCTTGCCACAAAAACTGGGAAAAATTATTGACTTGTGTATAAGTCAAGGGTGGGAAATGAAGCAGCCAGTGGCACAGAGCAGGGCACCACCACCAATCCCCCTCTGCTCCAGGGACAAGGCAGCCGCCTTTTCCCTGGGGCAGAGGGGGTCCCCTGCACAGAGCAGGGTGCCGCCGCCATTCCCCCTCTGCCCCAGGGAGAAGGCAGCTGTCTTCTCCCTGGGGCAGAGCGGGTTCCCTGCTCGGTGCCCTCCCGCCCCCCCTGCGGCACCCCCACGGCACCCTCCCCACATTTACTTTAACAAACGGAGCAGGCTTGAGAAGAGGCCTGCCTCTGTTCCCTTCCAGCTTCACACAACTTGAAGGGAAATGTAGTTCGCAGCAGGCTGTTTCAGCTTGGAAGGGAACACAGGCAGGCCTCTTCTCAAGCCTGCTCCGTTTGTTAAAGTAAGTGTGTGAAGGGGAGGGGGCGCCGCAGGAGGGCCCCTAAAATCACTGACTTGCGTATAAGTCGAGGGGGGCATTTTTCAGCTAAAAAAGGGCTGAAAAACTCATCTTATACTTGAGTATATATGGTATATGAACTAAAGAAAATTTTCCTTCTAGAACTAAGGCCTGAGAGGGGTTTTTTTTCTTCAAAATAGTTGTGCAGTTCTAACAGAGTCCATTAAACTCAGTTAAATTAGAAGGATGTAGTTCTATCTGGGATTGTACTGTAATAGTGCTATCCTGAAGAGGTCTATTCAGAATCCTATTCAGGTTTATTTAATGGGTTTTACTCTCAAGAAAGTGTTTTAGGATTGCACTGTGATAGTGTAGTCCGGCAGCATTGCTATATATTTCTTGGTTTCCCATATTCTTAGAAAAGGGAAAATCAGCTTGAAGAAAAGTTGGCATTGGTTTCAGTTGTCCAGAACTGAGGGCCAAATTCATCTGGAAATCAAGGATCCATTGGGCTATATTACCATAGTCCAGTAATTTTAGTTCCTAATGTTTCGTCCACATCTATGGTTGGCATCCTCAGAGACATGCCATGGGAAAATGTGTTTCTGAACACCAGAGGTGTAGCTGGGCCATACTGTGCCTGGCGTGCTCTCTGCCTGTTCCGCCCCCCCCCCCCCCCAGTGCCTGATCCCCAACACACACACTTATCTCAGTTCAGCCTGAAAGTGCAGGCTGGAAAAAAGCAGCCTGTTAACTTGAGGCTGAAAATGGCCTAGTGAGAATCACACTTCCCAGGAGACCTTGTGGAAAGGCATTCTTAAAGGCATCCTCTGTCCTTGGTTGCCATCCATATTCTCCCAGAAAGTGGGGGCACAAAATGGGTGCTTAATGAGAAAGACCTAAAGATGGCTCTCATCCCAAGCCATTTAAGACCTGCTAGACAGAAACCCAAACTTTCCACTGTTCCTGAAAACAGAAGAACAGCCAGTTCTTCCAGTACAGGAGTGAATGAATTGTTGGATGAAAGAATCTTTCAGTTTGAGTTTCTCCAGAGTAATTCGAGGAAGTTAAGTCTCTATACTATTAATCACATTGAAAAAAGGCAACATCTTCACTTTCTCATCACATATTAGCTGCTTGGAATAACAAAAAGAAAATAAATCTAAATTCCAGTTTTTAGAAATATTTCTACTTAGTAAAGTCTGAAAAGATTATTGGTCTATACTGCTATCGTGAAGGTTTCCAAAAGGAAAGCCATGAAGGAGGTATTCATATTTGAACATGAAACTGGTTGGCATGTAGTTAAACAACACTTAACAATATCTGCATCAATGAACACCTTTTTCTCCGACTATAAGACCAAACTGGTTCTGGTGGGTTTTCTGGGCTATGTGGCCATGGTCTGGAAAACCCTCCAGAACCAGTTGAATCCGGCTGTGAAAGCCTTCAATAATATATGACCAAAATTCACAATTGTCGTGTGTGTAGCTTTCTTGTTTGCAACTTTATTAAGCAATTATCCATATACGAGTCATAAATACTCCAGAAGAAAACACTTTTCATTTCCAGTTTCTGGACATTTTTTGTAAAAATGTTACCTCTTCCTTTCTGTACAAGTACCCATGGCTGTGTGCATCTTGATCTGTTACCCAATGAAGAATCCTGCTTTGTTGTACATATATTTCATTTTAGGCTTCTAAGAAAAATTACAGATGCTAGATGTTGTGCTCTCCAATTTTTTAATAAAAAGAAAACATTGTTTCATTTTCAGAGAGAGAGAGGGCATGGTACTTTTGTAGCAGTGATATTACCTCTGATATCATGATCAATCCCTTTTGATGGAATAAGATTTTCTACTCAGTCCTGTACCTTGCAATGAACATTTTTGTTCCCATCTTACTTCTTTTGTGTCTTCATAAAGGCATTTTAAAAATCACTTCTTTTCAACAATGGTCAAAAATTGTCTATCACTAAGGAAACATTTCATCTCTGGCATTACTAGTATTGACTTGTTCTGAGTACTGAGCAGCATTTCTTCATGTGGTGATATTTTTCAAGACTTCCTTGTGGTATTTTAACAATTGCTTACCTAGTAAATTGAATGAACTTTCGAGAAGTTGATATAAATGAGAAATAAAAGTAACTTTTGGATAATAATAGGTTGAAAAAAATTATGTATAATCTGAAATCCTTTTTTTTGGAGTCTCTTTTGCAATATATTGTCTTGTATCACAGTTGTTTATATTTAGACAACAATTGCAGACAGCCTTAAAATGGAATTCATTTTGTAGGAGGAAATGAATTCCCCCCCTCTGGATGGAATAGCTAGTACTGCAGAGGGTACTTAGCAGAACAGGCAAAAAGAAGTTAAGTATCCCTTTCAACCTATCGAATGGTAACTATATTCCTCTCAGAACTCTTAGAGGCAATCCACTTCAGAACACAAACATGAAACTGGAACCTCAATTCCTTCAAATAGAGATGCAAAGACAATGGCAAGCAAAAGAGACAAATTCTGACTAAAGCAAATATTTTGCTTCCCTGCAACATGTACCTTCTGCAAATTGGTTCAAGACATCTTTCTCTCTCAAGTGTTTCCCTAAATTAAGGTTGCCAACTCTGAGTTGGGAAATTCCTGGAGGATTTGGGGAGGGACTTCTGTGTGGTATAATGCCATAGACTCCACCCTCCAAAGCAGCCATCATGCCCAATGACTCCCCCCCCCCCAAGTTTAGGTCCATTAGAAGTGAATCCAAATTTTATTGATTTTTGATACATCTATGCTTCCAACTGAACAATACGCTGAAATGCTAAAGAAAGAAAGTGTTCTTGTGCTTCTGGAGCAATAGAAATTGCCTCACATATTTTGTTATATGGTTCCTTATTTGTTAAAATGAGGCACAATATATTGGGAGTTTATGTTAAATCTCATGTTCAGTGTCTACTAATTTATTATAGTACAATGTTGTTTTCTAATGATATGAACTGGTTGGAAGCTGCTGCTAAATTTCTTGCACATGTTCATAAGTAGTTGCAATAGTTAATAATTTATGTATTTATTTTTGTGTTTTTATTTTTTCAATTTCTATAAATGCATAGTTGAAGGAATAGGAAATAATAAAAATAAAAATGTATTCTGGTAGATGGGCCTGTTCTCCCACTGATTTCTGAGTGCTGCCTTTTTGACATAAGATTTGTATCACAACTTGTGTCTATTTTAATTTTTTTAAATTTAATAATCAGCTATCATACAAAAGCAAAAAAGATATAAAATGTGATATTTTCTATTTCATATCACACAAATTTACAGTTATCTGGATTTTCCTTAGTCTTCCTGTTTCATCAATCTAAAAAAAGGTTCTACTCCTTTGCTTAAGTTAATTCCATATACTGTACAGTTTCCTTCCATTGTAAATTTAAATTTCTAACATAATTTTTTGCAATCATTAAGTTCATCAAAAGTCTAATCAAAGCTAAGTATTCACTTTTTCCTATTGCCTGTCTTCTTAGGTAGCTTTATTTGCTTCAGTACCTGCTCCAGATACCACATACAGTAAAATATTTACAGAGATAGAAACAGAATAATTAAGCAAAGTTAGGGCCAAGGTACATTCCATATGATTATACCCCATGACAATATTATACTGAGCATGATCAAAATCTTTCTAACATATTTCTATTCCATTTGTACCAAGCTTATCTAAGGTACCAAGCTTATCATAATGTCTGATTAGCTGGTAAAAGCTGTCAGTGGTGTAACATTTAACATTCCTTTAACTTAGACTAATTGAAAAGGATAAACCCATACATATTTAAAACAACCTAACTCTTGGATTGACCTCATTATCTAATCTATTTCCCTTTAAAAAAACACAACTCTTAGCCATTATTATTGCAGATTTCACTGTATTATTATTATTTATTATTTATTATTTATTATTTATTATTTATTATTTATTATTTATTATTTATTATTATTATTTATTATTATTATTATTATTATTATTATTATTATTATTATTATTATTATTATTATTATTATTATTAAGCTTCTATACCGCCCTCCCCCCGAGGGCTCAGGGCAGTGCACAACATAAATATATAAGTAGAGCACAATTAATCCAACAACTCAATTAAATAAATAAATAAGCTCTATATATGTTAAAACCATTCCCTGTTAAAATACAGCAATCTAGTACAACTTACAAACTTACAAAAAACAGCAGATGGCATCCAACAGCTTAAAACCCTCCTTGAAGGGGGGGCCACAGGGTCCCCAAATGTTATAGAAAAAAAGGGGGAGGATTAGCTTGCGCTAATTGTTACCTTTCTATTATGGAACTTGATATATACAGGATTTATAAAGGATCACTTTTCTGGACTGTGACCACAGCCATAGCTCCTTAGATTTAGAAAAGTTATTATAAAAATCCTTTCCAGTGTTGCGTCTAACTTGCTTTTCCTACATAGATATGATTGATGTTTGCAAAACTGGTTGTTCAAAAAATTGAACTGATCTAGTTGCAATGCCCATTTTTTTTGCCAAGCTGAGCACATCATGCAATTTTGAGTAGTTTGTGTTTGTGCAGTGACCCTAAATCAGTATCGTGGATATCTAGGATTGCCAACCTCCAGGTGGGTCCTGGAGGTCTCCCAGAATTACAAGTGATCCTTAGACTACAGAAATCAGTTGCCCTGAAGGAAATAGCTGCTTTAAAGGATGAAATCTATGGTATGTTTCCTGGTTGAGCTCCCTGCTCAAACTTCATCCAACAAAGGCTTTTTCTCCACAAATCTCCAGATATTTCCCTAACCAGAGCTGGCAACCCTGTGTACCATGAGCAGTCAGCGTACAGGAAGTAGTCTATCTCTTTTGTTTCCCTGCACAGAAAAGTGACTCTAGAACTTTTTCTTCAAAGGACATTGTCACCCGTTCAGGAAAACAGTTAAGATTCAGGCCCATGGAAGGGACAAACTCTGCCAAATGAGCAGAGGAAAATTCCAGCCTTTGTGTAACAAGGAAGAGGCAGACTAGCATGTTTGATGTTAATGTTAAGGAAGAAAGCACATATGGGAAAAATCATCATATAGGTTATTATGAAGGTATGATTATGAATTATGATGTATGTATTCTTGGAAACTATAAAAGATGAGGTCTTTTGTATGGTGAGTGTGTATCTCCTCAAGAGCACCCTGACAGATATCTAATTCTGGACAGTAAAAATCTTTCTGTTTTAAAACTTGATTCTTGGTTATTATTTCTTTGACAGTCTTTGTAAAACACAGCTGCAGAGGACCATACCCGAGGTGTGGCCTGACACCTGGCTAGGGACTTAGAGAATCAAGACTGGGTTGCCTGGCTGTGGCTTGTCTCAATATGTAGGCCATGAGTGGGGCCCAGCTCATGCTGCCTCTGCTAAATCTTGCTGCTTTCCAGTAGCATGGGCCACCAGATGAAGGGTGTCATCACTCCACCTCACATGCTCAGCAGAACAGCACACACAACAGTTGAACAGGCAGCCACCCACATCCTCTGACCAGTGGCTGCTGCTGCCACACTACTACCTCCTCTCTCTCTTTCCACACCTGGAGCAGCTGCCCCCTCATTCCCTGAAGTACTGTTTTTCAGGAGAAAAGCAGCAAATACATATGCTAAACAAATGTATTCATAGTTGATAACTTTTATTTTTTGAAGTTACCTTTGATAAGAAGAGTTTTGATCCCTGGCTCCATGTAGATATTGATGCCTGTTTTCTAAAACCCATATTCTGTGACTCAAAATATAAGGGCTATCAACTGTTCTGATATAATCTAATAACAAACCCAGCCTCCTACAGCTGAAGAGAACTGATGCAATCTGCACACCAGGGGACACTGCAATCATTGGAAAAATGCTAAACATTTTAAAAGAATGCATGAAGAAATCACCTAACATTTCTTGGAACAGCAGACACAATTTTTTTCAAAGGAGGCAGCATTTGAATTCTTGAATATAGGCAAGTCATCATGCACTAAACATTTCTAGGCTTATTAATCCAGTAGTTCAGTTTCCATGTTACATTAAAACACGTGTATATCCTCCATGCATGTGCGTACATCTGTTTGTAAGAAAGAACCAACTACTATTCATGTTACAAATTAAATCATGGACCAGTTTCTTAGGAAACTGCAGTTTTAATCACATACTCAGCAGAATATGCATTGAACATAATATGATAATTACACAGGTAAAAATAATCAAGGGGATGCTGTATATACATTGAACATGCATTCACTATAACTGATGAACAGAGCTATAAAACACTCTTATCTGTTTTACTGATTTTAAAAAAAATGTGGGAAAGGGAAAACAGTGGGTCTGGAATTCTTCTGGAATCACAGTCAGTCTCCAGACAACAGAGATCTATACACCATGCAAAACAGACCTTAGAGATCTGATTGCATTTGCAAAAAAAGAAAAGAGGACTTGGATCCATTTCTAGTAGAACAATCAATTGAAATCCATATTATTTATTCTAACCCAGTGTGTTTTAAGATCACATTGCTAGACTATCTGCAGTAAAGAATGCAGCTATCTTTTAAAGCTCAGAATTAAATGTTGCTCAAGATAGTCTTCAGCTGCACCATATAATAGGCTGCAACCATTTACATTTTTTTCCTGAGAATAAATCCCATTAACTAAAGTGGGTCTTACTTCAGCACAGATCTGCTTCCCATTGATCCCATAATTATTGGAATCATGGGAAGGATTCATTGTAAACCCCACTTTCATATTAATTGTACACATTCCATACACTCTCTCCTTTTCCCCCTTGTACAGTGTAACAAAGAAACAGATTGTAATATTTGGTTATACAAACACATCAATTTAACTTTTATTGCTTTAGAATCATCTCCACATCTGTAAAACAGCTGTGTGTTCAATCACTTTGGTAAAGTGAATTTAATTTGAGTCACATTACTTTGTCTGTGGTAGTGCTCTGAAAGGCTATTTTTTGTCTGTTTAGAAAGAAAAATTGCTGTTCTATGCTGGTCTAATGATTCAGTGGCTTAGAGACAAGGAAGCTAAAGAGAATGGGACAGCATATTAATCAGAATGTATTCTTTTTTCAGTACATAAAATCTTTCCGCTGAGGCAAAGGAGCAAGTTTAAACCAACCTTTTAGAGCATGCCCAGGGAATAAAAATAAAGTTGAATATTTTTGTATACTACATAAATTTTACTCTTCAGGATTCACGTTATTGAAGAAATTACAAGCTAAGGTTAATTTGTCAGGTAATCCTCCTGTCACCAGCTCTGCTGACTCTACAGTATTGGCAGGCTAGTTTATTTAACCACTGCACACTTTGTAAGTCTTTCATGGACAGATCTGAGATGTTTATTGCAATCAAATTGCACTGGAGCACAATACAAACCTTTGATACAATACAATACAAACCTTTGATAGTTAAGGCATGCAATCAGTGCTTCTGTGAAGGGCATGGGATGTGGCACAGTGGTAGAGTAGGCAATGCCATTCAGTAAAAGGCAGCTTTATATGTTCAAAGCTTTTGAAGGATTTATTTATTTATTTATTGGTTGGATTCATAGGCCGCCTCATCCCCAAAGGGCTCGAGGCGGCTCACAACATACTACACACCAACAATCCATAAAATGCATAATAACAGTCTCATTAAAACAAATCATTAAAATAATCAGTTAATTTAAGAGCAGCAACAATTTACTTTAAAACTAAATAATAAGATTAAAGTAGGCAAATTAACAACAACAACATGCTTCAGATTACCCATTTGCTTCAGATTACCCATTTGTTTTCATTGCGGGTAGAGGTGCGGCCCTTCTTTGCTCGGTAACCGGATACACGGAATAACACGACCAACAATATATGTAGTGTGGGTAAAAAACTGGACATAGACAAAAAATTTATTAACAGAAAACACAGGAAAGCAAATTGGTGCAGCATGGGCGGTGATCCAAGCATCTGGGTAGCCCGAGTGCTGTCCCCCAGAGGATAACAAGTTCCTCCAGCCCGCCTGCAAAATGCCCATGACTGGAGGTCCTTCTCCATCCCTCGCTAGGGGCGCAAGCTCCTTAGCCCCCTGCGGGGCATTCCACCAGTGGGCTTGCTCCCCCCTGCCTCTTAAGGAGGTGCAATAAACAGGGGAGCTTTCCCAGCTCCCCTTGCCGGCGGATCACCCCACATGCACAACCTGCAAACGGCTATGACAATAATAGCAACATTCAAACATATCAAAATACAGAGACTAGGTGGGTGGGAAAATCCCTCGACGATCTGCAGCAGAGTAGGCCGAGGACCACGAGGCAGGGCCTTTTATAGGCCCTGCCTTCGGCCCGCTCTGATGACATGCTCCTGTGCATCGCGAGAGCACGCCACCAATTGGCCTGGGCCCTCCGCACGTGCGCAGAGCAGGCCCAGGCCATCCGGCCCTCTGCACACGCGCAGATCGGCCGCACATGCGCAGATGGGCCTCAATCCTCCGTCAGGCCCCTCTTCCCCCCGCAACGGCAGCCACGTTTTAGGCATGTCCGCGCTTTATCCTTACCCATAATCTTATTGTTTCCATTCTCACTAGTCATAATGTTTTCATTATCTTCAGAAGAACTAGCTAGTGTACTATTAAATACAGAGACATGTGCTGCTGGCAGTTTGGGTAGGGCAATGGGTGGAAGGAAAGGGGTACAGATACAACCCAAGATTCCCCTGATGTCTCATGAGGCTGTTGTTCTTGTGAGACTTCTGAAGTATGTATGTTTTGCTGGGGATGGGAGGTGTTTTGTATTTGGTCATGGTGGGGGAGGGTGGCTGCCCATATGGGGGGGGCAAACTCAGGTTTGTCCCCGGGCTCCAGCTTGCCTAGATACGCCTCTGATAAGGATGCTGCTGAAGGCAGGGACATGTAGGCCTCTGAACCCCACAGTGAAGAAACAGCAAACTGGCTCTTCAAGTCTTAACATTCTGAAATACAGCTTCATAGGAAAACCTCCTATGGTTCTGAGAGTAGGTGAGTTTCAAGCTCCAGTACATCAAAACCACTAGTTTTCTTGTGCCTGGGGATGAATTTCAAAACTGTAGGTTTAAAAAACCTTTATCGATTTTTCTGAAACTTACATCTGGATTTTTAATCTTCAACATTCTAAATCCAACTCCTCTTCCATTTTTATCTGTGTAGATGAAGCCTATTATGAGTGCAAATGGAATTATGAGAGCAAAGCTGATGCTGTACAAAACTAGAAGTTTTCTTTCCCCCTGGAATTCTGTCATTATCCCCCCCCCCATCTCTGTCAATTCTGTGAACTTTCTTCAGTCCTATTGTTTTTTGGGAATTCTTTAGTCCTTTTGAAATTTTGTTGGTGCTGAGTAGGGAATTATACCAACCATTATTTCCATCTTAGTTGCCTTGGAATTGTTACACTAGGTCAACAGTTAGAAACGTTTTAAAATGGCGATGGCGATGTGGAATAACTCGGCTTGGCAGCGAGAGGTAGGCTAGCGGAGAGATCTTTAGAATAACTATACCAGAAAATGGCTTGAAACATTCTACAGAGAATACCAGGAGACCAAAATGAATTTAAATATTTTTATAGGTTTTTGGTAAAAACATTCATACAGTGAGATATGGAGAAGCATACACACAGTTCCTGAGATATATAAGCAGAGAGGAAAAATAGGTTTGGATGAAAGATTAGGTGGGGAATAGCGGGGACTTATACATGACCTAAGTTCAGATGAGAAGTTCTTGAAGAAGGCAAGGATTCATATGACCAGCATGTGAATCCAAGTTGTTCTGCTCCCCAGGTGGTTATTTAGGTGCCTGCACCCGGCCAAAGCAGAATGTAAGACTCACTGACTCAGTTAACAGTTCAATACTTAAAGCTTTAATTGTAACAATGTTGACAGACCCTGACTCCTCCCGGGTCTAACTAAATAAAGGTTACTTTGTTGCAGAAACTTTCTGGAGTCTGGAATTTATTGTAAATACTGTGAGACTATAACATCTATAACTGTTAAATACTGAGAGTCTAAAACATCTTTGACTGTTTAACTTAAATACTGTGAATCTCTAACATCTTTGACTGTCTAACTTGTTGCTGTCACCCAGCTTCCGTTGGCACCTAACTGCTGCTGTCACCCAGCTTCCGTTGGCCCCTAACTGCCAAATCAGACAGGTTGCTGGGTAATAACTGCCGTAGAACACCAGCCCTAGGGCTTCTTAAAGGGACAGAACTAAATTCGGTTCCCTCCCACTGAATACTGTACAAAACATAGCTAAACCCATACTAACTGTGGGGAAACTAAAGGGGAAATAAACAAAGGCTCTGTGGGGGCATGACACAAGTGAAGGACGATACCGTTACTCAAAACCAACTTGACACAAAAGAGGTTCAGGCTAGTAGAGGCCTGGAATGAGCCAGCAAGCTCACTAGGAGCCAGCTAGCCAGCCAGCTAGCACTAGAGCTAGAGCTCCAGAGAGAGAGAGAGTGCGAGCGAGCAAGCACGCGTGAGCCTGTAAGCTTGGAACTTGGGGCAGGAGCAATGAGCTCTCTTCCTGGAGTTCCAGGATTTCCATGCTGGATTTGCTGGGTTGAGCTAATTAGCAGCTTACCTATTGATTTCTAAATGTCCGGACAGTAGAGCCAATTGTCTTGTGATTGAATCAGGGAGTAGCCTTGAATGGCTTAGGCAGAGTTTCTTTTAGGAGTCTCTGTCCAGATATGTTATTTAAATTTGGCTGAGGCTTTGAGTGGATCAGGGAAGGAACGATTGTGCTAAAGGTATTTAGATAAAAAAAAATCTTGTGGAAAAGTGTATTCCAGTTCCTTTGTGTTACAGTAACCTTGGCAGGGTGTGGTAATCAAGATACATGTCCATGAGGCTTCCAGTCTCTTCTGACTGCATTAGCTCTTTCAGTGATTTAATTTTGGAAACAGGCCTTTTTGTATGCTTGGCCAGTTTCTGGTTTGTACACTCTGCTACTCACACATGGCTGTTGACATTTGTCAATATATATATTTTGAGTGAATTTGGGACTTTACCTCCCTAAAGACTGAGGTATTTTAAATTCTCCATGCTTCCTCCAAGAACTCTTGCCTATCTCTTCCTTGGCTACTCCATCTCCAATCTACTCTTCTTTCTATTTCAATAGCAAGCATTGTCTGTAATGTCTTAACTGCTGAGGACAACAACAGACAAAGAACTACAGTTATACTGTTACCTCAGTGGGCAATTGGCAAGCTACCCAATTCCTGGCGGAAGGACAGAGACGTACCAGGAGGTGAGAAGTAAATGAATAAGCAAAATTTTATACAGACTAATAAGGCAAGTAGCAGTGGAGAGGAGCTTGGTGTTACAGATCCAGAGATCCCCTTATATAGTGAAGTGCATGGGGATGGGATTTACAGCCAGTGCATCATAAAACATCATAAAACAGTGCAGAGTACATAAATTACAAAGACAGGCATTTTCTATTGACACTTTGAAATTAAACATCCTTTGATATAAGTTGGGGAGTCCCATCATCATGGTTCCAAAATCTTAAATAACAGTTTGGTTGTGTATTTGACTGATCTGTTGGTACAAATTGTCAGGATGATGAATGGGGATGTCTTTGCTGACATCCTCTATTGAAGTCCGTCAATTATTTTATCAGTGATGCAAAATGACTCTGGCAGGAAGAATTACAATCAACTTCTGTTCCTTCTATACTTAAAACAAAACACTTTCTTTCTTTACAAAGAGAGACAGTCTGAGGGCTGCTCTGAAGGATGTGCAAATTGTAATCTTTTGATGATCTATGTCTCTTCTAGCAGAGACTTGTGAAGGGGGTGTAATTGTGAACCACGGCATATGTATGCCTACCATCTCCTGACCAAAGAAATCACATAACTTTAATAAATTGATTTGTAGCAGATTGGAATAACTGAAAACTGACTTCATCCAGCATATAATATTGAATAAAACTGAAAGTATTTGGGAAAGTGCGAAATAAAAATATATGGAAGAAACCAATTTTTCTAATGGCTGCAATTATGAGGAATGTTACAACTGGTACCTGTGAAGAAGAAGAGTTGGATTTATATCCCCCTTTCTCTCCTGTAAGGAGACTCAAAGGGGCTTACAAACTGCTTTCCCTTCCCCCCTCACAACAAACACCCTGTGAGGTAGGTGGGGCTGAGAGAGCTTAGAAGAACAGTGACTAGTCCAAGGTCATCCAGCTAGCATGTGTTGGAGCCTCCACAGCTCAAGAGGCAGAGCAGGGAGTCAAACCCAGTTCCTCCAGATTAGAGTACACCTGCTCTTAATCACTACGCCACCACTGCTCCACTACTGTGTTTCTTCTGTGTTCCAAAACAAACTCTTTCTATCTTTGAAGGCAGAAGATAACACCAAAAATAGCAAATGTTCTGTTTTCTTGTTAAGTAAAACTTGCTTAATGATCTAATTCCTTTTACAATTGTAAAGGGGGGGGGAGCTGGCAACGTCTCTTGCTACTATAACAGAGAAAACTGGTCAAGTGCAATGGCTTCTTGTCAGCTATACTGAGCTTAACCTGGGACCATAAGTTTTTTCCTTTTGGTGGGGTAACAATACCTCTTAGAAGATATCCACAACAGGAGAGCAAAATTCACCAAATATGTCTTAATCCATTCTAATTTCCAACAGTGGCTGTCACAGAAAAAAAAATACATCTTTCACTCTCCAAAGCAAAATAATCCTCTTTCCCTGACCCAAATAGATTGCTATTTTTTCCTTTGTATGGCTTGTCCAAACACAACATATTAGTAGCAATACTAAGGAGAAAACATGAGAACTGAATAGATTTCAATTATTTCTTCATCCTATTTATTATGCAGTCAAACTACAATAGCCAAACTAGAAAAACAACGCAGACATACAGAAAGTTAAGGTGCAGAGGCATCATTTTCTAGGCTATTTTTACTTTACAGTGCATGGTTACAGCAGGTTGAGTTTATACATTCTAGACAATTCTGAAGGGAAATCACTAAAGCATTAGTTTTGATCAGATATCTAAGAATACTTGCCCATACTGAATACTTCAGATATCTAAGAATACTTGCCCATACTGAATACTTCAGACCATAATTTAAAGAATAAGAGTGCAATCCAGCAGAAAATAGGTTTTATAGTTACTGGGCCATAGATATCAGGGCTTCTGAAATATGAACCACTGCTTGATAAAGTTTACATGGATGACTAAAAAACAGGGATTTGAGACTTAAGCTGAAATCCTGTACATTGATATTAAAAAGAAAATCCTATTGGACTCAAGAGAATTTGCTTCTGAGTAAATATGTGCAGAACCAGAATGCTTGGCTGCAAATAACTCACTTGAGAGAAAGTGCTTTAATCCAATATTTCTAAAACTGAATTAAAGAAATGATTCATGTTAGTAGTATGTTTACTCCTAAAGAAACCTACTCTGGATCTAGGAAAGCTGAATAACTACTATCCAATCTCAGATGTACAATTCTTGACCAAGCTGGCCAACTTTAGAGGTTCCTGAATGAAGTGTATTCTTTAGATCCATTCCAATCTGATTTCAGATCTGGTTATGGGACTGAAATGGTCTTGGCCTGTGCTGGGAGATGACATGCAATAGAAAAATGGACCATGGGAATGCAAGTCTGTTAAATCTTTTGGCAGCTTTTGATACCATTAATCATAGTATCCTTCTGAATCATCTTTTAGGACAAGGATTGGGAGGCACTGTTCTGCTATGATTCTTATCACTTAGACCCCATTAACCAGATCATCATTAGTCCATTCTGCACAGCCAGGTAGGAAACATCCTGCAGGCGGCTTAGGGGGAAAGGGTGCACTTTAAAGCATTCTCCCCAAAACACCTTGAGCTAAAATAAGACATCTTGAGATGTTTTGGGGAAGAAAGCTGCATAGAGTGCCTTCCCAGACACCTTTTTTTTAGTGTCCCCAGGACATCTTATTTAGGCTGTGCAGAATGGACTAATGATGGCCTGGTTAATTAGTTGGAGCGGAACAATATTTTGTTGGCAGCGACCATGCTCTCCTGGAGTTTGTTGTGCAATGGAAAGGGGGTGCCAAACATAGTCAGACATGTATTTTAGACTTTAAGAAAGCTGATTTCAATAACCTAGGAAGCTACTCGGTGGGATCTGGTAGTTAAGAATACTAAAAGAAAAGAAAATGCATGATGGCTTGGAGTTTCTTAAAAGTGAGATTTTGAAGGCACTATTTTAGACAGTCCCAGTGAGAAGGAAAAATGGGAGATGATTAGGAAACCAGGATGGCTGTCTAAAGAACTTTCAACTGAGCTAAGGTTTATAAGGGACATATACAAGAAATGAAAAAAGGGGAAAATCACCAAAGAGGAATTCAAACAAATAGCCAGGGTGTGTAGGGAGAAAACAAGAAAAGCTAAAATTCACAATTTTCTCAAGCTTGCTATGAGTCACAGCAGAATTACTAAAAGCAAACTCTGACTGTGGAGCCTATTTCTTGCATTACTCTTTGCTCATATCGATGAAACAGGTTGGATTCCAGCAGATTACAGCACAGATATTGTTATCTCTTTTTATTAAAAACTGACAAGATGGATCCAGCAAATTATAGACCAATACTGCTTATTATTATAAATAAGCTATACTCAAAACACCTCCCTGATCAATTTGTCCTTTGGTTGGACAGCGAAGGTATTTTGGCCCAAGAACAAGCTGGATTCAGAGCAAATAAATCCACTTTAGATCACTAACTGTTCAACATCTAATTGAAAAATATGCCTCTGGGAAAGATACTTCTCTCCATGCCGCATTCATTTACCTAAAAGCTGCCTTGGACAAGACTCTGGATCAAAAGAGAATCATCTATTAATAGGCGACTTTTGGTTCTTATACAAAGACAACATTTAAACAACTCTCTAAGAGTCAGATACCATCAACACAGCATGCTGACAGATGTTATAAAAACATACAAGGGCATAAGGCAGGGTTGCCTACTTGCCCCGATGCTTTTTATTTTCTACCTAAATGATCTGGTGGAAAACTTAAATGATCTAAGTTTTCATCCCTCGAAAATCACCAGTAGACATATACCCATGTTATTGTACATGGATGATGCTGTAATTTTATGAAGAATCCAAATATGATTGAGAAGAGCCCTGGGTAAGTTAGTTTCTTATTGCAAACAAGAAAAACTGTCAATACATTTTCAAAAAAATGAAGATGCTAGTGGCAGGAAAACAGCCCAGGCACAGGGGCTGGCTTATTTTGGGGAATAATATTGAACAAGTGAATAGTTTTAAATATTTAGGGGTAGTTCTCCAGACCTCTGGTGCAAAATTACATCATCATAAAGCAATAACATGTACTGGTGAGAGAACAGCAAATAGTATTTTGAAATTCTGTAGAACCAGAGGTGGCTCTTATGCACCGGCAGCCCTTAAGCTATTTAAAGCCAAAATAATTCCACAGCTTGTATATGGATCATTTTTGGACTCCTCTCTTTCTCCCTATGCCCCCCCACCCGAGAAAGTTCAAGCCAATTTTTAAGGTCACTTTTGAGACTTCCCAACTGTGTATCTAATGCTTGGATCAGATTGGAAGCTGGGATGACCAAAGTAGATGCCATAATCAAAATAATATCAATAAATATATGGCTCACAGCTCTTCTCAACCATCATGGTCTGTTCCCTGAAATACTGCAGGACTATTTACAATCTAGTTGGCATTGTGCTGTTCTAAAATCCATCCAGCAAATAAGACTTTTCCCCAATACTCTTCTAAATCAGGGGATAGAGAAAGCCAGGGAGACTGTGAAACAAAGAGTTTATGACACAGAGAGACAATCTGATTTAAGCCTCTCCCTGGAATACCTGGCACCCAAAACCATTAGATTTCAGGTTAAACCAGCCCCTTATTTATTTTTTCTAGAGAATAAAAATCAAAGGAGGTTATTTTCATTGGCTCAAAGCAATACTGTGCTGTCTGCTGTCTGAGAGTAGATTCAAGAAAATCCCCTATGAACAGAAGCTCTGTGGTTGCTCCTTGGAAGAAGTCAATTTGCTAGAACATATGTTTCTTAAGTGCCCTCTATATGACAAACTTAGCGAAGAAATCCTGGAGCCTATTTTGACTGAATGGGCTGGAAAATACAATAAATGGAAATGGACCTATTTGCTATTGGGTAAGGACAAAAGAGTTTCCAGTGATGTAGCCAGGTTTTGTGTTTTAGTAAACAAATACACAAGAGCAGTTGGACAGGAGACCCTTAATTCCTATACAGCATAGGTGTCAAACTCGCGGAACTCCAGATGTCATGGACTATAGTTCCTATCATCCCCTGCCAGCAGTTTGACACCTGTGCTGTAGAGGAATGTTAAAATAAGTTTTACTTTATATTTTAACTTTCTAATCTCTTTGTTTCTAAAAAAATTGGAATTTGGCTAATTAAGAATTGTTGTTTTACTGGCTGTTAACCATAAATAAACTAAACTAAATCAAGCTTGCCATAACAAAAGGAAGAAAAAGGATATGTTAGGGTCACTGTGTGAATAAGATGGCAAAATGCTAACAGGGGATGGAAAAAGGGCAGAACTACTCAATATCTTCTCTGCCTCAGTCTTTTCCCAAAAGGAAAACAGTGCTCAATGAAGGGGAAAAGGAACAGAAGATATAATAGGGGAAATTCAGCACAGAATAAACAGGTGGTGCAGGAACGCGTAACTACTTTAAATGAATTCAAATTTCCAGGCCTGATGAACTACATCTCAGGGTATTAAAAGAAATGGCAGAAGTAATCTCAGCTGTAATCTTTGAAAACTTGCTGTAATCTTTGAAATCACTTGCTGTAATCTTTGAAAACTCCTGGAGAACAGGAGTCCCAGCAGACTGGTGGAGGGCTAATGTTGTCCCCATCTTAAAAAATGGGAAAAAAGAGAACCCAAACAATTACCACCCAGTCAGCATGACATCAATACCAGGAAAGATTCTAGAGAAGATCATTAAACAGACAGTTTGTAAGCACTTAGAAGGGAATGCCATAATCACTAAAAGTCAACATGGGTTTCTCAAAAAGTCATGTTATGTCAGACAAATCTTACCTCTTTTTTGATAGAGTGACAAGCTTAGTAGACAAAGGGAATGCTGTAGACATAGCATACCTTGATTTTAGTTAGGCCTTTGAAAAGGTGCCCCATGATATTCTTGCAAACAAGCTAGTAAAATGTAGGCTAGACAATGCTACAGCTAGATGGATTTATAATTGGTTGACTGACCAAACCCAAAAGGTGCTCACCAATAGCTCATCTTCATCCTGGAGAGAAATGACTAGTGGGGTGACCAGGGCCCAGTGTTATTCAATATTTTTATCAATGATTTGGATGATGGAATAGAAGGCATGCTAATCAACTTTGCAAATGACACTAAATTAGGAGGGGTAGCTAATACCCCAGAAGACAGGATCAGAATTCAAAATGACCTGGACAGATTACAGAGCTGAGCCAAAGCTAACAAAATGAATTTCAGCATAGAAAAATGTAAGATACTACACTTAGAAAGAAATGAAATGCACAGATATAGAATGTGTGACACCTGGCTTGACAACACTACATGTGAAAGGGATTTTGGAGTCTTTGTAGACCACAAACTGAGCATAAGTCAGCAGTGTGATGCAGCAGCCAATGCAGTTCTGGGCAATATACTCAATAGAAGTATAGTGTCTAGATCGAGGGACATAATAGTACCTCTCTATTATGCACTGGTCAGACCTCACTTGGAATGCTCTGACCACTTCTAGGCACTGCGATTCAAGAGGGATATTGAAAAGCTGGATTGAGTCCAGAGGAGGGCAACCAAAATGGTAAAAGGTCTGAAATACATGGCCTATGAGGAGGGAGTTAGGAAGCTTTGTGTGTTTTTTGTGGAAAAGGCAAGATTAAGGGGTGATATGATAGCCACGTTTAAATATTTGAAGGGATGTCATATTGAGGAAGAAACAGGTTTATTTTTTGCTGCTCCAGAAACTAGGACAAAGAGTAATGGGTTCAAGGAATAGGAAAAGAGATTCCATGTAAATATTTGGAAGAACATCCTGACAGTAACAGCAGTTCAACAGTAGAATACACTGTCTCAGAGGGTGGTGCAGTCTTTTTCTTGGGAGGTTTTTAAACAGAGGGTGGATGGCCAATCAAAGCAGGGGTGCTTTGATTGTGTATTGCTGCATGGTAGAGGGTCGGACTTGATGACCCTTGTGGCCTCTGCCAACCCTATGATCCTACGATTCTATGGTCCTATCTTAAGGGTAGGTATCAGAGTGTGGTGCTGGAGGACTGCAGCTCTGCTTCTTGGCTTTTTACCTATGGGATTCTCCATTTTGCTCCCCCTGTCCCATGCTTTTCAACATCCATGTAAAGCCACTGGGAGAGGACATCCAGAGATTTGGGCCGAGCTACCACCTATGTGCAAATGATGCTCAGCTCTATCTCATGCTATCAGTATATCTCAGAGAGGCTGCTGAAACCATGAACATATGCCTGGAGGCAATTTTGGAATGAATGAGGGCTAACAAGGTGAAACTTAACCCTGACAAAATGAAGGTGCTGATTGTGGTGGGAAGCTCTGATCCAGGTAATGGGTTATTACCTGTTGTGGATGTGATTGTATTCCCCTTAAAAGAGCATGTTTTCAGCTTGTGGGGGAGGGGGGAGTCCTGGACCTGGGCCTTCTGTTGAATAAACAGATGGCAGCAGTGATCTTAGGTACCTTCTACCATCTTTAGCTGATGAGGCAACATTGGCCTTTCCTGGGCAGAAAAGATCTTGTCACTGTGGTGCATGCCCTGGTAGTTTACATCTACATAGTACTGCAATGAATTGTACATGGGGATGGATGACCTTGAAGGCTGTCAGGAAAGTACAATTGGTACAGAGGGGCTGACTGGAGTGCATTGTAGGGCCTATATTACTCCAGTCTTGTTCCATCTACACTGGGTTCCAAATTGCCTCTGGGTTCAATTCAAGGTGTTGGTATTGACCTTTAAAACTCTACATGGCCTGGGGCCAATATACATTAAGAACCCTCTCCCATATAAATCTAACCATTCACTCCAGTCATCCTTGGAGGTCCTGCTTCAGTTGTCCTCCTTATTTGATAGGGGGCAACCTGAAAAATAGCCTTCTCTATTGGAACTCCCTCCCCAGAAGGATTCTCCCTATATTGGTATCTTTTACCACCAGGTGAAGACTTTTTCCTCCCATCTGGCGTGTTCTCAAAAACTATTATTGGCTCTCCTTCTAGGGTTGTTTCTATATGTGTTTTAAATTGACTTTTGTAATTTTGACTGCATTTTTAATTGTTTAAATATTTGAATGTTTTTAATGTTCTCTATCTTGAGGACTCTGATTGCCAGAAAGGTGGCACAAGATGGTTTAAACAAACACACCAATAAATAAACAGTAGAATCTTCCTATCTTTCTCATGTGTTTCAGACCTCATATTCATCTTCATATAGTTATCTCCGCCTGCTTTTGGCAAATTTGTGCTCAACTTAATTTTCTTTCCACATTGATCTCTAATAATTACATAATTTATGTTACTCATGTGTGTCCTGGCCTTTGCAAATGTATCTATTTGTGCATCTTTTATGGGAGAGACTATGGCTCAGTAATGGAACAATTGCAGAAAATTCCAGGTTCAGACCATAGCGTTTCCAGTTAAACTGTCAAGAAGTAGGTTATGTAATAGTCCTGTATTTAAGACTGTGGAGAGTTGGTATGTTGAATTACTATGATGTCTTATGATTGTTTTTCTAATGGTTAATCATCACTATTTTATTGTACTGAACTTTTATCCTCCCCACCATGTTTTGCTTTCCCCACCATGTTCAGCTTTCTCCTCCAGAAGGTATTGTTACAAAATTTCACTTCAGAAATCCCTTCAATTTTCCTGCTTCACTTCACTTAATCCTTTTGAATCAATAGTTAATGTTTTCATTTCCTCCTTCCATTTTCCAATTTTCTTATACAAGCTAATGTTCCAATATTTATTTATTTTGAAAACATGTATCCTCCTGTTCCAATGTGCATTGAAAATCAATTACAATGACAAGGAGGGAAAAAAATTAAAATGACCAGAAGCCAGTATCAAATAACTGAAAACAAATTAACAACATATCACCTTCTCTTTAAGGAGAGAAATCTAACGGGCCAGATAAAAAGTCATTTGTACCTCTTCTAAAAGGCAAGCAAGAAAAACAAACTTCAAAGAAGTTATTTTTTGGGATTTGGGGACAAAACTCTAAAAATCCAGCTTTTGTGCCAGGTTTAGTATTGAATGAATAGAAGGACTGGAGATGCTTCTACACCATCAACCAAAGGTGGTACAATTGCCATCAATACAATGTGTAGTTGTAATACTGGTTCCTGATAACATCAGTAGTGATCTGCTGTTTTTAATGTTCTTTCCCCATTACACTCATTATTATTGAAGAGATGATTGGCCATCGTGCTTTTTTCCTGTTCTTGCAAAATAGAAGTGCAGTCTTTGTGCACCACTGTTTTGTAACCAACACTATTTCACCCACAATCTACCACAATCTCTAAGCAGACCAACAGGTTATTACTGGTACTATAACATATACAGATTTACACAATTTCTCAGAGCATTTACTGGTGCTTGTCCACAGAAGAACCTACATGTTTCAGAAAGAATGAATTAAGTGATCCAATTTTATGAGCCCCAGAAGAAGGTGTTTCATCCATCCTCCATTGTTTCCAATTTAGGGGGGGGGGGCACAGCTTTTCTCTCCAGGGCAAAAGCAAAGAGGCATATTTGCACCAACCACTGGGCAATGCCTCCCATGCCAAAAACCAACACAAGCTCAACAGAAACAAACCATAACATAGGAATCCTAGCAGAATCACAAGCCAATTGTGGCAAATTCAACAGAACAAATGTCAAACTAGAGAATCCCTACAGAAGAAAATTGTGTAGGATTTTTTTGGCAAGGTCAATAGAATCAATGTGTAGCAGACAAACCTAGCAGAACCCAGAGCCAGTGTGGCAGTGCAAGCATAACAGAACCAATGTCAAACCAGAATACCCCAGGAGGGTTTGTTTGTTTTTTAGAACCAAGGAGAATCCATAGAAGCCCAGCACAACTATCTGAACTATAAGGGTGGGCAAATCCAGCAGAACCAAGGGCAATTCACTGACCAACACACATAGGGGTTTTCCCCATGGCCAATATATACTGGGATAAGGAGGTGAAACTAGGCTTGGTATTTGGAAATTCGTTAAATTCGGATTTATTTAGGCATAAAATTATCTGTATGCCTGAATAAGACAAATAACATATTTGGATATACCTGAATATTTGGGTATACCCAAAAAATTCAGGTCCATCTGATTTCTTGGGTTTTTTGCATTTTGGCCTGCAGGGGGTGCATTTTTAAAGCTAGCAGCACCAAAATTTCAGGTCCTGTCCTGATAATACCACCTGAGTTTGCTGAAGTTCAGTTCAGGGGAGACAAAGTTATAGACCACCAAAGGGGGTGCCCCAATCCTCCATTGTTTCCAATGGGAGCTAACAGGAGATGAGGCTCTCTTTTGATGGTCCATAACTTTGCCACCCCCAAACCTAACTTCACCAAACTTGGGTGGTATCATCAGAACAGTTCTGGATGATACCATGGAATTTTGGTGTCACTAGCTTTAAAAATGCACCCGACAGGCACTCGAGGCCCAAGATTCTCTGTTTTGCTTTGCCTTGGCTCCACTGTAGCCAATGGGGAATTTCTGAGTGTGTAAGCAAGCTGCACATTTTTGAAGATAAGAGGCACCAGACTCTCAAGGTGGCTCTAGGAGGCCCTCCTGGTAATAGCATCCAGGTTTGGTTTACTTTGCTTTTGGGGGTTCAATTTTATGGGCCCCCAAAAGGCTTATTTTGTTTCCCCACTCCTGCATGTGAAGCCTGCTGGCTGAGTTCTCAGAACTCTCTCAACCTGCCCCCCACCCCCAGAAGCAAAGTTCACCAAGTCTGGATGCTATTATTAGGATGGCCTCCTGGAGCCCCCTTGAAAGCCTAACACCTCTATCTTCAAAAATGTGCACCCAGTGCTTACACACTCAAGAAATTCCTCAAAATCTGCCAGACTCTTCAGCAAGTTCTATGGTGGGAAAAATTAATTAACTTTTCCCACCTTAGACTTCAATGGAGCTTTCTATTATGCCCTGTTGGCTCTGTGCTGGAGATTTGGGGGCGGCCTCAGGGGAGTTGTTCTGAGTAGGGGAACTTATTTCCTGCAGGGCTGCTGGTGTGAGCTCCTGAAAGGAACTAGCCAACTTTGTTGAAGTTTGCTTGGAAGGAGCAAATGCTGTGGGCATCAGGTTCACCTTCAACTGGGTGCCCACAGCATTTGCCCCTCTCAAGAAAACTTTAGCAAATTTGACTGGTTCCTTTCAGGAGACTCACACCAGCAGCCCTGCAGGAAATTTCCCCTACCCAGAGCAAGACCCCCACCAGAGTGCCCCCCATTGAAACCTCTACCACAGTGCCAGCTGGGCATAACAGCAAGCCCCATTGAAGTCTATGGTGGGAAAAGTTATTTTTCCCCACCATAGAACTTGATGGAGAGCCTGGCAGATTCTGTGCTCTGCAGTGGCTCTATTGTAGGCAATGGGGAATTTCTGAGTGTGTAAGCAGGCTGCACATTTTTCAAGGTAGATGCACGAGACTCCAGGTGACTCCAGGTGACTCCAGGAGGCCCTCCTGGTAATAGCATCCAGTCTTGGTGAACTTTGCTTCTGGGGATGGTGGGAGGGGGAGCATTGAGAGTGTTCTGAGAGAACTCAGCCAGCAGGCTTTACATGCAGGAGCTCTTCTTCTTTGCTTTTCCCCAGGGCCCTCCTGCATTCCCTGCTTGTTGCTCATTATGTTCCCCACATCAAATTCTAACTACTTGAGAGAAGTTAGCTACTTAGGTGTCTGCATTACAACCTAACAGACTCTGGAACATTTTTATCAGTGCTTTTCTCAAATAATTAAGATTTTGTTTTGTAAAAATAGATCTAACCTTACCTTGCTTCTATGCTTTTATTTTGTTTGCAATTTAAGATTAGCAACTCTCTATTCTAAAACCTAACTAAGGTTGAATTAAAACTTTCCTTGAGATGGAATTTGAAAACATTTAAAAAACAATTTAAATGAACTGTATTAAATTCCTTTTTTTTTTTTTTGCTCTTCTGCAATGAGCACCAAATTCATTTTCAAGAATTTAGGAGCTCCCTTCTTACAAATGAAAATATAGGACTACCTAAAGCACTATTTTTCCAAAACTATGTGACTTTAATTGTTTTGAAGCACAGAGCAGACACTAAAAACAATTGTTTTACAGTTAATCTATGCTAATTACTGTCTGACAAACAACCTTTCCTCTTCTTACTAGCACAGCATTAGCCCAATTAGCAAAGAACACAAGCCCTATTCTGGAATTTTATTTGAGCTTTGTAAACCAGCTTTTGAGCTTTTTTAAACCACCATCATTAAAAGTAGCCTCTATTTAAATCCTTAACAGAATTCAACAATTAAATGGCGCAACTGATACCAACAGGAGCAGGACACAATAACTCCACCATCTGAAAGTACACAACAGCAATGTTAAACTTCCAAAGAACACCCCTACACCAATTTTCCAGAAATTAATGGGAAAGATAGTCAACAATAAACAGACCCTGTCCTCGGTGCAAGTCAAAAGGAGAACAGTATCATTTCAATAAACAAAACCAGCAGAAAGTGAAAACAAGGGGAAAAACAACTAGAGACATCAAACTAAACCAAACTAAGCCACAAACCCAGTTCCCACAAGCTTTCCGCCTTTGTCACCACAGAATGAAAAAGAAAAGAAAAACAATCCTGCAAATGATAGGAATGGTAAGGGAAAAAACCCAAGGCTAACCCCCCCCCCCACAACTTTGAAAACTATCCAAGCAGAGCAGCCTCTCCAACAAAAGACAACAAGGTTACAACAAGCAAGTTTAACCACAACATAAGTCACAGAACAGCAGAGCCAAAGAACCAGAAGAAGGAAACAAAAGGCCTATGGGCCTTACTAGGCTGTTTGGCCTCCCTACCAACCCACCACTAGGCCCACAAAACAAATATCAAGATAAAGAACTAAGAAAACTTTAAATAGTTTTTAAATTAACCAATTTGTTCCAACCAGTCAATGACTGATGATCTTCTCCAGGCAGGCAAGTTATTGGACAAAGGGCACTGTAATCCTATTTTCCAGTGCCTTCTTTCCCTTTCCCTCCTGTTTCTTGGGAAAGCTGTTAATGGAAGGACAAGGTTGTTGGTCTCCACATTTGAAGTCAAACCCTGTAAAATAACTGCTGCCTCTAATAATATGCTCCTATTTGCCTGAGAGAAATGCCTTATCTCCCCTCCCTTTTGTTGCCCTAGAAACAAATTCAAAAGTGGGAAAAGGGCATCTGGCAACTGCAGACCTTTAACTATTGGAGATTCAGTAATGTATATTCAATTGAACAAATACTTGAAAAATACTGGTAAAGTATTTTCCAGGGGGTTTTTTGGGCTTAGATATATCGAATGTACATCCTAATCCTAAATCCACTGAAATCAAAAGGCTGGAACAGTGTGACTGTATTAGGATTGCACAGTTAATTTATAACGGTCTATGACCCGAAAAAATCTTGTCTCCACCTATCTTGTGTACACTGAGCAAGAGTTGAGGTTGGGCACTCAGTAGCTTGGCAAGTGGAAAACCATGGTGGCAGTGCCATTTCTTCTTGATAAATGAACAAATGTACTTAGCCTCAATTGAATGACACACATAGTAGAGCCAATACTCAGTTCTTGTTTATGTATGGTTAAGTTCCTTTAAACTGCATGTTATTTAATATAGTTTCTTTAAACTGTATATTATTTGATATAGATGACATTCTGAGGGCTTTCTGACATTCTGAAACCAGGAAGTACTATTCATGGATTCCCAAAACCAAGTCTCAAGGAAAATACATAGGTTAAGATTCTCCTTATGAGCCTAATTTTCAGGCTGGTAAATTGTCACTATACTATTAGAAAACCTTTAGTGCTTTGCCCATTTTTATTTTCTGTTCTAATTGCAATAGATGGAAGGGGAATTACATTCACTCTTCTTTTCTATTATGTGTTTGATAATTAGGATGGTGTTTGATAATTAGGATGGTTTAGCTGATTGAAACTCACCACAGCTGTATTCATTACATTTTTCAACAGTTGGCCAAACATTTATGAATTCTTTGTCTTCTTATTTTTTCTTTTCACATGCAGTAATGAGACCTAAAATCACAAGCATTTGATTTAATATCCACTTTTCCCTGAGGTGCGAATATAGTATTCCAACAGGTTGTCTGTCATCAGTTGAATGGGATAACGGGAAGTCACACCTACTAATAGAAGTAGACTTGAGTGGCAATAGGGGGAAAAATGCAAAATAGCATTTTTCTCTCACCTGGGTGTGCATTCTATGTCTATTTTGTGCAAATTTTCACAAAGTTACATAGTACAAAGTTACAGTTATTTATTACTTGATTATGGGGTTTAGGGCTATTCTCCAAATTCATTTTCATTCTGTATATGAATGCTTCTAAAATGTGTTCTAACTTTCCCCCGAAGAAATACTTTACATCATAAATCAAAAAGCCATTGCACAGATGTTCAGTATTAGCTAATTTGAAACTGATGTTTGCCTTAGGACCATGCTCCTTTTTAAGTAGTTCACAATTATAAAATGACATACGCCTTCTGAATTTTAACCAGTTTACTCAGAATGCTTGGTGGCTTACTTACCATCATTGCATTCTCCAGTATCTGTTCAACAGCATTGTTCCAGGTGGTGAATGGCTTGCTATTCTCCAACTGGGGGAATGGAGCTAAAACTCCTCCAAGTTCCTCAGGGCTTGGTGCTATCTCTCCTGCTATTTAATATATATATGAAACTGCTGGGCAAGGTCATGAAAGGTTTGGCACTGGGTGCAATCAGTATGCTGATGACATGCAGCTCTATCCCTTTATTTCATCTGAGTAAGGGAGAGACCCTTGCTGATGACATGCAATTCTATCCCTCTATTCCACCTAAGTATGGGAGAGACCCTCGGAGTACTGGATGCTTGCCTGGAAGTGGTGACTGGCTGGATGAGGACCAATAAACTAAAGTTGATTCTAGATAAGATGGAAATCCTATGGGTAGTGGGACCTGATGTCCAGGAGATCATGGGGCACTAGGTGGTGGATAGGGAGGTATTGCCCCGGGTGTAGAATATGACGTTGCTTTTGGACTCAGTGCTGTCTTTGTAATCATAAGTGGCAGTGGTGGCTAGGAGCCCTAACCAGAAGCTCGGGCTGATTTGCTGGCTTTGTCTGTGTTTAGGCAAAATGGCCCTGGCTACAGCTCTTCACTTTCTGGTAACCTCCCACCTTGACTACTGTAATGCACTCTACATGGGGCTCACTTTGAAGATGGTCCAGAAGTGGAAGCTGGTGCAGAATGCAGCAGCTAGATTGCTGATGAAACAACCTGGCTGAGCACATGTGTCTGGGCTCTGGGGACCTCACTGGCCCTCTGCCTGGACATTCCAAGGTGAGCTGGGGGCAGGGTGGCTCCAAGCTGGTGGCCACAGACTTGGCCAAGGGGGCGGGAGAGAGGCGGGAGGACCCAGTAGAACACACCCAGCTGAAGCAGCTGGAGCTGCCTCAAGCCATGGCCAGACAAAGGAAGGCAGGGGCAGGCAAGGATGGACCAGCTGGGCTCAGCCAGCAGGTGGAGGGGGTGAGGAGACGAGTGGGGTAAAAGGCATTTAAGGAAGGGAGAACATAAGAACATAAGAACAAGCCAGCTGGATCAGACCAGAGTCCATCTAGTCCAGCTCTCTGCTACTCGCAGTGGCCCACCAGGTGCCTTTGTGAGCTCACATGCAGGATGTGAAAGCAATGGCCTTCTGCAGCTGTTGCTCCCGAGCACCTGGACTGTTAAGGCATTTGATGAGGCACGGGGAGAAGGAGGGAGAGGGAGAAACTGGACAGAGGGAAAGAGGAGGAGGGAGATTGGGCGTGGGTGCGTGGGGAGGCATGGGGAAAGAACCAGTGGGATGCTGTTATCCCAGGTTACAGGCTCTACAGGAAGGATAGGACAGGGCGTATTGGGGGTGGCGTGGCCCTCTACATCAAAGAGAGCATAGTGTCACATAAAATAGACAATGCAAGGGGAGATGATTCCTCTACAGAAGCACTGTGGATATCAATACCAGGGGTGAAGCATAGTTTAACATTAGGAATATATTATCGTCCCCCTGACCAAAGCGCACAAGAGGATTCTGAGATGGAAAAAGAAATTAGAGAGGCCAACAAAAGCAAAAATGTAGTGGTAATGGGTGATTTTAACTTTTCCCATATAAACTGGAAAAATGCATGTTCAAGTCATAGTAAGGGAGAGAACATTCCTGGATATGCTAAATGACTGTGGCTTTGAGCAGATGGTTGTGGAACCAACCTGGGGAGAAGTGATCCTAGATCTAATTCTATGTGAGACCCAGGACCTGGTGCGGGAAGTCAGTGTTATTGAGCCGATAGGGAACAGCGACCACAATGCTGTCAGATTCAGTATCTCTGCATGAGAACAAGTGACAACTACTAATGTAGTTACATTTGCCTTCAGAAAGGGAAATTTCTCAAAGATGAGGGGGATAGTGCGCAGGAAGCTGAAAGGGAAAATCAAGAGAGCCAAAACTGTCCAAGATGCTTGGAGGTTATTTAAAAACACAGTCTTAAAAGCTCAGCTGGAATGTGTTCCGCAGGTTAGGAAAGGCAGTGCCCAGTCCAAAATAAAGCCACCATGGTTAAAAAGGGAGATTGAGGAAATTATTAGGAAAAAAATGTCTTTTAGAAAATGGAAGTCCAACTTAACTGATGAAGAATACCAGAGAGAACACAAATGGTGGCAAAAGAGAAGCAAGTTAGCTGTAAGGGAGGCAAAAAAGGATTATGAAGAACGCATGGCTGTGAACGTCAAGACCAGCAACAAACAGTTCTTCAAGGAAGCCAGCTAAAGAAGCGGTAGGCCCATTAGATGACGAAGGAACACAAGGTGTTCTAAAAGATGACAGGGAGATTGCAGAGAAGCTGAATGAATTCTTTGCATCTGTCTTCACCCAAGAGGAGGTGAGGAAAATTCCTGCACCTGAACCAAGCTTCTTAGGAGGTGAAATACAGTAAATTATGCCCAACTGTTTCAACTTCTCCACTTGCATAAGTATATACACATTCCTAGTATGGTACACAATATATATTTGGTCTTCAACCAAAGCATTTATAGTACAATTTAAGATAAAGCAACTTAAAACCATCTTAACTAATATAAAATGCAATTTAAATACTCCTGCATATTTCAACAGCCAAGAAGATCAAACTTATAATGGCATTTCTCAGTTTCTATTTAAAAAGTAACTTCTCCCTATTTTCATTGTTCTTCAACATTCTTAAATTTACACAGGAGAACACAAAACCTTGCAACTGCTGATGTAATGTTAGGATCTATTTCCTGAAGTAACTGTTTTAATATATATATGTTATTATTTCCAGCAAATCTCTTTAATATCAGACCCAACATATCTTTGCAAGGCTCTTCCCGCAAAGAACACCTGAAAAACATATGTTCCATCGTATCAATCTCTTTTAATGGACAATCACACAGCCTTTTTCCAAAGGGAACTGTTGTAGTGTTATATTTTCCCTAGAAGTGCTTTTCCTGTTTGTGGTTTCTGTTTTCCTGGCTGTTCTTGCTGCTGTTGCTGTGGCGTCATGCTTGGTAGCAGACTCAGGGCTGGCAAATGTGCCTCTTGGCTTGAAGTGCATACTTGTAGACAGTGGTGGGATCAAAAAATGTTAGTAACAGGTTCCCATGGTGGTGGGATTCAAACAGTGGCGTAGTGCCAATGGGGCTGGGCGGGGCACGACGGGGGCATGGCCAGGCATTCCGGGGGGCATTAATAATTTCTCTGTTACTGTAAAAAACTCTTACTGTAAAAAAAGTTCCTAATTTCCAGCTGGTATCTTTCTGTCCATAATTTAAACTCATTATAGCAAGTCCTATCGTCTACTGACAACAGAAACAACTACTTCTCCTCTTAATTGACTGCCTGTCAAATACTGAATACTTTCAAATACTTAATTTTGTTTCTAGAAATCAAAAGAAGGATACTGTGTGGTTTCCGGGCTGTATGGCCGTGTTCTAGCAGCATTCTCTCCTGACGTTTCGCCTGCATCTGTGGCTGGCATCTTCAGAGGATCTGATGTTGGGAAAGCAAGTGGAGTATATATCTGTTGGAGTGTCCAGGGTGGGTGGGGAAACCTTGACTGTGAGTAACAAAGGCGGCAACCAGGTCAATAGTTGAGGGCATCTGAATAGAAGTATGAGTAACAATGAAGACTATAGCCTGGGAGTAACCCTGTAGATAGCAAGGTCACTGGTGGGAGCATCTGAATAGAAGTATCTTGGCCTTTGTTTCTTTTGTCTATGGTCATCCTGTGTTTGTGTGGAGCTGGTTTGACACAGTCTTGACCCTAGTATTTTTCAACACTGGCAGCCAAGTTCTGTTCATTTTCATAGTTTCTTCCTTCCTGTTAAAATTGTCCATGTGCTTATGGATTTCAATTGCTTCTCTGTGTAGTCTGATGTAGTGGCTTTCAGAGTGGTCCAGAATTTCTGTTTTTTCAAATAATATTCTATGTCCAGGTTGGTTTATCATGTGTTCTGCTATTGCTGATTTTTCTGGCTGAAATAGTCTGCAGTGCCTTCGTGTTCTTTGATACGTGTCTGTGCACTGCGTTTGGTGGTTCCTATGTAGACTTGTCCACAGCTGCATGGTATGCGATAGACTCCTGCAGTAGCTAAAGGATCCCTCTTATCCTTTGCTGAACGTAGCATCTGTTGAATTTTCTTAGTGGGTCTGTAGATGGTTTGTAGGTTGTGCTTCTTCATCAGTTTTCCTATGCGATCAGTGGTTCCCTTGATGTATAGGTAAGAACACCTTCCCTCCTAGATGGCTCTTTATCTTTGTTCATGTGGCTTGTTCTTGGTCTTGCAGCCCTTCTGATTTCTGTATTAGAGTAACCATTAGCCTGTAGAGCCCTGTTTAGGTGATTCAATTCATCTTGTAGGAGGTGAGGATCACAGATTCTGTTCTTGCTTGTGATGTACCAAAGTTTTTATGGTGCTCCTTTTTTGCCCTGGATGGTGATTGGAGTTTTTTGTGTAGATATCTGTCTGTGTGCGTAGGTTTTTTTCTGTATAGCGTGTGTCCCAATTGCTGGATTTGGTTTTGCGGATGACTAAAACATCTAAAATGGCAGTTTTCCTTCATTTTCTTTCTCCATAGTAAATTGGATGTTTGGGTGGATCTTGTTGATATGGTCCAGGAACTTGTTTAGTTCTTCTTCTCCATGGCTCCAAATGGTGAATGTGTCATCCACATAACGGAACCATATGGTGGGCTTTTTTGGTGCTGTTTTCAGGGCTTGTTTCTCAAAATGTTCCATATAGAAATTAGCTATTACAGGGCTAAGAGGGCTACCCATGGCAACCCCATCTTTCTGTTCATAGTATTCATTATCCCACTGGAAGTAGCTGGTAGTGAGACAATGTTGAAACAGGGCTGTGATGTCTTTTGGGAATTTCTGGTTAATGAGTGTCATGGTGTCTGCTATGGGGACCTTGGTGAATAGGGACACCACATCAAAACTGATCAGTTTGTCATTGGGGTTGAGTTTGAGTTTGCTGATTTTTTCAATGAAGTGAGTTGAGTCCTTAATGTAATGTGTAGTGAGTTGAGTCCTTAATGTAATGTGTAGTGAGTTGAGTCCTTAATGTAATGTGTAGTAAGTCCAATATGGATTTGCAGTTGTGTGGCCAGAAACTTTGCCAAATCATATGTAGGAGATCCAATTGCACTCACAATAGGTCTGAGTGGAGTGGAGTCCTTGTGGATTTTTGGGAGTCTAATACAGAAATCAGAAGGGCTGCAAGACCAAGAACAAGCCACATGAACAAAGATAAAGAGCCATCTAGAGGGAAGGTGTTCTTACCATACATCAAGGGAACCACTGATCGCATAGGAAAACTGATGAAGAAGCACAACCTACAAACCTACAAACCATCTACAGACCCACTAAGAAAATTCAACAGATGCTACGTTCAGCAAAGGATAAGAGGGATCCTTTAGCTACTGCAGGAGTCTATCGCATACCATGCAGCTGTGGACAAGTCTACATAGGAACCACCAAACGCAGTGCACAGACACGTATCAAAGAACACGAAAGGCACTGCAGACTATTTCAGCCAGAAAAATCAGCAATAGCAGAACACATGATAAACCAACCTGGACATAGAATATTATTTGAAAAAACAGAAATTCTGGACCACTCTGAAAGCCACTACATCAGACTACACAGAGAAGCAATTGAAATCCATAAGCACATGGACAATTTTAACAGGAAGGAAGAAACTATGAAAATGAACAGAACTTGGCTGCCAGTGTTGAAAAATACTAGGGTCAAGACTGTGTCAAACCAGCTCCACACAAACACAGGATGACCATAGACAAAAGAAACAAAGGCCAAGATACTTCTATTCAGATGCTCCCACCAGTGACCTTGCTATCTACAGGGTTACTCCCAGGCTATAGTCTTCATTGTTACTCATACTTCTATTCAGATGCCCTCAACTATTGACCTGGTTGCCGCCTTTGTTACTCACAGACAAGGTTTCCCCACCCACCCTGGACACTCCAACAGATATATACTCCACTTGCTTTCCCAACATCAGATCCTCTGAAGATGCCAGCCACAGATGCAGGCGAAACGTCAGGAGAGAATGCTGCTAGAACACGGCCATACAGCCCGGAAACCACACAGCACCCAAGTGATTCCGGCCGTGAAAGCCTTCGACAATAAAAAGAAGGATACTTTCCTTAAAAAACGAACTTTACCACATTTCTAAAACATGTTTTTAAAACAGCCCAACAGGGGGAATTATCCTGTTTTCTACCTTCGTTAACCAGACACATAGGAAACAACAGGACTTTATGCCAATGAAATCATGAGTGGTCACTACAGTTTAGTGAAGATTCACCATCACCACTGTTTGTTAACTATATTCTGAAGGGCTAATACATTCAATACTCAAAATAATTTGCACTTTAGATTAAGACACAAATTCATTAAAACATGGATCCGATGGACCATTCCTACTGCATAGGCATATTCAAGAGCTAGATATCAAGGCTACTGCCAGGATACACAGGTCATGACTTTTTAAAAAATTGAGTAAGCATTAGTAGTTAGTACCTTTAACCTTTCACTTATACAAAATGCTTTGTAATCCTTTAGCCCCATAAATACCTAAAATCAGTCATTAACACTCCCTTTTTATTCCTGGGTGACCTTGGGCTAGTCACAGCTTTCACCCCACCCAGCACACAGGGTGTTTGTTGTGAGGGGGGAAGGGCAAGGAGACTGTAAACCCCTTTGAGTCTCCTGCAAAAAAGAAAGGGGGGATATAAATCCAAACTCTTCTTCTTCTTCTGTTTAAAGTAAAAAATAAACCAGAACATCATCCATTGAGAACTAGAATTCGCAATTCATACTGTATATTCTGCAAATATTTCACATTAATTAATCCAGGATTAGAGACACAGTTTAGCATAACATTCTCACATACAGGAATACAGAGCTTTTAAGTCGCCAAGCATCATGGTAAATCACAATTTATCATAAAATGAACAGAGTGCCAAAATAAATAGCCTACCAAGCAAGTAAAGAGTCCCCTGGACCCAACAGTAGTTAAAGGGTCCCTCCTCTAACTAGCCGGCAAGCTCCAGGCTACGAGAAAGAAGAAGAGAGGGGGAGGCGAGGGCGTGGAGATGGAAAAGCGGACCCAATTAGTAACCCCCTCTCAGCACACACAAATAATTAGTAACCCACTCTTGGGAACTGGTGAGAACCTGCTGGATCCCACCTCTGCTTGTAGAGTGCCTTCATTTTAAGAGGTGGAGGTTCTGTAGACATTAGGACTTTGCTTCTGGGGGTGGTGGGGGGGTTGAGAGTTCTGAGAGAACTCAGCCAGTGGGTGGTGGTTGTAGGTTTTCCAGGCTGTGTGGCTATGTTCTGGTAGATCTTGTTCCTAATGTTTCACCTGCATCTATGGCTGCCATCTTCAGAGGTGTATCACAGAGAGAAATCTGTTACACACTGTGTCCAGTGAGCAGGCGTCATATGTAGGAGTGGGGAAACACAAAAAGCCAGCAGGCATCATGTGTAGGAGCAGAGAAACACAATAAACTAGCAGTCTTCATGTGTAGGAGTGAGGAAACACTATAAACCAGCTGGCTTCCTGTGTAGAAGCGGCTTCGTGTGTAGGAGCGGGGAAACACAATAAGCCTCTTCAGCAAGTTCTACGGTGAGAAAAATTATTTTTTCCCCACCATAGACTTCAGTGGGGCTTGCTGTTATGCCCAGGAGGCTCTGTGGTGGAGATCTGAGGGGGCTCTTGTGGGGGTCTTGCTCTGGGTGAGGGCACCTATTTCCTCCAGGACTGCTGCTTTGAGTCTACTGAAAGGAACCAGCCAACTTAGTTGTCACAAGCCTTTATTGGCATAAAATAAACATACAAAATCAGCATACAAAATTTGCCCATTATTGCTCACAATTATAGACACTGGTACTAAAATACTAAATACTAAAATATATACATGGTCCTTCTGTAACTATAGGACATTCCTTCAGCTAAGTTAACTCACTTAAACGTCATCGGATACTGACAGAAGCTAGAAAAATTACTGCTGGCTATATGTGGTCATAATACATAGACATTGGTTGGTATTCATCTAGACTTACGTCTATTATTGTTAGCAGAAATTTTGCTACATTCTCACACACTGTGGGATCCATGTTGTTCAAAAGCTTAGGTATCTTAAGAGCATCAGTTAGATTGTTATACAGAAATGGGATAAGTGCAGATTGTGACATTCTGATTTTTGCAAACCTTACACAATGAAAGAGGGTATGATCGAGTGTCTCCACCTGACCCATATTGCATGGACATAGCCTCCTCTGTTTATCAATTTGTTGATATCTGCCATAGAGCAGCATAGAAGGCATTAGATTGAATCTGGCCAGTGTTAAAAGCTCTTCTTAATTTAGGGTTGGTGATCCACTGTAAATAATTGGCCATGTGTCCTTGTTCAATTGGAATAAGCAGGGGTCAGGGGGGAACCGTTTTCCTCGCAGCTGTTATCATATCCGATACTCTTGTTCTAATAGCTTAGTTTTCAAGCAGCTATATGCTTCTGATAGGGAAAGAGGGACTAACGAATCTAATGAAAAGCCAAGAGTGTTGATTTTTCCCTCAACTAGTTTCAGCCACCTAGAATTTGCATAGTCGGAAAGCATGAGGTGTAACAAACTGGAGTGATCCTGCAAATAGTGGATCACGTTAGCCAGTATCTGACAGTTCTCAGCCAGGCCATCGTGGCATATGATATTTGCCCGAGTTCTAAACATAAGGCTGCATATGAAGCACAATTTGGTAAGCCCATAATTTTGTGGAAGAAAGCGGGACTGGGCTGTGTTTATATTTTTTGTTTATAGCTCCGATCCAAATAGGTGCTCCATAGAGGAGCTGAGAGGCGCATTTAGCATTGAACACCTTCAGTGCTGGGATGGTATATACTGGTGGCCCACAGTGAAAAAAAAGCAGCTGAATTGCTAGGGCACTGTTGTTAGCTGCAGCGAGTGCTAATTTCCTATGTACTGCAATTAAGGTTTGCTAGTAAGAGTTATGCCCAAATATTTGAACTGGTTAACTTGTTCTATGGGTCTGTTATTGATGGTCCATGTATGACTAGGGGTCTTCTAGCGAAGACCATTATTTTAGTTTTCATAGTTAATTACCAGTTCGTTCCTCTTACAGTATTCAGCACAGCAATTTAAAGAGGCGAGTGAGACCAACTTTAGTGTGGGAAAAGAAGAGCGGTGTCGATCAGCATACAGTAACTGCGGGCACGTGTTTAGTGCTTGGATTTGGGAACATGCCCATTGGCCTTCTGGAGGGTTGGCACTAGATCACTAAGGAATATATTGAACAAAGTGGGGGCCAATGTACAGCCTTGTTTGACCCCTCTGGTTGTGATGATATTTTTTCTGTGGCGGTCCTTTTGTTGCGACTCTTATTCTGCAGCTAGTGCAAGTGTGTAGCTGTTTTATAAGAAACAGTAGTCTGGGGTCCATGTGTAGCGCCGTCAATTTTTCTCCACAGTAGGGCTCTAGATATGGAGTCAAATGCCCCTTTTAAATCCAGGAAGGCTGCAAACAGTTCACGGTTATTATGAGTTATACTTTTGTTAGCTAAGTGTGCTAAAACTGTTACATGATCCAGTGTTGATTTATTTTTAGTGAATCCAATTTGCTCCGGTCCTATTACTTCTGCTTGCTTGACCCAATCTTCCACTCTCCTAAGGAGTAGTTGTGCATATAGTTTGCCAATTACAGATAATAGGCTTATAGGACGATAGTTTGAAGGATTAGTAATATCACCCTTTTTGTAGATTGGGACAACTATAGACGTAGCCACATCTTTTGGGATGCGGCCCGTGTTATTACATGGGTAAATAAAGGAAGCCAGAGTTGTAGCCCACCACTTTCGGGTGAGGATTTAAGTATTTCTGGTATTATTGCATCAGGACCTGGGGCCTTACCGCTTTTCAAACCACTGATTAGTTTACTCACTTCTTGAGAGAGTTAACCTCAGGCCAATCTGGGAGCTCCTCTGGTATTGAAGTGGAATCAGGGTATTCAGTTAGGCTAGCATTGAACAGATTAGAAAAATAACTGAACCATCGGTCTAGTGAAATATGGGGCAACTGGATACTGCACGTTTGGGCCCTTCTATTTATGATCTGCCAGAATTGCTTAATGTTATTTGTTAAAGTGGCTTGATATAGTTGTTCCCACTGCTGTTTGAATTGATTTTTTCATTTCCATTGTACCATAATTTGAAAATCCTTTTTCAGTTGGGTTATATTGCTGAGTAGCTTTTCCTCACCTGTGCTGCGGTAACTTCTATATAATGATCGTATTAAGTTGTTAAATTCAATACAGTAGCGATCAAACCATTCTCTATGACCGTTTACAGCCTTAGATTTGGTCGAGGCGGCGAAGTTCCCCTGCTAAATTTGAAACTAGTTGTTCAAAGTGATGTATTCCACGTTCTGGTGTGTCAGCCTGAAATATATTCTCTTTTAATTTATTAAATGTAAAAGAGCTAAGTAGTGTTTCTGTAGCAGCTGCCACCTGAGGTGACCATGTTATTTTCTGATGCCTAAAGTTGGTGGGGTCCTCTGTATTAGTCTTTACCTCAAATGAAAAAGTTACATTGAGTGGAAGATGATCACTTAGCAATAAGTCCCCAACGCTAAAAGATGTGACACACTGGTGTAGATAGGGGGATATTAAGATGTAATCGATCACGCTAGCACGGCGAGTTTACCAAGGTAAAGCTATCTGCATTCCTATAGCACTTGAGGCCGTTTAACAATAATTTGTTAAATTTGATGGCAAATTTGATTAACTGAATTCCTGCCGCATTCACGAGAGAGTCCTTTGAGGAGCGAAGAGCTGGGGTTAGAAGAAGCTGTACGAGATCATCCTCCTGATTCAAATGGGCCAAAGTGGTAGAAAGGTCCGTACCCACCCTGGCATTAAAATCACCTCCCAGGATCACCTCCGTAGATGGTTGTTTATTTTCTAAATTTTCTACAAATGATGATATCCTACTCCATGTGTTGATTAAGGAGTCTCGTGTCAATCCAGCAGGTATATACAAGTTCACTATAATCATGTGAAGAGCTTCCCCCTCTACCAAAACAGCCTGTGCAAGAGGGGGACATGAGTCGAGAGGAGTTGCTTTGATGCTGTTGGCTACAAATAGTGAAAGTCCTCCAGAATAACGACCAAACTTGGATACTCTTGTAGCAGGAAGAGAGTATTGTTGGTAGCCATTTAAGGCAAGCTCTGAATTGGACCAAGTTTCTTGTAAGGCTATAAATGTAAATTTTTGTAGATAAGTGAGGAAATCACGATTATCGCATTTCTTGATCCATCCGGCTATATTCCACGAGATGAGGGAAATCACATCTCTTCTCTGACTTGGATTTGGAGATACTTCCCCCCATGCTGTGTTGGTCCCAGAAGCCAACTTAGTTGAAGTTTGCATGGGAGGGGCAAATGCTGTGGGCATCAATTTGAAGGTGAATCTGATGCCCACAGAAGGAATGCCCAGCCCCCCAAACTTCAGCAAACTTGGCTGGCTCCTTTCAGGAGAGGCATCAGCAGCCCTACAGGAAATTTGGTGCCCAATCCCAAAACAAAACCCCACCAGAGTCCCCCCCCACAATCTTCAGCACAGAGCCAGATGGGCATAACAGCAAGCCCCATTGAAGTAAATGGTGAGAAAATCCAACTAAATTTTCCCACCATAGAACTTGCTGAAGAGCCTGTCAGAGTTTGTACTCTGAAGTGGCTCCATTGCAGTCAATGGGGAATTTCTAGAGGGGCCATGGGAAGCACATTTTTCAAGGTAGAGACACAAAACTTTCCGAGTATCTTCAGGAGAGTCTTTGGATGACACCACCCAGGTTTGGTGACCTTTGCTTCAGGGGATGGTGGGAAATGGACCCTACCCTTTTGGGGGCCCATAACATTGAGCCCCCAGAAGCAAAGGTCACCAAATCTCCTGAAGGTACCCTGAAAGTTTTGTGCTTCTATCTTCAAAAATATGTACCCCACAACCTTACCCCGAAATTCCCTATTGACTGCAATGGAGTCAAGGCAGAGAATCTGGGGAGCAGAGCAGAGAATCTGGGGAGATTTCTTGGTTAGCCTGTCAGGGGTGCATTTATAAAGCTAGTAGCACCAAAATTTCAGGATCTTATCAGGAAACTGTCCTGATGATTCCATCTGAGTTTGGTGAAGTTTGGTTCAGGAGGTCCAAAGTTATGGACCCTCAAAGGGATAGCCTCATCTCCTGTTAGCTCCCTTTGGAAATAATGGGGAATGGAGGCACCCACTTTGGGGGTTCATAACTTTGGACCCCCTGAATCAAACTTTTGTCCCAGGCTTCATTTTCCCTAGATACTCCTCTGTCAGGTGATAGGGGACATGAAAACATTAATGTTGAGCTGGATTAAAGGAAATAGATTTTTGGTTCCCAAGGATCAAATGCCATTGTTATTCAGACACTGCCAGCCAGAGTTAAAGTACCTTTTTTGGTGGGGGCGGGGGAGGAGGATGTACTTTACTTTTTGTTTGAAATTAGTGGAACTTTTAAAAGCCTGCCTTCAGTTTACTGCTCTCATGAAAATTAGTTTCCTGCTTTGGGTAAATGCAAAATCGACTTTCTGCTCTTGACTGACGGCTAATTACATCTAATTAATATGGGTTCCATACATGGACACCATATAGTATTGTATGTCATATCATGTATTTCTTTGCTTTTCAGAATTGTTGTGCATATTACATAAACTATCATTTGTCTTTATAAATGTTGAAGACAGTGATGGCATTTTATTTTGTTACGTGTGGTTTTGGTCTAGGATGCTCTGCTTTTACAGCTACATAAATCAAGAAAATTTCTTATGTGTTATACAGTGTGATCATTATCTGACTTTTCAAAACTCTCAGATTTAAACAAACATTTTTATTGCAGACATCAGAGTAAAGAACAAGGTTCACATTTGTTTTATTCATGATGTTTACAAAAATGACATTTTTCTTTGTTGTGTGTAATACTAGCATTCTGTTCTAAATGGGTTCGCTGTTCAGTAGCACAGCATGTATTGCTTTAGATAGCTTGTAGATTGAACTTTCAGTTAGAAACAGTAAAATTAAAACAATTTTTCTTAGTCAAGAAGTTGGCACTACAATCCTTTGTAGAAAGGAGGACCATTGCCAAGTCATGCAATGTGCTTATGGCAACAACAAAAAACATATATCACTGCAGATATAAGAGAAACATTTTCAGATTCATTTATTAGTCTCACCTCAATTGTGTCTTGTTGCTTACACAATCTACTTGAAATACGCATGCTGAGGGGGTGGCTCCTTTAACTATAGTACAGGATGGGGACTACATTTTGGCCAGGTACTTGTCAACGTATTAAAGAGTGCAGTGGGGGGTTCAGATGCTCCATGTGTCCTGCTATTGTGATAGTAAAGAGATCAGTGTTGTTGCCACTTTGTGGAGAAAGGGAAGGGGTCTACTAGGTTTTTAAAAAAGAAACAGCAGAAGAACAAGGAACCAGCAAAAATAGGAACATGTGATTTGGTGGAAAGAGGTGGGATAGGAGAAATTAAAGATAATTGGTGTTTGTATTATTCCTTCTGAATGGCTATTGAACTCAACCATGTCCTTTCCCCTAAAGAATATGGACAGTGAATGAATCATTGAACATTTTATGTACCCGTTTTGTGCTGCTCTGGTGCACTGTAGACTAACTTGGGGTACCTTTAGTTCCATACTATCTGGTTATTCTCCCTGTGCTTAGGACTGACAGGTAAAGGGAAGAACATTTAATCAGACTCTGGATATGATAAAGGTCCATTGTTAATGTGTTGTTTTTCTGCTTCTATGGTTGTGTCATTTATTTGTTGCTTTGCACATTTAAATTCTCATCTTGCTGCTCCTGTTCTAATGTTTGGTTGCTCTGTGAGCAAATAAATATTATTGCAAACAGAGGTCCTAAAAGGAAGGAGCAGAGGTGGGATTCAGCTGGTTTGTACCAGTTCACCCGAACCACTAGCAAAAATTTTGCTGTAATTCAGAGAACTAGCTGAACCAGGGAAGGGGGACCAAGGATGTTTTCAGAGACTCGAACAGCTGGGCGCCTTGCTGAGGCTTTCAGGGCCTTGGAGCAATCTGGCTGCAAAGGTGCCAGACTGGTCAGGGCTCTGGAAGCTCACTGGGTCCCCCTCTCCTGGGAGAGTCTCTCAGAAGAGAGAGCCATTGAGTTTTCAAAGCTTCAGCCAGTCTGACTGCAAAGGTGCGAGGCTGGTTGGGGCTCTGAAAGCCCGTTGGGTCCCCCTTTCCTGGGATTATCTCCCAGGAGAGGAGGAGTGAAGAGGCTTTCCAAAGTCTCTTTCTGAAAGAAGCTGCTGCCTTTTCTGGCTTTCCCTCCCAACATCAAATTAGGAGGGGCAGCAGTCTGGTAAGTGGGGGGAAGGGGGCAACGGGGGAGGGGGTGGGGCGAACCAGTTGATAACTATGTAGAATCCCACCACTGGGAAGGAGTCACTTAATCTGTCCACAGTATGACTCAATCCTTCATCTTCTATTTCACATAGTATAGATGTTGTTATTGAGCTTCCAATTAGTACCTAGTGCTGAACTTGGTGAGCTACTCTATTGTAAGGCTCCTGTTTATATACATTTGCTATACTTGGCCCCAGTGAAATGTGAGAAGCATTCTCAGTAGAACTTGAACAATCCCCTCAAAAGAAAATTAGCTTGCTGGACTTTAGGTCAGGTCATGACAGCAGGTTCTAATTTTTGCTCTGGGATCCGAAGCTCCAGTTAACAAAAAGAGCCACAAGCCTCCCAAGATTAAGGGAAAAGCTAGAGGAAGCAGCATAGACTCCCAAACCTGTTCCCCCTGGCTAGGGTCACAAGCAGTGGTGGGATTCAGCAGGTTCGCACTCCTTTGGCAGAACCGGTTGTTAAAATGGTGCTTGTAAACAACCAAATCCTAGCACTGATCACAAGGGAGGGATGCTTGCCATAGTGATTTGCTGGGATAGAGAAGTTGAGTCAGCAGCACTGGCACCATTTCCTGCTGGAGATTGCACTTTTTTTCCTCAGAAGGCAACATCCCAAGTCATGCACCTCTGATGAAGGTGCTCTTTAATATCTACATGTGCCCCCTAGCTGGGTTAGTCCAGACTTTTGGGCTGCGGTGCTATCAATACGCTGATGACACCCAGCTTGTGTTCACGATGGCGGGTTGTCCAGACTCCAGCCTGGGGGCTCTCAAGCATTGTTTGGAGGCCATGAGTGTCTGGTTGAAAGTGAGCTGGCTGAAGCTGAATCCAATGAAGATGGTGGTCATGTGAGTGGGTCGAGGAGAGATGCCAGTTGACTTCTGCCTACCGATGCTTGCCTTAGATCTGGCCTCCTTGGTTGGCAGCTTGGGGTTACCCTGGACATCATATTGTCGTTGGAGACCCAGGTGGCGAAAACTACCTGGGGTGCTTTTTACCATCTGCACCAGGCCAGGCAGTTGGCCCTGTACCTCTCTAACTCTGACTTGGCCACAGTGATCCATGCAACGGTCACCTCTAGAATGGACTATTCAGTGGGTCAAAATGTTTAAGAAGAGTTGAATAATTTATATGTCAATTGCCTTTAAGTTTATGAAATAAGTTAGAGTGACAACATAATATGTATGTTCTCTAAATGAAAAGGATAGAAATTCAAACACTTTGCTTTGTTTTGAACTGCTGATCTAGGCATTAATGATAACAACATAATATAGATTCTGCAATAGGTCCTGGATAGATTCTGCAATAGGTCCTGGGTGGGAAGTCAAATAGTTGTTTGGCTTTTGTTTTTTTCTGGCATTGTTGTATAAAAGCAGTTTTTTAGTGTTAGGATGACTGGATCACCATACTATTGTATGTATTGTTTTAGTTATGTTGTGTAGTTGTTTAAAACGTAATAAAATTATTATTTTTAAAAAATCAAATTAGCTTGCTGTGAATACTGCTCATCCATGGGGTCACCAGGGACTTTTGACTAGAAACCCACTACTTCGTTCTTTGTCTGTGAAAAATGATGGCTTGTGGCTACACTGGAATTTGTGGCTACAATACTAGTTGCTATCACTCTTCCTTCTGTAGCACAGTGGTCTGTACTGTGGATTATTTGTGACTTTGTTGCACGTAGAAGATTGTAGAATGTAGAATAATGGAGCCCTGGCTGCTGAACTGGCAAACTTTCACGTAAATCGCAACCAATCAGCAGAAAATACGTGGAATGATGTAATCCAGCAGATCCACCATGCAGCTGAAATGATAGTGGGTAAAACAAAACCAGGACGAGCACATATAGACAAACAAATCTGGTGGTGAAATGAAAGTGTTCAAAATGCCATAAAAGAAAAGAAGAAGGCTTTTTTAACATGGAGGGAAACCCAACTCAAAATTTACAAAGACAAATACCGTCTCTTCAAATCAGCAGCAAAATGAGCAGTAGCAAAAGCAAAGAATGAGTACTACCAGCATGTGTATGACAAGCTACATACACCAGAAGGAACAAATATGGTGTACTGACTCGCCAAATCACACCAGAGAGCAACACAAGACATAAAACCATGTCTTTCAAGTCAAAATTGGAGATAGAAAACTGCTGTGCACCCACCTTAATATCCTCCAATGGAGGTTTGAATACTTTACCAGCATCAGCAACACCGCGTTCCCCCATCCACCAATAATAAGTGCACTGCCAATCTCAGGCCCAGTTCTACTGATCACTGCCACAGAGGTAAACGAGGCCACCAAGAAAATGAAGAACGGGAAAACCACTGGCCCAGATGATGTTCCAATAGAAATATGGAAAATGCTCAAAGAGAAGGGTGCCACTTTCCTTGCTTTACTGTTTAATTGCATCACTGAAGAAAAGAAACTCCGTAAAGCCTGGACAACCAGCACAACCATACCTATCTGGAAAAGAAAAGGAGACATATATGACTGTACAAACTACAGACCAATACGCCTACTCTGTCATGCAATGAAAATATTTGAGAGAATATTAGATCAATGAATGCAAAATCACATATCCATCACACCAAATGAGTGTTGCTTCATCAAGGGCTGTGTCCTGAGAGGACACCAATACACTTTTTCACAATAGCGGCATTTTCCGCACAACCAAAATAAAACCTTTTGAGGCAGGAAATAAAACATTTCTGCTGAGGAGTTCCAAACATTTTAAGCTCAGAATGTTTAATTTCCAACCTAAAAATTGGAAAAAAGATCAGCTTTTTAAATGGGATCATTTTGGAATCCCCAGAGACAGCAGTAGAAAGGGAAGAGATCTCTTTAACAAATCTCCCCTCCCCCTGTCTTGATCAGCGTATTCTTGCCAGGATGCAGGTTTAAAGTTTAACATTGCCCCTTGTCTCCACTGTAGCTTTTCTAGGGCTTTTGTGCTCCCCCCTATTTTTAAGGTAGATATCCCACATTTTCAGCACAATTTTTTGTGACTCTCTGTAGAAGAACCCCCCCCCCCCCAAGTTTGGTAAAGACTGACTCAGGGAGTCCAGTTTGATCAGGTCCCAATTTTCCTCCATTTTTCAAAGGGAGGATGGATGGGACACTCCCTTTCAAGGCTCATGAAATTGGATTCCCTAGCTCAATCTTTCCCAAACTTGGAGGTACTTCTAAGGAGAGTAACCAGTGGCTATAGTGAAAATGTGGTGCCTCTACTCAAAAACAGATCCCCCATGAGCACCAGAAAATTTTTCTATAGACTATAATGGAATTTTTTTTCAGATTTCTACTCCCCCACCTAAAAAAAAAAAAACCCACTCCAAAATGTGCTAGTATAGGAATTCAGCAATTTTAGGGAATCCTGAAATTCTTTGGCTCCAATATACTCAGAATTTAATTTCTGAGATTTTTTTTTTTGCACACACCTAGACAGTAGCATAAAGGGACATAAATATTCCTGGAAGAGAGTTCTATAATTTTGCTGCCATAGCTGATAAGGCCATCTCAGATTTCCACCTGCCTAATCTCAGAAAATGACGACACCCAAAGCAGGGTCTCAAAAGATGGAAATTGGAAGCCAATGTAACTGGACCAAGAGTGGCATAATGTAGTTCTTTTTACCCATTCCAGTTAACAATCAGCACAGGCAGGGGGTCCTTTGGAAGATGTCTCAACACCCCCTCAGGTGTCCAGCCCTCTTTGCAGAGCTTTGAGCAATCAAAGGATAGGCCCCACAAAAGGGCCCTTATTAAACCAGCTGACAGGAGGACACAGTGGAAGGACCAGGCCTGTCCTGCATTGCAAAGGATGAGGTTGGTGACTGGAGAGGGAGGACTCAAGGGAGCGGCTAACTCCTCTGATTCCTGAGACCATTTCCAATGTCTGGCTAACCCACAAAGTTTTCTGAGGTGTAGCAGCCCTAGATCCCACTCTCAGGGTAGACGATAATCGACCATATCAGTAGACCTTGATAGATCAATGTTCTGATTTACTATAAAACAATTTAATGTGATAATGTGCTTCTCAGAAACGATTGTGATGAAATATAACTTAATGGTGTTCCTTAATGAGTTCTGTTATTTCAAATGATAAAAATGGATGGATTAATTAGTAAAAAAACCCCGACTCCATAGGATTTTCTAATCCTTTTACTTGCCCAGCTGCAAATTATGAGTTTAGAACCATTTTAGCTATAAAGTGCATTCAAAGTCAATAAAGATTTAGGATAATCCAGCAGTTTTGAGATTATTGTCAAAATATACCACCACAGGAAAACAGTATTCATGCGTTCTATTAATTCCATCATAAAGACTGCAATAATTTGGCAGAATGTTTAGAACTTGTGGTGAAGCCTTGCCTCAGCTCCCTCGGTGAGGCCCTCTGCTGTCCCTCCTTCCCTTACCTGGCCATTGGACTGCCATCCTGGCCCCCGTTGTCCTGGGGAAAGGTGTCGCCAGGCAACTTTTTTGCCCACAGCTTGACTGCGGAGGGGGCTAACGCTGCTCTGCCCTCCTCCTTGCCAAGCCTTCTGGGCTCTCCTTCCGTCCACCCTCTTCACTGCTTTTCCACTTTTCTCCATTCTCTCCCCTCCTTGGCCTTTCTCTCCCCTCTCTCAACTATCCTCCCCACCTCTTTCCTCTTCCTCCCTGTTATTCCTTTCACCTGCTTGCGTGTCCTTCCTGGCTACTCCCCCAATCAGGCCTTCATCCCCTCTCCTTTGGCCATGCTCAGCCTGCCCCCGAGTTGGCACCACACCTGTGGCCCCTTCCACTCCCTGGGTGGCAGGCTGTGTGCTGCCTCCCTGGCCCTCATCCCTTCCGGGCTCTGCCCCTCAGCCTGGAGACTGGCCAGAGTTGTCGGCTGGCTCTGCCCCTGCCCTTACAGCAGCTCCGGAATGCTGTTGGCTGCCTTGGAGAGCCTGGCCAGCTCTTCCCCCCTCGCTGGACCATCCTGCTAATATATTCAGTATACTCTGATATACTCTAACATACTCTGCTAATATATTCAAGTTTACAAGTCAATACAATAGGCCTACTCTGATTGGCAGTATCTCTCAGGTAGAGGTCTTTCACATCACCTACATTTAACTGTACACTCCAGGGACCTTCTGCCTTTTGCCCCTGAGCTACAGCCCTAACCCTAAACCTGTGGTTGTCAGCCTCCAGGTAATAATTGGCGATTGCCTGGGATTACATTTGATCTCCAGGTAATAGATAAAAATGGCCCCTTTGGAAGGTGGACTCCATGACATTATACCCCATTGAAATCCCCCCTCCTCAACCCCCCCTTCCTCAGGCACCATCCCCAAAATCTCCAGGTATTTCCAAATCTAGAGCTTGCAACCCTACCTAAACTCATGAATATGTGGAAATGCCTTTGCTGAGTCAGACCAATAGTCTATTGAAGCCAGTATGGTTGACTTGGGCAGATTCCACAAGGCCCCCTACAGCAGCATATCACCAGCATATATAATGCTGGTGGAGCCCCAGGGCTGTTCACAAGCTGAGGTGGAGTGGCCCCAGAGTGGCCACGACCTGTGGGGGTGCCTCTGCATGGAGGCGCTTCCATTTTCTTTTCCCACACTTACCTTCTCTCTCCACAAAGACAGAGAGGCATGCCCATGCTGTTCTCTGATCTCCGGGGGTCGAAGGGCAGCATGGGCATGCCTCCCCGTCCCTTAAGCTCTGCAGGAAGCTCTGCAGGAAGAGAAGGTAAGTGTGGGGAAAAATGGAGGTGTTGAAAAGTGGCGCCTCCAACCTGGTGCCATTCCCACGGTGCCTGTAGGGAAATACTGTTTCCCAAAAGCCTCACTCATTAAGTGAGGCAGAGAAACAGTGTTTCTGCCCCTGTGTGTGTGTGTGTGTGTGTGTGTGTGTGTGTGTGTGTGTGTGTGTGTGTGTGTGAAGCGTAAAGTGTGCAAAGTTGTGGAGGCGTGTTTGGAACAGTGTTTTTACCATTCAGGGGTGCTGTTTTTGGTCCATGCGGACTCCACCTCTGATTGGCAGCTTTTTAGGATATCAGGGAGAAGGGGGCAAACACATCACCACCACCCTCTGCTTCTTCCTATGTGCACTCTCACATACATCCCAATCTGGTCTGAGCTGCCCAAGGGTAGGATTTCATTAAAAAGCAAATAAAAAGCAAACCTTATTAATAACTTAATTTGCATGATTTATATGATTTCTGAGTGATTTTATTGAAACAATTGCCTGCTAGGTGAAGCAGATGAAGCCCTGTAAAGTAGTTACATAAGGGGAGGGGAGATAATTTAATAAGGCACCATGAAAAGTCACATGCATAGAAAATCAGCTGCACTATTCTGCATGTTTAGGAAGGAATACACTGAAGCAACCTGCCTAACAGTTCTAATTGGGTTGACAAACAGAGTATTCCTCAAAAAATCAGCTGCTGTTTGTGACTGGTGGACAAAAAGTGAGCCAAACTGGTGGGCATGCACTTCCCTACAAATTAGCAATATGAGTGCTCAAGTTAATAAAAATTGCATTTAAACAAAGTAAGTTTGATTCCCAAATGCCTTATTTCTGTATGAGAATGCTCAGTGCCATAGTGGGAACAGTCATTTGCTTACGAAGAGGTTAGGGTCATTTTAGATCACTGGATTAAGATTCTTACCTGGCTGTATTGTTAGGCATGTTCTGACTAATCACCTAGAATGTCTTTGTTCATTTGCTTTTCAGAATACACACCACATATTTATTTGCTTAGAGTCAGATTTAAAAAAAATATTTGCCTCCACCAAAAGATTTTAAAATAATTGGAGAATTATTGAACAACAGTAAATGTTTCCCATAATTTTTCTTTCCATTACAGTAATTACCCAGCTGACACACAATGCTAAAGCTAAATAGAAGTCTTGTTCTTTTGTGCTGTGTTTTTGTGTCTCCAAGATCTAATCATTCCAGTGAAGATTTTAAAAGCCTTTTGTCTTAATTAGATCTCAGTAGAATTCAAAGCCATGTTATCCTAACTCGACTGAATTCCAAGTGTTAACTTCAGAAAATAATATGTTTAGAATGAACAAAAATGAAGTTTTCCCCCCATAGAACCTATTCCAGATCTCTAGATGCTGATATGAGTCAGCAATAAAACTGGATTCAAGAAATAGTGAGATAATAGAAGATAGGGAGGTAGCAGTATTACCCTATACAGAGTTACACTCTTCTAAGGTAGTGGTCTTCAATGAATTTAGAAGGGTGTATATCTGCTCAGAAGTGTACTTAGATGTTCAAAATACACAGTTCTTGCTGAAGTTGCTCCAAAGAACAGATATTTAGAAATTAGAAGAGACTGGCAGTGACTAGGAAAAAAGTAAAGGATATAGCCATGGACTGGTGGTATAGTATCTACTTCGCAAGCAGGTCTTGGAGTCAATCCCCAGTGAAAAAGATCAGATAGTAAATAGATGAAGGGAAAGACCTCTAGTACAGATTGGCAATACTAAGTTTGGTAGATCAATGTGTCCAAAGAAAGAGAAACCTATAAAACACATTGTAAATACACACACCCAGAGAGGAGAACATGAACACTGATATTGGAAAATCATGATTCATTGATACAAATTTCTTATCAAAAACTTGCTGAAAAAAAGAGACTTGAGGCATCCTGATGTAGCAAAACAATTTATTCAGCATTCTTTCTTTAATGGCTACTTTTTACCATATTGTTTTACACTAAAAACATTTAAAGCATCAGCTGGTGGCCACCTAACTGGTCAAAGATAATGAGAATGATTGGTGATTAGATTCCTATTCTTTTGGATTAAAGTGAATATTTCATTTTTTTCATTTCATATTTAATTTATATTCCGCCCTCCCCTGAAGGGCTCAGGGTGGTGAACAAAAAGAGCAACAGCAAAAAGCAATAACAATATAGAATAGCAAACATCAACAATCATAAATAAAAATATAGGAATTACAGTATCAAGCAATATAATATACAAAATAGCAGGGTATATTAAACAATTAAATATCAGTAAAATACATAATAATTTTAAACATAATTAAAATATGATAGAATACAAACAACTCTATAAATTTGAAACCAAAAACACAAAAATCAAATAACAGAATCACTTACAGATGGCAAACAACAATCCAAACTTAACATACACTCTACAGGGATCAGGGCTATCAGTCCCAGACCAGGAAAGGGATTTGTGTGTCTTAGTTCCATGGGAATGTCAACTCAATGCATGGCAGCTGTGAAAAAGGCAAACTCTATGCTGGGGATAATTAGGAAAGGAATTAATAATAAAACTGTAAAGATCGTCATGCCCTTATATAAAGCAGTGGTGCAACCGCACTTGGAGTACCGTGTACAGTTCTGATCACCACATCTCAAAAAGGATATCGAAGAGATAGAAAAAGTGCAGAGAAGGGCAATGAGGATGATTGAGGGAGGCTTATGAGGAGAGGTTGCAGCGTTTGGGACTCTTTAGTTTGGAGAGGAGACGTCTGAGGGGGGATATGATTGAAGTCTATAAATTATGCATGGGATAGAAAATGTTAACAGAGATAAATGTTTCTTGCTTTCTCACAATACTAAAACCAGGGGGCATACATTGAAAATGCTGGGGAGAAGAATTAGAACTAATAAAAGGAAACATTTCTTCATGCAACGCGTTATTGGTGTTTGGAGTATGCTGCCACAGGAGGTGGTGATGGCCACTAACCTGGATAGCTTTAAAAGGGGCTTTTAAACAGATTTATGGAGGAGAAGTCAATCTATGGCTACCTTGATCCTCCTTGATCTGAGATTGCAAATGCCTTAGCAGACCAGGTGCTCGGGAGCAGCAGCAGCAGCAGCAGCAGAAGGCCATTGCTTTCACATCCTGCATGTGAGCTCCCAAAGGTATCTGGTGGGCCACTGCGAGTAGCAGAGTGCTGGACTAAATGGACTCTGGTCTGATCCAGCAGGCTCTTTCTTATGTTCTTATGTTCCTCCAAACTAATTTCCTCCACACTTAACAGGTCAGCAATGCCACTGGTACAAAAGAAATATAATAACCCAGCCTAGCTACTAACACTAACCACCCTCCTAATCTTACAAAGTTAAGCCTAATACAAAATCCAAATCTGGTACTAACACTGTCATCCTACAATATACAATATTGTATGATTTACATAAAAGCCCATTCATTTACATTTTGTACTTCAAAGTTCATAAGCTTTTTTATTCAGATAATCCAAACTGTATGTATGTAGGTCTCTTCATAAGATTGGTTTTTAATGTATATCCAGTCCTTACAAACATTCAAACTGTACCAAAGTAGGCTCTGTTTAGACCTTCACATGAAGGCACAGAGATTGGGTTGTAGATTTGAACTTTCTACCCACTCACCTCCATGTGTTTTTTAAGCCTTTATGTTAATTTCAATAGGACTAATGTCATATACAAATATCATATACAAATGAGTAAAAGAATTCAAGAACGGTTATGTGAGGGTACATTTTCCCAACCCCAATAGTATAACAACAATGCAATGCATGTTTAGACTTTCCAATGCTTATATCAGGGCAAATAGTCCCTTCAGATTCAGAATCCTGTGTCCAACATGGGTGACAATTGAGAGGCATGTTGCTTGCACTTCAGAAGTGCAGCTTATTAGTCTGGTCTGCATGGTAGGCAGGAAGAATAACTGGTGAACTTACAGTTTTGAAATCAGGGAACACTTCAAACCTAAGAGCAGGAGACAGATAAGATGTTCTGAACTGTGGGCTCTGCAAAGCCTCCAAGGAATTTTGGGTTGACTGCTGACCAAAGTTCAGAAATGCTGGAAAGATTAGGTACTGCCTGAACAACAGAAGAAGCATTCACCATTTCAGAACCTTTGCCAGTGTCAAGCTATCTCAAGGAATGATCCCATTAACAGGTGCATTATCTCAGAAGGTTTCTTCTCTGACACTTCTAATACAGACCTATCATGGTGTTGTGCCAGTGAATGTAAAATTAGCAATTTGAAAGTAAGCTGTTGCAGAAAGAGATGGAACAGACGCTAGTGAACTGAGGCTATAGCCAAAGGTATTGGAATCATATTTATATTTTCAAGTGGAAAGATTCTTAAGGATAAATAGTAGCACATGGGAGAAGGCTTAGATCTGAGGGGAAAAGGACAACAGGGGTACCTGAGGGCTGCAGTGAGTGTAACTGCAGAGAAGGAGCAGTAGTGCTAGCAAATGAGTTTGGGTAGGCATGGGTAATTGCATGGATTGAGAGGGGAGAACCGACTGGCTAAAGGTTCTGAAGGGAGAAAGAGCTTAAACATGTGAAGAATGTTTATTGTCTCACTTACTAACTCTGCCATTGGTTTCCAGATATTAACCATTGTTATAGTGGGTAGAGTTATCTTCTGCTTTTTGGTGGTGTACTGTTTCTAGTGTATGGTGGAAAGTCCTATATCCTTTTCAAAAGCTGGCTTTATTGGAACTGTGAATGTTTTCTCCTAAGGACCAAGGACATGGCATGACATATATGGTGAATATATTTTGTCCTCATATGCCATTTTATTTACAACAGATAACTTTCTACAGATGAATGTTTAATTCAAGTGAATTTGATAGTTTTATATCATATTGAGGTGGAATTGGCATGTTTTTCATTGAGCACTAGACAATTGCTTGGTGGACAATTTGGCTGCCAAGTTATTGGATTTTAGTTGTTTAGTCCTTACTGCACTGGGAGCCTGTATCTTAATGTGTTTGAAGCAAATTTAGAGGACAGACCTGCAGACCTGCTAATGAATAAAAAAGCGAACAAAGTGATCACAGATACAAGCAATGATCAAAACTACAACTCATGTTTTACTTTTCAGTACTTTTTGAAAATAGCCATGGTTTTCTGGCAGTTGCACTTTTATATGGTTTTCAGGCAACAAATGCTGAGAACTTTCATATAGCTATTTTATTTATTTAAAATGTTTGTTAGACCTTTCAGTTTAGGAAATCAAGAAATATAACAAGATGCTGGGGTACATTTTCTTCTTTAAAGTTTATTCTATTTGTTGCCATCTAAAGTGAATGGAAGTTCCTCAACATAATCAAGGGTCTGTTTGTTCATTAAACTGGGGGGACTAGGGTTGCCAGGGTCCCATGACCACTGGTAGGGGAATGAGAGTAGGGTTGCCAAAGACAGGTTGGGAAAATCCTGGAGATTTAGGGATGAAATCTGAGTAGGGTGCAATGCAATAGAGTCCACCCAGTGGGATGCCACAGGTCTCAGTTCTGGCCCTGGTACTTTTCAATATCTTTATAAATTATCTGGGTGAAGGGGTGGAGGGACTATTCCCACAGCAATCTGCTTCATGGTTTTGTGGAGCTGGGAGTAGTTATTGTAATTCCTTCTGGGCTCAAAGCATGGTGTTTCCTAGATATGAGGAGGTGTTTACTCACATACATAAAATAGGAAATGGCAGAGCTACAATGCAATCCAGTGCAGTGTTACTTCAGTCTAATCCCTTTGATTTCAGTGAGCTTAGATTGGATTGACTGTATACAGAATAGCACTGTAAATCAGAACAATAAGAGATTTTTTGTTTATGCCTTAATAAAATCGGGGTCCATTATTTATTTCCAAATACTGAGTGTCAGTTCTTTATATAGTATTGCACAAAGCCAGGAAAAGTAGTATGGAAAGTTTCATATACTGATAATATAAAAATTCTGTCCAGGGTCAGCACTAGAGACCCTCCATGGAGCTGACAGGGCCCTGGTTGTGGCCAAAGACCCACCGTGGGAGGGGGCCACCACTGGCAACCCCGGCATGCCCCGTGGTGGGCCGGGAACCACCGGTGCAACATCGGGGTGGCCTGGCAAGGGGAAAAACCTGAATATATTAGCTGAGTAGTATAAAATAGACCAATACACAGTTGCTGTTTTATATAAATGAATTTACTATTTAGGGATGGTTACATGGAAAAGAAAATAAGAAATAAATATAGTACTATGCTAGTACTATACTTGGTTACATGCTTGCACCTTGTAGTCTCACATGGTGCCTACCTGCTCAAACAAAGAAACATACTTTATAACTTTCTGCCTATGTGGCCAGTTGCATGTAAGCAATGCCGAGCAAAACTGACCAATAGCTTAATCAATAGACAGGCCATGCAATTTCAAATGCCATGCATTTGAATGGGGGCACTCCCCCCCTTGACTTGCAATAACTCTTCATTACAGCTTTCAACATTTCGTAAGTAAAAATAACGTCCATGTTTTTCTGTGGCAAATTCCATATTAAGTTCACTATCGAGAATCTTGCATTCATCCTTTCTAACTACAATCTCACATAGATTTCAACATTCTAAGCACAGAGATTAAGTTGTCTGGGGCAGTTGCCACAATCAGCACATGCCCCCTCTTCCTCCCCTCCCCCCCTTTTTAATTCAACAATCTGGGGCTTTGTTGTTCCCTTTTAGAGGGAGTTTTTGACTATTGGATGCCATCTATTTTTTTGAGCTGCTGCTGTTGTTTATTTTTATGATTATATTGTATTTTAAAGTGCATTATCTTTTATGTTGTAAACCGCCCTGAGCCCTTAGGGGGAGGGCGGTGTATAAATTTAATAATAAATAAATAAATAAATAAATAAATAAAATTAGCTTGCATGGAACAGATTCACCATGCACATTCATGATTTGAATCTCTACATCTCCATGCCCAAGTGGTTTAAAAGGAATACCACTGGCCTGTATTAGGCTCTCATCACAACTTTCCAATTAAGGGAAATATTTTTTATCATTTACTACATGATGAGCTGCACCCAAATCAAGCATAAAGAAATTGTTTTTTGTTTCACACCCAAAGTTGGTTACCAGAAAAGCCTTTCTTGATTTTTCATTTCCTTTCCTTTTAGCTGGAGGGGTGGGATTTTCCACCCCTCCTGTCAAGCACCTTTGATCTCCAGTAATCTGAGCCTCTGTAGGCATTCATTGCGACATTGATATGCTAAATGTGAAAACATTTTGTTTCCCATCTGTTTGGGGAAGCACTTTCCAGTTTTAAAACAGAGAATTCTTTGTTCCTTTGCATTTCATTGTATTCAAATTCAGCATTTCACAGGAAGCTTATTGCATAATTAATATTCAATTGTTCTTTCACCTCCAACACTGAAATCTTATTGTCAAATCTGGCTGGCAAACTCATGAATAGAGCAGTGAGAAATTCATCATCTCTCAGTTCAAAGCCAGAGCTCCTTATTTGGAACATTAAATCCTGCATGTTGCTAAATGGTCCTCTAGACTGCAATGTGGAAACATCTTTGTGGTATAAAGGCATTTTCTAAGTGATCTCATATATTAGGGCAACTGTATAGAATATCTGTTAAAACATAATCAGTATGCTGAATAGTTCAGCTTGAATGCTCAATACATTTGTGGCAAAATTTGTAACATCCCTTCTAATTTGGCCACAATTTCAAATCAGTAGTATTTCTAATGGAAGGGGCACAGCATGAGGGGTTTACTCATAATTCTGACTTGCCCCAAGTCATGGTAGACAAGTCAAGCATTATCTAAAGCCATTTGATGTGCTGCTTTTATGTCTGTGTAGCAGCAGCACTGTTCACTTGGAACCATTTACCATGTTGATGCCTGCTAAAAAACCTAGTGGATTAAACTACATTTCCCTGACATTACTGAGAGAATGTGCAAAGTATTTACAAGCCAATTTAGACAACATGATTAACATAAACACACTTGGCTTTGGGACCCAAACTAGCAAAATGAACAAGGTTGAAATATCACAGACAGAAGGCACAGAGCTTCTCTTTGACCCCCACCAACCTAGCAGGATCAAGGAAACTCTTCTGTAAATTAATTTTTTTTCTGACAAGAACTGTGGCAGTGCTATCATTAGCATAGCTACTTCAAGATCAATGGGCACAAAATGATATAGCTCTGTTCAGGTATAACTCTGTTTAGAATTATCACTGTTATTCTCTTTGATGAGCAGCGGACTGATTGGAATTAAAGTTTAACTAGAACAGTAGAAACATTTCAGTTTTGATACTTTGACTACCAAGCCCAATTTACAGTTTTTGTTCTGAACTTATCCCAGATCACCACAAGAAGTTGTGTATATGTATGCTTCCCTATTTTGTCAGGGATTCTAGACCAGTGGTTCTCAACCTGGGGGTTGGGACCCCTTTGGGGTCGAATGACCCTTTCACAGGGGTTGCCTAAGACTCTTTGCATCAGTGTTCTCCATCTGAAAAAAGATAAATGTTAGGGTTGGGGGTCACCACAACATGAGGAACTGTATTAAAGTGTTGCGGCATTAGGAAGGTTGAGAACCACTGTTCTAGACTGACTGAATGCTACTTGATCCAGGGCATTATGACTTTAATGCTAGTCTTCCTCCAGCTGCAAAAGATAATGGATTAATAAGAAGATAAGAGGAGAGTTTTCTAGTACAAATTGCTTGAATAATCTGAATTTGTTTTCTCTATAGACTCCTTTCTGAAGATTACCTACTTGAGTACCCCAATAATACATCACTGATAGTGTCACCCTGTCATCTGGACTGTGAAGTTTGATTAGGAGTGGGATACATGAATGTGCCTTTGAGACAACGACTTTTTACCTTTATGAATACTTTGTGCTGTTTTCTTCAAACAGTGAGATAATCTAGTGTAGGCGAGCTTCAAAATGTACATAAACAAGCTACTAAGCAACCAAAATATAAAGGCATGAAAGCTTGTTTCTCTCTCCCACTCCTTTTTGGCAAGAGCTCAGAAAAGAATCTCAGCAGAGACAATAGCATTTGAGATTACACAGCAATTATTGTTCTGCTGAAACAAGAGTGCTATCCAAAGAAAGACTCAAACCAAACATTCCTTCAAATACTAATTTATAGCCATTGAATTGTGTAATTATGAGACTTCTTTGCAGCTTAATCACTGCTTTCATTCTATTTTTCAGTAATCCTCATCTATCATTTTTGTGCGTGTGCCAGAGCAGAGAAGCCATTCACTTGAGATGAACAGAAACAGTGAATTGTAATTGTGAATTTCAACTACACCAGGTGGAATTAAACATATTTACTGTGAAGGAGGACTTAATTTGTTCTGGAACTTGATGAGGCTAAGTTCTAGCTTCTTTTTTTGGTGTCTGACTTTAGCCCTGGAGCATGCGTGCACTCTGCTGTAATGTTCAACATGATGCAGAAAATGAATTGTCCTATTTGGAGCATTTAGTTTACTTCACTTCAGAATTTTTCCAATAGATTAGAAAATTATGGTGTTTCAATTTGGAGAATACAAATTTGTTTTCACTTATTTTTTTCTCATCAGTTGCAGCAACTATGGGCATATCATGGTGCTTAAAAGGGGCAGAAAGGCTCCCATATAAACTATAGGAGGGCCAGATTTCCCCTAGGCATAATGGTCTGTTCTACACAGCAGAAAAATGTCTGCAGGATGTCTCAAAAAGAAGTTACTTCTTTTTACTCCACACATTCAAAATAAACAAAAGCTGCCTTTCATGTTGTTTTTACAGACAGCACAGGCATCAGAGGAGAAAAGAGGCTTTCCCCCACCTAACTGGTACACTTTCTGTTCAGTTTCCTCCTCAGCTTGCATTTAACATTTTGTGTACTGCTGAAGGGATCTCCCTGCCTGCATTTGCTGAAGGTTGCCCAAACATTTGCTATTCAGGTTTCAATCTTGGGAACCTTTTTAGCCCAAAGAGTACATAGTTGTACTCTGCTGATCCTGCTGATTCCCGCAATGTATAGTTTTCCTATTTTTTTAATAAGGTGTTTACTGTCCATTGAGAAGCGTTGGGTAGACCTGTCTTCTGTGGTCTCAATACTTTTCAAAATAAGATGACTTGGGTTGAAATAAAATGTTTTGAGGACATCTTAGGGACAAAGCTGTGCTGAGTTTCTCCCCAAGACACCTTTTTTTGTACCTTCAGGATGTCTTATTTTTGTGTGCTGTGCAGACTGGACCATTGTCATTCCCAATGCATAATTACCCTAAAAGCTTTGGTTGTTGTCTTGCCATCATAAATGAGAAGAGAATCAGTAACTACAGAAATAATTAAACAAATGTGAGATACAAGGTAAAATGATGTTTTAGAACAAATATTCATTTTTGCACACTAATTTTTACAGTTCTGCAAATATACAGCTGATAACACATGAAAATCAAAATCCTACTAACCTGCCTGAGCTCAGAAAGGTCAAGAAGCAGAACCTGATGAATTCAGAGGTACTTACTGTTCAAAGAGTATATATAACCCTGTGGCAGAAAAAAGACAAATGGAGCCCACAAAAATACTTTTCCTGTAAATGCATAAGTATTCTGTTTGATTGGAATGCTCTGGTCCCTGAACAATACATCTGTATGTGATAACTGGTCATGCCAATCAATCTTGCATAGCTCATACTTTAGCTGTGATACAAGCACCAAAGCAAGTACTGAAAGTGCATAAGTAGCTGAACCCATCAAATCATTCATTGCCAACATTTTATTAAGAAATTAAGTATCTAGAAAATGTTCAGGAACATTTGCTCATGCTATGGATTGAATATATTAGGTAGTGAAATTTTCCAGTTGCTGTGTTCGGTGGTCTTTTTGATGCCCTGGTTGAACTGTGGAATGAGGAAAAGTCTGGGGTAATAGATGCAATCTCTTCTAGGTGACCTCTCGCAGGTAGAGAATGAAAAGGTGAAGGAAGTGGCTAGAAAGAAAGTTAATTTTACTGAACCTCCCACCAACTTTTGATACCATTTACATGTTTTGAGATTGTTTTGATCTACCTTGAAGGTAGGTTTCAGAATGTATGGTTAAGGGACTGCTGGGGTGGGTGGAATATAAATGTAAATAAATAAACAGATAGAATCAGTGGTCAGGGACAGTCTTTAACATCTTTGGCTGGTGAACCAGCTTTTAGTCTTATTTGGAGTGTAATACCACTGGTGAAATACTTTAAGAATTTTTTTAAAATTTATTGATGCCGTGAATTTATTTTTCCTCCCTCCTATATCTTCCCATTTGTCCAAAATGATAGAAATTCACAGTCTTGTGCCCACTTTATCATAAACTCCTTTACTTGTTCTGATTCTGTTTTATAATGTAATAGTAATGAATAAGTTTTCTTAATTAGTTTCAGATTGTCTTTTAATAAAGTCTTTTCAAATTCGTTCTCTAATACTTGAAACCCACTTTTCCTATCAATTTTAAAACTTTCTTGTATTTGTAAATAACTGAACCAATGACGTTTGTATTAATTAGTTAACTCAGATTTTTTTAGATGAATTTGTCTATTTGAGATGTTTAGTAAATCCTTATAACTCCGTCATAAGTCTTCTTCCACATATTCTTTTACTTTTAATGATTCAATACATAATATCCGAATTGGAGTTTTGTTGTAGAAAATGTTTTTATATTTAAACCATATTCTTGCTAACGCTTTCTTAATTAAGTGCAAGTTGAAATTACTAAAAATTTTATTCTTATCCATCGGCCATAAGAAATTATGCCACCCTTTAAATAAATCCAGTCCTTCTATTGTCAACAATTTCTTATTTTGTAATATAATCCATTCCTTTATCCAGGTTAAAGCGCATGCCTCATAGTAAAGTTGTAAATCAGGGAAAGTAAAACCGACTGAGTCACTTTTTGCAATCATATGTAGGTATTTGATGCTACTTTTTTCCCATCCTGAATAAATGTTTTAATTTTTTTCCTGATAAGAAATGGGGTATTAGAAAATATTTCAGGCAAGTTTTGAAAAATTTAAGGACATTATTTTTTATTGCTGCAATGTTCCCAAATATGGATAAATTTAATTTTTTCCAAATTTCTAAGTCCTCCATAATTACATTCCACATCTTTTTATAATTATCTTCATATAAGTTATTGTTTTGTTTCCTCAAATTTATTCCTAAATATTTAATTTTTAGTGCCGCATTGAGTCCTGTTAACTTAGAAAAATGTTCAATTTCCAGATTTGACATATTTAAAGGCAATAATTTTGTTTTGTCTTTATTTATATGTAAACCTTCCACTAGGGAGAAATCTTCTATTATCTGTTTCATTTTATAAGCATTTTTGTAAGGATTTTCTAAATCAGAACCAAATCATCTGCGTAAGCTCTATATTTAAAATATTGGTATTTTATTTTTAAATCTTTCCATTCTGTTTCGTTCTCTATATTTTGATTCAGACAATCTAAGTATAATATAAACAGTAATAGTGACAGAGGGCAGCCTTGTCATGTACCTTTGGAAATTAAAAAAAAAACTTTTAACATTGCCTATTGATTCTTAAAGAGGCAAACTGGTTTGAGTTCCAGAAAAGGTCCCACAATTCCTCTGAATTCCAACATCTTAAGGAAAATTTTCCAATTCACATTATCAAATGCTTTCTGGGTATCCAGAAAGACAAGAGCTAATTTTTTGTACAGTATTTTTTTCATATGTTCAATTATATTTAGTATTATTCTAATATTGTTCTTTGGATATTTTCCTTGTATAAATCCTGATTGGTTTTCATTAATTGAATTTTAAATATATTCTTTCAATCTTTTTCCTAAAAATGTTAGTGAATAATTTATAATCCAAATTTAATAAAGAAGTTGGCCTAAATTCATCTGGTTGTAAGATTTCCTTTCCTTATTTTGGAAACAAAATAATAATAGTTTCTTCCCATGATTTTGGAATTCCACCTCCCTGTAATACATTATAAATCAATCAGCATTATTGTGGTCAAAGACCGGAAATTATTAAATACAGAGTATAAAACCACAATCTACATTTTCCAAGTAAAATTTGGGGACATTATTTCAACTGAAAATCTTAACAAATGCAGAATGTTAAAACCATAATATAAACTCAGACCTCAAAACTGATTAACACACCACCACCGCCGCCGCCGCCGCCACCCCCCCCCCGGTGAGGCTCGAATTGTAATGAAGGCCAACAAACAGCTAAAGACCTGGCAGCTGTGAAATCTACAACAACAACAACAAAAACAATAATAATAGGAACTTCTAGGAACTGCACATATTCTACGCAAATACCTCTAATATCCTAGGTCCTTGGGAAGGACTCGATATTCAGAGATGAATTCCAGACACTTGTTATGTGTATAATAATAATAATAATAATAATAATAATAATAATAATAATAATAATAATAATAATAATAATAATAATAATAATAATAATACCGTATATACTCGCGTATAAGCCGAGTTTTTCAGCCCTGTTTTAAGGCTGAAAAATGCCCCCTCAGCTTATACATGAGTCACTGCTTACCAGCTGGCTCTTCAGGCCTCTGCCGAGGCTGGGGGTGTGGCCGGGATGACCTCCCTGTGGCTGCACAAGCCGCTTGTTGCTGCCCTCCTCGGAGGGTGAAGGGGAACCCTGGCTGACTGGGCTTCCTCAAACCCTGGGAGGCAGCGGGAGCTCACTGTTGAATGACTCCCCTGTCTGCCCAAATAAGGGAACTCCTCTACTCCCAGCTGGGTTTGAGAAACCCAGGGGCGGAGGTGGAGAGGCCTCCTTATTTGGGCAGTGACTCCCTGATGTCATTGCCCAAATAAAGGAGCTCCCACCTCCCGGCAGGCTGGGCTCCTCAAACCCAGCCCAGAGGTGGAGGAGCTCCTTATTTGAGCAATGACATCCAGAAGAATCACTGCCCAAATAAGGAGCTCCCTCTACCTCTGACTTCCCACCTCAACACTCATTGAGTCTATACGTTTTCTCAGGTTTTGGTAGTAAAATATGGTGCCTCGGCTTATACATGAGTCGGCTTATACATGAGTATATATGGTGGTAGTAGTAGTAGTAGTAGTAGTAGTAGTGGTAGTAGTAGTAGTAATAATAATAATAATAATAATAATAATAATAATAATAATAATAATAATAATAATAATAATAATAATAATAATAATAATAATAATGTGGATTATTGATGTTGCAATACCCAATGACATCTGGGTCGAAGAAAAACATCTAGAAAAAATTACAAAATATCAAGATTTAAAAATTGAACTGCAGCATCTATGGTACAAACCAGCAGCAGTGATCCCAGTGGTGCTTGGCGCACTGGGTGCTGTCCCAAAATCCCTGGGACAGTATTTGCAACAACTTAACATCAATAAAATCACTGTCTGCCAATTGCAGAAAGCTGTTCTACTCGGCTCTGCAAACAATTTATGCCAATACATCACGTCTTCCTAAGTTCCAGGGCAGAACTCGAAGTGGATAGAAGGCCAACACCAACCAGTCATCTGGCCGTTGCGATACAATATGTTTGTTGTATTTGTCAATAATAATAATAATAATAATAATAAAATCCAGACCTATCTCCTTAGTCCCTAATTAGATATTTTAGCTACTGAGCTTGAATCCCACTATCACTTGATACCTAAAATTTGATAATTCAGAAAACTGTTTCACCACAGGAAAAGTAGAAAAGCCTTGTCACTTAGCAATGCTAAAGAAACCATTTAGGAGACTAGATGGGAGTAAAAATTGCAGCACATTAATTTGTATTTTTAAAGGTAAGGTTCTTATTAAGAATCTTGTTTTATGCAGACTGCCCTTGATATAACACTTTGGTATGGTAGAGCAAGTGCTTTGCACATTTAATCCCTGACTTTGTCAGCTGAAGAGTTCACAAACAGCAGGCTTGGCAACACTTCTGTCTGATCCCCCGAAGAATGAACAGTTTGATCCTAGGCTAGCAATAACTAGTGGTATGACACAACATAAGGTTATTCTTTAAATATTTGTTACTTTTTTGTGCCTTAATAAGGTAGCCACTGGACATATGGAATGCCCTAAACATATAAGTCTTTACTATAAGCACAAAAAAACCCCTGGACATACACCCTGTCGTTACTATGACTTCTTGGGAAACTAATCAAAAGAAATAGAAGTCACTGATTTACTGGAAGTTAGAGAATCTTCACAATGGTGTATCAAATACATATTATTTAGATTACTTCTATTCTGAAGACATTTCATGTTCAACATACAGAATTCACATCCTTTGCATAAATTGATGTTCTAGCACTCTTAATCTCAGTGAAGTGAAATAATTTAGCTTTATCTTGTCAGACTGATGCGAGTACTGATTACTAGAAATGCTCCTCTTTTGTTGTTTGAGTTCTGCATGCACTTTTGCACTCTCCATTTTTTATTATCATGTATATAGTGTGTTAGGCCAATGAAGAATGGGTATACAGAAACTATTATGATGGTATCTGGAATCTAAAAATCAGATTTCTGGACATTCATTCGTGAATCTTTACCAGGCTGCTCATAACTATGCAAAGTAAGGAGCACAATCTGTAGAAAATAATGCAGAGTGCCTGTATCCCATTAAGTATTTTCAAACCCATTATATTCAGCAAGAGACACAAGCATCTTATTTTGTGAATTGCAGGTAGTCAGCTGTCCTACTAGCCATTTTTATTGAACAAATAGTCATATTAGAATATTCCCTTCCACAAATGCATTTCTAATTTTAAAAATCATATACTAGTAAAACTATATTAGTAGCAGTATTATGCAATATGTAGACAGTTGTTAAATCTGTTCCAGCATATAGACGTGTGCTGTAGTCAAGGTGTAGGGATGAACAAAAAGTAGATTTGAATCCCCACTCACACCATGGAAGTTTGCTGGGTGACTTTGGGCCAGTTACACACTTTTAGTCCTGACCACGGCTAGTATTTGGATGGAAAGCTTACAGAGACTACCACAGTGATGCAGAGACAGTCAATGGCAAACAACCTCTGAATAGCTCTTTCCTTGAAATCCCTGCAGGATCTCCAAAAGTCAGCTGTGATTTGATGAGAGAGAGAGAGAGAGAGAAGAGAGAGAGAGACTATAGATCAGTTGCTACCAGGTTACTTACCATCAAAGGCAAACCACAGTCCTAGAAATGCTTGACTGTTTGTTTTTTGCTCCTGTCAAGTCTGACATGGCTCCTGGTGAGGTTTTCAAGGCAAGAAATGTTCACAGGTGGTTTACTAGCCTGCCTCCACATCTTGACCCTGATGTTACACAGAAGTCTCCCATCCAAATAATTATCTTGGTAAACCTTGCTTAGCTTCTGAGATCTGGCAAGTCAAGGCTAGCCTCAGCTATAAAAGTGAAGGCTTGGCTATAGATACATTATTAGTTACATCTCTGGGTTAGTGGGTTTAGCAACCTTTCTGTGGTTGTGCCCCCACTCCTATTTTTTTAAGAAAGAAAAAGAAACATCATATCTTCCCCAAAGCAAAGATCAGATTCTGCCCCCTATCAGCCATATCATGATTAGCTCCACTTGCAAGGCAGGCAAATTATGGTAGTATTCACTGCCTTTTCACTAAACTCCAGAAATAGCCACTATTTCAATACAATTGGTGATTCCAGGTAGATATCCCGTTCTGTGCATCTTGATTGAGGCCACTTTGGGAGGGGAACCAAAAGGTAAAGCCATGCATGAATGCACAATCTGCATATGGAAAAGGGAAAGAGACTGAAAGTTGTGGCAGATATTTGGTTGTCTCTGTGATACATTGGTACTATTGGTTTAAGGGCAACTCCCAGAGGCTCTCTAGAAAGGAGGGGATCAGGAAAGGAGGAGTTAGAATTACTTGGACCTAGTAGTGACCTGTTCTGTCAGTTGGCTGTTGTGTTTTACTACAGACAGTTCTTTTCATCATTATTGTCTCTATTACTGATCCCTTTCCTCCCTAAATATGCAGCATGTGAGAAATCAGCACATGTTTGCAGTGCATTCTTGTAGTACCTTCAAATACGCACAGGTATATATTATTACAGAAAACCTTTGATCAGTATGTCATTTTACCTGTCTGATCATTATAGCCATACACATAGGACATGTGCACTACTCCAGGATTTTCAGGAAATATTTAAAATTGAATTCAAACTCACCTAACTCAATACTAATAATGTATTCATAACTTCCTGTATATTCATGATTCATCTCAATATTCTATTTTTAAAACAGCAGTGATGATAGAAATAAAGTTCAATTCTGTACATCATAATCTTGACTATTCATCATTTTTTAAAAATTAACAGCTTTGGATGAATCCTCACCATAAACAGAGGCATGAATTTATATAACAAAATTAGTCGATTGAGTCAGAACATCGCTTTGAAATTTTGATGCAAAAAAAAATCTCAATTAATAACCAGTCATCAACATATCCCTAGGTAGGTCATTCCACAAAGTGGAGCACAACAGAGAATGCTCAGATAGAGGCAGCAACTGATCTTACCCATTTGTAGGGTGGCACCTGGAGAAAACTTTTCCTCAGATAAATACTGCTGTAACAGTGAGTCATATTAGGAAAGGTGGTATTTTAGATGTGCACATTGAAGGCTAGGAAATGATTGATAGGTAATAGCAAATACCATGAATTAAATTGGGAACTAATTGGTAACTAATGGAGTGGCTGCAGAACAGGTGTAGATAGTGAATATGTTTCTACTCTATAACCAAATTTAAAGCCATTCTTTTGTACCTCAATGTTTTTGAAGGAAGAACAAAAGGGCAGAATTTGAAGTTGATGTTTTTATTGCTAGTTTACAGGATCATTTTTAAAGCCATTGTCAACAAACCGTTTAAGCAGCATCTGAATGCTTTTGTCTGATGCTTTATAACATATAAGTATTCTTTGCCAATTTGGCAGATAACATTATTGTATATTGCAGAGACCTCAAGAAGATGGCAACTAGCAGGATTTCTTTAACTCAGCAAACTATGGGACTTCTGGGGAAAAGCAATAATTAGATCAGTGTTTAGGCTTTACTCCAGATATTGAAGTAGTAATAAAAGTGTTCAGGATGTTTCCATTATTTCTTCCCCAATTCCAGGGGTTATGAGAAACCTTCTCAATTTATGACTCAATAAACCAGTCTTTAAAGTTCACAGTATTTGGGTGCTGTGTGGTTTCTGGGCTGTATGGCCGTGTTCTAGCAGCATTCTCTCCTGACGTTTCGCCTGTGTCTGTGGCTGGCATCTTCAGAGGATCTGATGTTGGGAAAGCAAGTGGAGTAATATCTGTTGGAGTGTCCAGGGTGGGTGGGGAAACCTTGTCTGTGAGTAACAAAGGCGGCAACCAGGTCAATAGTTGAGGGCATCTGAATAGAAGTATGACTCCACTTGCTTTCCCAACATCAGATCCTCTGAAGATGCCAGCCACATTTGCTCCTAATAACTCCTTTTTAAATAATTATATTTCTATTCACCTACCTAAATACCTACTTATTTGATTTTCTGACCTAATTTATGCTCAAATATAGACATTGTGCCTATCAATTGATTGTCCTATATTTTATATCATTTTAGAGCTGTACACAGAGCAGCTTGTTAGATGCTACATATTTGCATGGGATCCCCAGGACTCCCTGGCCATGGGTCGGGGAAGGGGGCATAAGGTTGCCAAATACAGATTGGGAAACTTCTAGAAATTTAGAGATAGAGCCTGGGGAGACAGGAACCTCAGTGAGGTACAATGCCATAGAGTCCACCCTCTGAAGCATCCATTTCTCCAGAGAAACTGGTCTCTGTAATCTGGCAATGAGGTATAGTTTCAGGGGAAACCAAGGTCCCATCAGGAGGCTGGTGTGGCATCCCTAAATGTGCAAATTCAAAAGATGACCAGCAACCCTATTTGGGATGGATGGAAACTTGACTTTTCTTTTCCCATATGGAAAGCTGTGCTAATCTGTAGCAGCAAAATAAAATAGTGACACCGATTAACAAAGTTTATTCAAGAATAAACTTTGATGAATCAGAGCCTAATCTCAATTCACCAGAAGCTTGAAGTGTGCATTGTGAGCTCTGACCCACCAAAACTTATGCTGGGTTTAGTAATGGTTCTCTAAATGGCCACTGGACTTCTGTTGTACTTTCTTTTTTTTTTGCTTGTTTCATTTTCTCCAAAGATCAAATGAGTAAGGACGATTTAACCACATCTCTGGAGCATCTTGGTCTTGTTAGAAAAGTGTGCCCCCATCTGAGTGTTTTATATAAAAACCAATTGCCAAAGACCACACAAGTAACAACCTTTTCATTCATAGAAATCAAGAGCAGTTGGCTCTTTCCCTGCAATGGAGTTGTAGCAAAAACTATGCAACTGATTTTTTAATTGGAACTTGGACTTTTTGGACCTAGAGGCCAAACTGTGATGACATGAGGGTTAATGATTGGTTCTCCCAATGTGTGCATTCAATAAAAGGAACCATGGGGTGACTTGAGGCTCTGGCACTTGGGCAGGTTCCTCATATCTGGCTTCCATCATATATCATTCCATGCCCCAACCTCCTATCAACCCAGTAAGGAAAAATTACAGGCAGAACATGGATGTCTGTGTTTCTCCTACTTGTATTGTTCATGGGGATCCTGTTCAGCAATCTGTGTTGCATACTGAATAACTAGCTGCCCTGGAGAGTCACAGTGGGCATAGAGGCTGAAGTCTCCTTCTAGCATTGCTTTTCAGCAATGACATACAGAGATTTACTGCCTCGGGATGTGGAATTATCTTCAGTCCTCATGAGTAGTACACATTGAAGGTCTTTCAATCTAATTAATTACTGTTATTTGTGCTAATCACCATTACTACTTACACTGGCACTGAATTACACAATTTAATTAGGGGGACCTAAAGAGGGAAGAGTTGATTTCCTGAAATTTTGAAGTCATTTGGTAAAAGCATAGTTCCTTCAAAAAACCTGCTGTTCCCCCAGGAAACAATGGACAACTCTGGTCTGACATTAATGCAAATGGAAATTTTCTCCAACACAATGTACACATTCCTAACATTTCATGAAAATGAATCCTGGCCTTTCTGAAATTATTATACAAAATTAAAATGATACAATTTTCAAGCCGTGGGTGAAGGACATTATCAAAAGCCTTTTAGAAGTTCTAGTATATACTGCTCACTAGATCACCCTTATTCCCATACTTGTTAATCTTCCCAAATCATTCAGATCACATATCCCCAAATAATGCATATTTTGGCTCCTATAAATTCACTGAAAAGCTCTGGGAAAAAATTTCCTTCATTTTCTCCATATTTTCTACAAAGTAATAACAGTGATATTCCTTTACTGAAAATATGAATGAAATGGAATTGCAAAACTATGATACATGAAATTAAATTAGCATAATAATATCCTCTGAAGATGCCAGCCACAGATGCAGGAGAACCGTCAGGAGAAAATGCTACTAGAACACAGTAATGCAGCCTGGAATCCACACAGCACCCCAGCAAAATAACACAGCATAATAATAATACCCTCCTCCCCCTCCCCCAAATAAGATCCTGCATATGTAACCTCAGCTTATAGGTTCTGTAGGGCAGAACTTGGAAGGAGTTTGCAACAACTAAATTTTAAACAAAATTGTTTACTTTTTCTTGACATATAGTACTCAACAAGTACTAACATTTAACATTAAAATTCAAGGTCCTGTTTAAGTTTCATTTCAAGTTCCAAAAATACCAAATCCACTTCTTCCTGCAAATGGGTGGCTCATGAAGACTCCAGATGCTTGGCATATTGGATTCGAGATGATGGTCCCCAAAAGAACTCTCACCAATTACACACAAAATGCCCTGAAACAATAAATTCTAACATTTACAATATAGCAAAAATAAACATCTCCCTTCCCACTCGTTCCCAACAACATTGCAGTTACCTTAAACAAGGTGCTAATAATAATCTATCAAGGTCCCAGCTTGGTAGCTTTGCTTCTTCCAACTTCATGGAAAAACCTTTGAAAGTTAAAAGCACAATCTAAAAACAAAGGACTATTGGAAAGATGCAAGGACAGGAGGCAACTAACTTTTAGCAAATCACCAATTAGGCTGTGGCAGGCCGCAATTCCTCAGTCTCTCTTGCCCCCCTCCCTCTGTACTAAGAACATAATATCAGGCTGTACAATGCTGCTACAAAGGCCCTAGTGGAGTGATGGATGCAGGAAGCCCGAAGGGGAAGAGCTGAAACCAGTTCTCCAGCAGGCAACTTGCCTTGCAAAATGGAGAAGGGGGGGGAGGCTTTTTTAAAATGGAAAAAAGAAAGTCATATTGTTTAAGTTTCTAACTTAATGTTGCAGAGAAATAATCATGTCTAACATATTGATTAATCTATACTATTAGCGATTTCGAGGCATGCAGTTACACCATGGAGACAAAAGGCAGAGAGGTAGAATTGAATCCAAACCGTTGGACTACCCCAACCTTTGTATGTGCGCGTGTGTGTGAGCAAGAGAGAGAAAGAGAGCGAGAGAGAGCTTCATAGGGGAAATTGGAGAGTTTCTGCCACTGCACCCCCAATAGGAAGGATGGGGAGGTCTGAACCTGGCAGTTGTTTTGGGAAGGGGCAGATGCTGAAGATAATTCCTCCCTTGATAAATCTGCTCTGCTGCATGTGTAACCTCAGCTTGTGGGTTCTGTGGGGCAGAACTTGGAATGAGTTTTCAACAACAAATTTTAAAACAAAATGGTTTACTTTCTTAACATCTAACATCAACATTTAACATCACATTTCAAGGTCCTGTTCAGGTTGCATTTTCAAGTCCTTCCAGTTACAGTCTACTGATACTGCCAAGTCCAATTCTTCTTTGCAAGTGGGTTGGCTCCTGAAGACTCCAAGGGCTTGGTGAACAGGATTTAACATGATGAAGGTTTCCAGGAGAACTCTCACCCATTACAACCACAAAAGAAACCCTGAAACAATAAACTCCAACATTTACAACATAGCAAAAATAAACAACTACCTTCCCAGTAGTTCCCAACAATATTGCAGTTACCTTAACAAGGTGTTAAGGGCTTATACAACCAAGGTCCGAGTCTGGTAGCCTTGTCTCCTCCAACTACATGAGGTCTGCTGCAGCCTCTTGCTGCTTTGAGTCTCCACCCCTTACTGGGTCAACCCATTCTGAGTATGGGGGTTACACATGCATCATTGCACTTCCTTTCAACTTTTCCTGGACTTCTTGGAATGCAAAGGGAAACATCTTCGTACCTTCTGAGGTGCCTACAAATGTCAGCCAAAGCAACTCTCTTCCCCCAGGCAGGCTCCCCAACCCCTGGCAGCTGGCTATTTCCAGGTCGTCAGTTCTGCAGAAGCAGCAACAAGTCCTTTTCAGGAAGGAAAACGTACCGGGGCTGCTTTGGAAAGTGAAAGTAGCTCTGACTCCGCTGGAGTAGCTCTGACTCCACATTACCCCTACCTCTAACCCTTTACAGCCTATAATCTCTTACTAGCACAAAGAGGGGAGAAAAAGAGCAAGAGGGATTGACATACCTTTTCCTTCCTCACTGCCACCACAGGGATTTCATCCCCCACCCCCATCTTGAAGGAAGGAGCCGCCACACAGCAGAGATTTCCTCCTCCCATCTTGAAGGAAGGAAGGGAGCTGGGGACGAGGGCTTTTCCATTCCTCTTCCTCCTTCACATGGATTTCCTCCCCCCCCCCGCACCTTGAAGGAAGGAAGGAAGGAAGGAAGGAAGGAAGGAAGGAAGGAAGGAAGGAAGGAAGGAAGGAAGGAAGGAAGGAGCTGGGGATGATGAGGGCTTTTTTCTTCCTCTTCCTCCTCCATATGGGCCGTTTCCCCACTCCCCGTTTGATGCAGGCTACTCACAGCAAGTAACCCGCAGTCCAGTGGCACTCCCCACGGTGGTGGCGGCGGCGGTGGCGGCACCACAGCCACCCCGATTCTGGAGCTCTTCAACCCCGTTAGCCCGCGTCATTCCCACTCCTGTTTGCAAGAGCGTCTTTAGGAAAAACCCTCGAAGAGCGCAGGCCGCTGCTCCTAGTGACAAGGACGCTACCGTCCAATCAGGCCACAGCGGGGCTCCAGCCAATCAGAAAAGAGACCCGCATTTCTGACGCCGTGGAAGACAGCGAAGCTTTCAGAATGCACAAGCTGCAGTGGGGTGCACGAACTCACACTGAAAAGCAGCGGTTGAAGCGAGACCAGTTTGCCTTACCTATTTTTTTTTTGTGGGGAAACGGCCATGGATTTCCTCCACCCATTCTTGAAGGAAGGAAGAAGCTGGGGATGATGAGGGCTTTCCCCTTCTTCCTCTGTGGCACCTCCCCTCGCTTGCTGCCTGCCTGCCTGAGTGAGTTGCCTCCTTGTTCCTCCCTGCAGGTTTTGGGCTCCAGCTGCCGGCAGGGGCCTGACTGGCTGCTCTGTGTAGGTGTAGGCCAGCTGGTCTCCCCTTGCTTGGGCTTGTGAGAGGAGGGGGGTGCAGGGCATGGTGAGTCACATGTGTGTGGGGTGATTTTCCACCCCCCACGTGACTCACCATGGGGAGCCCAGGATAAGCCACCCCAGATGTCCCCATTGTCCCTACACCACTGAGCATGTTACATTTCTAGATGTCATATGCACTCTTTTTGTTGAATGGTATGATCCTAAGTTTGTTTACTTAGAAGTAACAATTACTTCAGTCCATGGGACATTTTCCATATCAAGCATAATTAGGATTGCATCCTTAGCTCTACTTTTGGCATATATTTGTTTCAACAGTATACATATTCTAAAAACAAATGTCTATGGACTGTCGTAATTAAGTTCCCTGGAAGCCCTACTGAGCTGCCATTAAGAGGATTAGGAAAATATTCAAATCTATGTAGTTATTGCATAAAGTAGATTCATTTTCACAATATGCTTCTTCCCCACTTCCTACCTAACATCTTGCTAATGAGTACTGTACATATACCACATTATAGGCTCAGTTACCATAATTACCATTATGTGAGTATTTAGCTGCTGTATTGTTAGATAAGGCAAACATTTGAGAATCATTAGCTATAAGGTCAAAATACTATTAAATCCTTAGTATGTTTTCTCCTAGGTTATCTATTTTTCTTATGTATGCAATGAATGATAGAAAGCCTTATAGTGGCATCAAGGAAGTTTGCAAGGATTTAAGGTTCTGTTGTGGCAGGTCTAAATCATATTCTCTTCAGTTATTCATCTTCAGAAAGCCAAAAAATAAGAACCCAGAGGCATAGTTCCAATGAGGTGGGGTGGGGTGTGATGCCCTGGGCGGAGGCATGGTGGAGGCATGGTCAGGTGGGGGTGTTCCAGGGTGGGGTGGGATGGGTGGTGCCACGGCAGGGATGCAGGGCATTGTTACCCAGCTTTCACAGGTTGTGAACTTATTTCTAAGGAATCTCCACCAGCTGCTAAGAGTGTAACAGCACACAACTATTTTAAAGTAGCAATGGGGAAAATAACTCGGCTTGGCAATGCGAGAGGCAGGCTGGGTAGGGATCTTTTAAGACTATGTATACCATACGGCTTGAAACGTATCTGCAGAGAATTCACATAAGACCAAATTGTAGTTTAAATATGTTTTTATATGAATTTTGTTTGCATGCAATCATACAGCAAGAAGTCAAGGCACATGCACACAGTTCCTAGGATATAAACAGGGAGGAAGAGTGGAGTGGGATGATAAGCAGGGAGTTGAGAGGCGGGGGACTATAAGTTACCTAAATTCAGCTGAAGAAGATCTTGTAGAAGGCAAGGATTCAAATGACCAGCATCTGAGATCAGAAGCGAAGAAGGACAATATAGAGTAGTCTCAACCCAACTAGACCAAGAGAGGTACAGGCTAGTATTGAGCACTGGAGTTGGGGTGCTCAGTACTTTTATACCCTTTTGCCCAGGTAGGGGTGGGAACAAGTGAGTTTTAAGTTTCGTTTTCCTAAATTCTCTGGAACTTCCCATGCTGGACTTGCTGGCTTGAGTTAATCAAAAGCTCTATCTATTGTTCTAAGTACCCGGGACAATGGAGTCAATTGCTCTTAGATTAAACCAGGAAGCACGGAATGGCTTTATGCAGAGTAACTCTTTAGAGCCTCCACTCAGGTTATTCAAATTTGGCTGAGGCTTGTGATTAGGAAGGGATTGATTGGTTTAGGGAGATTGTATCAACAGGTTGAGGAAATGCAGGGAGAAAGCAATTGTTCGGAGAAAGGTTTTCTCAAAAGCACAGTATCAGGGAGCTTCAAAAAACAGCTTAGCGAGGTGTGGTGTTCAGGAGATGTGCAGATTCCATTATGTCAATGGAGTACTCTGGTAGGGTGAGATAATCAAAAGATAAATGTCCTTGTTATGAGACATTTTATTTATTTATTTATTTATTTATTTATTTATTTATTTATTTATTTATTTATTTATTTATTTATTTATTTATTCGATTTATATACCGCCCGATCCGGTATATAAGGGCTCCGGGCGGTGAACAACATTAGCTAAACATCAGACAGGAGCGGTCATACAAATATAAATATATAGGCGCCATCCCATAAAATAACTTAAAACTCATAAAACAGCGAATAACAATAATACATAAATAAACAAGCAAGGGCATCCGACCCCAATTTAAAACCTACCCCCGAGGGGGGGAGGGCGGTGGGGCCCCTCAATATGAAGGGGCCCTGATATAACTGCACCAAGGCACGGAGCAGTGAAGAGCAGTAAGGGGGCACCGTATCAGTGGCTGGACACTCCAAAGGCCCAGTGGAACAGCACAGTCTTACAGGCCCTGCGGAACTCACCCAGGTCCCACAGGGCCCGGACTGATGGAGGAAGGGTGTTCCACCAGGCCGGGGCCAGTGCCGTAAAAGTCCTGGCCCGCGTGGAGGCCAGCCGCATCATAGAGGGGCCGGGGACCACCAGCAAATTGGCCTCTGCAGAGCGCAGAGGCCGAGTTGGGATATATGGGGTGATGCGGTCCCACAGGTACGAGGGTCCCAGCCTTAAAGGTCAAAACCCACACCTTGAAGATGATTCGGAATTCAACCGGAAGCCAATGCAGCTGACGCAACACAGGCTGGATGTGTTCTCTGAAGGCGCCTCCTGTGAGCAGGCATGCTGCCGCATGCTGGACCAGTTTTAGCTTCCGAATCAAGCGCAAGGGAAGGCCTGCGTACAGCGAGTTACAATAGTCCAGCCTGGAGGTGACCGTTGCATGGATCACAGTGGCCAGATCCGTTTGGGAGAGGAAGGGAGCCAACCGCTGGGCCTGACGAAGATGGAAAAATGCAGTCCGGGTTATATGGGTCACCTGGGTCTCCATTGAAAGAGACGAATCCAGGTGGACCCCCAGACTGCAGACGGAGAAGGTCCAGATAATTGCCTGGAGTAACTCATAGATTAACTTTCTGAAATCAGGCTGTTTTGCCTTAGGCTTGCTCTTGGCTGGGACACTCTGCTATTCACCCATACAAACATGGAAACTGGCATTTTGCAGCACATGGTATGAGAAATAATATGAACTTCAATATTTTATAAGGCAGGGGATGGAGGCCAGGGTTACTACATGTGCGCGCTCTGGATAGACTTTCCCCTCTCTCTGCCTCTGTAAGAACCACAATAAGGTCCAGCAAACCTCTGAGGGGAGATTATTCCAAAGCCTGGGCGTAATCACAGAGAAAGCCCTCCTGTGTGTCCCTTTCTCCATATCTCAACAGTGGGGGTACCACAAGGAGAGCCTCCCCCTGTGACAGTGTCCAGGCAGGTACATATGGGTGCAAGTGTTTTTTTAAGTAGGCAGGGCCCAATCTGTGTAGGACTCTGTATATTAATGTCAACACTTTGAATTGGGCCTGGAAGTGAATTAGAAAACAGTGCAGCTCCTTGAAACTGACATGTGTGTCTGGCCAAATGAACCACCAAATAGCCTCGCTGTAGCATGCTGCACCAGCTCCAGCCTCTGGATCATCTTCAAGACTAGCCCTATGTAGAGTGCATTTCATTACTTCAATCAGGAGGTTACCACAATATGTACCGGTAACATTTTAAAAACTGTGTAAGAGCTTCATGGCTACAATACTGGCTGCCAGGTGTAAATCACTAGTCGAGTAATCAAACTGGATAGACAGTGGTCAGGGGATAACCCTCGATGCTTCAAAAAGCTCTCCTCCTAATTTGTGTAAGTGGAGGTTTTTATGACTCACCCTGGGGTTGGAGGTCAGGAGGCTGGATGAACAATCAATACAGGATGCTTTTGAAGACTCAGGATTACCACTCCGAAGAAGAGAGGAATTGAGCTGCAGTTGGGGACAGTGCTGCTGTGCCACCTCCAAAGAGGCTTTCAGTGGCCTGGCCAGCAGGGGAAAAAAATCCAAAAGTCACTGAAGAGCTTCATTGAGGCAAACAACTTAAACCTTTGTTTGGGGGACATTTCCAGGCCGAAACTCCTTTGGGAGTTTTGCCCCAAGAACACCCCCTCCATGCTGGCACAGCCTCCTTCAACAACGTAGCTGTGACCCATGGGTCAACTTCCAGATTCGGGCACCGTGAAGTTGCACAGTGACCTACCACTGAGGTAAACGCCTCTGCATCAGTAACCATGCCCATTTGCATGGTGCTAGTGGAAATGGTGCGGGGTAATGCTGTTTCTAATGCCACGTCACCCCCTTCTTTGGATTGCACAGACTGAATTTGAGGTGGGGCTATACACAAATGATGCCCCTGTTATTGCTAAAACATATAAGCTCTTGTTGAGATTTGACATAGAAGAATGAATAAAAAAGAGTATGACGAAATAGACCATCAACTTTCTGCATAATCTACAAGTGGAACAATGGAAGAATATGTGGTTCAAATGACTGAAATTTACATTTAATTCCAGTCTTAAAGATAATATTTAGAAAATGATCCATCATTGGTACCTGTCACCAGAAAAATTTGCAAAGATGTATAAAAATGTTTCAAATGTGTTTTGGAAATGTGATCATCATGAAATAATTTTTTATCATTTATGGAGGACTTGTAAGAAAGGTTAAAAATTGGATGTAAATACATTCAAGCATTCAGAAGATTTTGAAGATTAGTATATAAATGAAACCAGAGGTTTTCCTTTTGGGATTAATAGACAGACAGCTTGAAAAAAAAAGGAACTTCGTTCTTATATATGTTAACAACAGCAAGAACATCTATATCTACAACAGAAGAATGGAAGAATGGCTTGTGAAGTTATTAGAGTTAGTGGAGATGGCTAACTTATTTCTCTGATTAGAGAAAAAAACTTAGCTAAATTCATGAATAATTGGAAAGCTGAGTGTTTAATATATATATATATATGACCAAAAAAGCCAAACATTTCCAGCTTTGGCTTTTTTCAGCTCTAGTCCAATGGTGCTTTTTCCCAGTTTGGCATATCTGAATGCATACTTCTATTCTTCGAGTGTAAGCATCTCAGTGATTAACTGACTGGAAACCTTGGGTATAAGCATCTCAGTGATTAACTGACTGGCTTTTAGCTTATGACATAGAGGAGATAGCCTACAGCTTCTATATACTCATGGGGATTTATGATCATTCTCATATGTGAAATGTGAACCATGGACATAGTCCATGAAACATTTCCTTTCACAGCAGAGAATGGAAAGTGCCTCAGCAATATAGACCACTTTTCAGGTCATACACATGTCAGTGAAGTTGAGGGCTGAGATTCTCTGGTGGTGTGAGGGCCAGAGGATCTCGATTGTTAAGAACTCAGGGAGAGTTTTTCTGACAGATTTCAATCTTTCGCCTGTGCAACCCTTACTTTCTTACCTACTTACTTGGTTTTCCTTTTCTGCTTCTTGTTTTTGGCTGGTTACCCTGTTTGTTTGTATTATGATAGAATTTTGATTTGTTAACTTATGTCAGCTGGACAGCTGAAATAAGTTTAATAGTTAGTTCGCTAATTGTTGGTCCTTATTCTGATCATGGGGGGGGGGTTATTGGTGGAACTCAGCATTTAGGTCTTAGTTTAGGTATTTAGTAGTAGTGCTAGCTATGTTAGAAAATGTTTGTATTAGGCTTAGCTTTTAGGTTAGTTTATATCAGTTAGTGGTTACACGAGGACTTCTTTGTATTGTTGGTGCTGCTATTTAGTGGGGTTATGACTTCGGGGTTGTTACCAGTTAGGTAGGGGGAAGTCCATAGGGATAGGTTGCAAGCAATGGTGGGATTCAGCAGGTTCACACCACTTTTGCAGAACCGGTTGTTAAAATGGTGCTTGTAAACAACCAGTTGTTAAATTATTTTAATTCCACCACCGGAACGGGTTGTTAAATTATTTGAATCCCACCACTGGTTGCGAGGGATCTCAGTTTTAAAGGGGCAGGGACAATACGATGGCAGGTGAGGGCCAAATGAGAGAGGTAGGCTGAGATGTTATGCTTGGCCCCCCTCTGACCTCCAACCTATCCTGAGACATGAGGGCTGTGGACTCAAGGCTAACCCTGCTTCATCCTTGGTGTTAACACTGGATCCATTAATATTAAGACCACGATACTCCGGGATTTTCTCGGAGCTCACGGAATGAACCTGGCATGTGTCACCAAGACCTGGCTGCGTGATGGCAAGACAGTTGCCTTGTGCAAGGCCACACCCCCAGGTTTTGCGTGCATCCACCAATCATGAACACAGGGCTGGGGGGAGTGGCTATGTTAATCTGGGAGTCTATCCTCTTCCGGGCTCTCCCTGCTCTGAAGATCACCGGTATTGAGTATGCCAGCTTAATGTGTACCGGTCACCTAGTGCACCAGTGGACAGCCTGCCGCAGCTCCTGGAGATGGTGGCTGATTGGGCACTACAGTTCCCCAAATGCATTGTTTTCAGGGACGTTAATGTCCATGTGGACTCCACCTCATGTTCATTGGCTGTGGACCTAGTGTCATCCATGGCGATGCTAGACTTTTCTTTAATCAATTCTGGCCCCACACTTGAAGCGGGTCACACCCTGGATTTGGTCTTCAATTCAAGTATTGGTTTGGTCATATCCTACAGGCTTTCATCACAGTAGGAAGTGATGCATTCCTTGATCTTCTCATTCCTGTCAATCACAGCTGTGAGTTCCCTTATTGACTAGAACAGGGGTAGGGAACCTGCGGCTCTCCAGATGTTCAGGAACTACAATTCCCATCAGCCCCTACCAGCATGGCCAATTGGCCATGCTGATAGAGGCTGATGGGAATTGTAGTTCCTGAACATCTGGAAAAGCAGGATGAACTTCATCAGACATCTTTACAATGTTGATGTTGAAATGGTGTTGCTTCTGTTATCCCATGATGTTCTGTTATAATTATTGATGCCTTGGTTATGTAATGTTTTGATGACATGATGTTGACGCTTTTGTCATAACCCTATGTTTAAAGGTTATACTTATTGTAGTTAGACTGTTTCATTGTGATATGATCAATATTTATTTCACATTATTGATAGTATGATCCTTGATGTTTGTTGCCTATTATTATGGTTATAGTATTGATATTGCAACTGTTGTTCACCGCCCTGAGCCCTTTGGGGGAGGGCAGTATACAAATCTAATAAATGAAATGAAATGAATGTGAAATGGGCCTTTTTAAATACATAAAGTAAGCAGAAATCTGCACTCATATTTTATGTCTATCTCCAGGTCTAGAAGGCCCAGAGACTTACTTTTTTTAAAAAATGAAAAGTTGACATCTGGGATAACTGAAAAGCCAAGTTGATACCAGGTGGCATGCTTAGATTCCAAGTAAAACCTGACAGATCAGATGGTGTGGCAACCCTGTGTTAGTTCTCATTAGTTTTTAGCATAGCATCCTAAATTTCAGTCAATCAGACTGTCAGCTGCATTGTGAATGAGTGCTAATGCTCAACTATAGATATATAATCAGTGATGTGTGGAATTAATTAAACTCCAATACAAAGGAAACAGTGCACATATAAAACAGAAGAATCTAGAATAATCACATCTATAAAGTCAGGATTCTGAAATACAAAACCTATACCCACTTTTAAAAAACCTGCTTTAGGTGTCTTACTTTAGAAACCTTCCTAATGTTACCTTAGTGGCATGACAGTTGATATCAGCATGATCATCATGTGAAGCATTATATGAGGTGGCTCCAGTTGCAATGGTAGCTTTGTTCCGGTTTCTGAGGCTGTTGGAAGTAAGACTGCCATTGTAGAGGTGTGTACTATTTGTGTGTTTGGGTTTAATATACCCAGAACATTTCAAAAAGCCAGAAAAGCCCCCTTACCATTATGGGAGTTTGTATATTATTTTAAGAAATTCAAATTTTTGAATCTATTAAACTTTGGGATCTATTGAACCCACAAAATTCCATCTAAAGATGTCCTCAGTTTCACATTTCTCTGCCCCCATTCAAAATAGGAAGCATGTCCAATTTGAGAATAACACCTGAGTATGTAGGGTAGGCTCAAACTGCATGGGAGAATGAGAAGTGCAGAATACAGGGGGATCTTTAAGTCTTCCACTTAATTCCCCTTTATCTTTGCAAAAAATAGACATCAGTTCTGCTGTTAGCAAACATACATGCAGTACCAGTCAACTCCCTGATATCTCCCTGGTTACACTATAATCTTGTGTGACCACTGTTGCAGTGACAATGTCAGTATTTATAGTGTTTCACAGTAATGATGATACATATGTGATCCATTCACAATTTTGTAAATTTTGCATGAGGTACACCAGCCCATTCTGATGAAGAGATAACCAAATGTGCAGATGCATAATTTTAGAGACATTGGCCTGTAAGCCAATCTAAAGACAAGATTCTCAGTACTGTAGCAGTTCTTATGGAGAGTTTCATTTTCTATCCCTCTTGAGCCATCTTGTGGCAAACAACTGGTATAGATCCTTAAGAAAATGTTTTAATCCATTCAATTAAACTCTTCCAGCCTTAATTAGTCTTTACATATCTAGCAAAAATAATATCTGCAGTCATTCTAATGGATAGCATTGTCATGCCTGATGCTGTAAGGAATGTTTTTTGGCTGTCAAATTGTAGCTGACTTATGATGACTAGGGATGTGTATCAAAACAAAAATTTCCACAGAGGCCCAGCGCAGCAATCTAAAGCACCAGGGCAGGGGGTGGTTCTGAAAGCCCAGAACAATGTGCAGAAGCATAGCAGAATCCAGGTCAACTCGAGCAGAGCAGAAACAGCAACACCTATGTCAAACAAGAAAATCTCTAGGTTGAAAATGGTGATGGTGAGGGGACTTTTCTTGCACAGCAGAATCTATTGCAATCAGAGGCGTTCCTCCCATTGGGCAAAGTGGGCAGTTGCCCAGGGCGCCACCTTGTGTGGGGCACCAAAAATGCAGGTGTGATTTTTTTAAAATTTTCAGTGTTTTTTCTGTTTTTGGCCTGTAGGAGGCACAGTTTTTAGGCTAGCAGCACCAAAATTTCGGGGATTTTTCAGGAGACTATCCTGATGATATCACCCAGGTTTGGTTTAGGGAGTCCAAAGTTATGGACTCCCATAGGGAGTGTCCCCATCCCCTATTGTTTCCAATGGGAGCTAATAGGAGATGTGGGCTACACTTTTGAGGGTCCATAACTTTGGACCTCCTGAACCAAACTTCACCAAACATGGGTGGTATCATCAGTAGGGGCTCATGAAGATACTCTGAAATTTTGGTGCTGCTCTATATCAATTGCACCCTGACAGCAGAGCACCCTAAATTTCCCCAGATTCTCTTTTTTAAATCCACTCCCTTCCTTAGCCAATAGCATACCGTTTTTTTCTTTGGCCGTTTCTGCCTGCGACGTCGATCGCCATCCATGCGCCCGGCGAAGGTGATTCTGCCCGGCGTGGAAGTGAAGGCTGTTCGCACGTACTGGCGTGCTGGTAGCTGACCTCAGGAGAGGCCGGTGGATGGCAGGCGGCTCCGCATGGAGCCGCCTCTGCCCCCTTCCCTGTCTGACTCACCTTGTCATCCCGTCGTGCGGCCTGCTGGCCGTCGAAGCCCCGCCCCACGCTGCCCTCCGACCTCCAGGGGTCGGAGGGGGACGAGATGGGCGAGAACTTCAATAACTTCCAACAAAGGCCGACTGTGAACCAACGATAATCGGACAGAAAGCTGGCTTCCCGGTGGTGCTGTTCGCGCCCGTTTAAAGCCCGCTTTAAAGGGGTTGTTTTTTCAGGGCGACCTGATGCGCAGCCCTGGGGAAGGGCGGCAGCGGCTTAGCACCAGAAGCGCCGCGTACCTGTGCAAATGGCTCCCTGGGAGATAGGCGTTTTTTACCCATTCCCAGGGCACCATAAAAGGCACGTCGGGAAAGCGGCCTTTCTTTCTTTCTTTCTTTCTTTCTTTCTTTCTTTCTTTCTTTCTTTCTTTCTTTCTTTCTTTCTTTTCTTTCTTTCTTTCTTTCTTTCTTTCTTTCTTTCTTTTCTTTTCCTTAGAAGAATCTTTGCTTAACATCAAGAGAATGTATCCAACGAAATGCAAGAGCTGCAGAAGGGGCTCTTTTAAAGTAGTCCAGCAAAACCAAATACTATGTGCACCAAGCCTAGCAAAACCCAGGCCTACTCTCTGGCAGAGAAAGCACAGTCGAACCATTCCCAAACAATAGAATCTCTGCTCTTTTTTGAGGGGGGGAGGGTATGGCAGCAAAGGACAAACCATGGAAGGCCAACAAAGCAATCTAATGCAGATGGGAAACCAAGGACAATGGGCAAAATATTGCAGGGCAATGTAGCCTTGTTTAAGTCGATTTCTTGTTTTGTTTGTTTAAAAACGAACAGCTTTCAATTAGAAAAAAACTTACTAAGGTTTAATTGAAATGATCCTTGAGATGGAATTTGAAAGTTTTTTAAAAAGTGTAAATGAACTGTATTAAACATTTCTTGCCACTTCTTCAATAAGTACCTAATTCCTTTTCAAGAATTCAGAAGTTCCATTCTGAAAAATGGAACTATAGGGCAGCCTCAAGCACTATTTTCTAAAACTATTTGGCTTCAATTTTTTTGAAGCTAAGAACAGATACCATTTTTTAAAAAAGTTAATCTGTTATTTAATCTGCGTCAATCACAGTTTGACAATCAACTTTACCTCTTCTTAATAGCCTAGCATTAGCCTCATTGGGGAGGAATACTAGTCCTATGCTGAAATTTTATTTGAGGGTTTTTTGTCCTTTGTCCTCCCTCTCCCACAATCCTCCATCAAATCCAAGGACAAATGTAAAAATAAAGAACTGAGAAAATTTAAATAGTTTTAAAATAACCCAGTCGATGACCTTCTGAAGACAGGCAGGCAAGTGCCAATGCAGCTCCACTTACATCAGACTTACAGGTGGTGGCAGCAGCAGCAGCAACAACAAACCTCCAGAGGCCAAGAGCAACAACTGAAACTAAGCATAGCAATGTACTGTCCAGAAACCTCTTCCTTGTAATAGAGACTAGCTGCAACCTAGGCATGCTTTTATGTTCTTTGTCCATGCTCAGAAAAAAGAACTGAAAGAAAACCAGCCATGAAACAATTCCTGTGACTGGAAAAGAGCCCTTGTCTCCTTAACCTACAGTCCTATTTGCCACTGCCTCCTTTCCCTCCTCCATCCTGTTCCCTAAGAACAGGGGTAGGGAACCTGCGGCTCTCCAGATGTTCAGGAACTACAATTCCCATCAGCCCCTACCAGTATGGCCAATTGGCCATGCTGACAGAGGCTGATGGGAATTGTAGTTCCTGAACATCTGGAGAGCCGCAGGTTCCCTACCCCTGCCTAAAAAGAAATGAATATTCTAAAAATACTCTAAAAAAATTCATTTCAAACCTGAGATGGAAACTTTTGTATACTCATAGTAAGGCCCCTTCCGCACACGCAAAATAATGTGTTTTCAAACCACTTTCACAACTGTTTGCAAGTGGATTTTGCTATTCGGCACAGCTTCAAAGAGTACTGAAATCAGTTTGAAAGTGCATTATTCTGCATGTGCGGAATTTATTTATTTTTATTTTATTTTATTAAACTTATAGGCCGCCTATCCCCGAAGGGCTCAAGGAATGAGCCTAAGATTGGATACAATTGCTGATTAAACCTAACAGGTTTTTTACAGTGGGGTTCTGCTTTTAGTTTCTCTATGCTACTTTCTTGTAGAGGTTTGGGCAATTGATATTTAAGCTGGTGCTGAATTTATGTTCTTAGATTTGTGCTGTGGTCTCAGCTATAAACTTTTGACATTTTCATTTTCTGAAACAAAAAGCAACAAATAGGGAGATGAAAGGATTGTTTTTTTAAACCACAAGTGACTATTCTGATGTTTTAAAGACTATAAAAATAAGATACTTACAATTCATGTCTCAGTGATAGTGCTAGGTGTATATATTCTAACCTGCCACCACATGCTTTACTGCAGAATAATAGGCTTTTTACTGTGTTGGGAGAATACAATATTTAGCCTAGTTCCTGTTGCACAGTATAAAACCGTTACAATTGAAGAGAAGTGGTGAGGACATGACTATGCTGGAGGATGCTTTAGAGCTCTTCAGTGAGCCCCAGAGGGCAATTCCACTGTACTGCAGATGATGTTGATGAGATGCAGAAGAAGGCTCCAGTGGAAGCTAATTGGACAGCTTAAAACCTACAGATGGTGCAGAACACATTTTCTTAAAATGACCTCATAAAATGTATGATGAAAAGTCCTCACTTCATCAAAATATGTGGATCAGCTTAGTGATATTTTATGACACATAAAAACTGAAAGCTGTACATTGAAGGGCAATGCTCAAAAGCAAAAGGGAATGCGGTCCTGAGATCAATGTTATATTATTTTTAAAAATGCCGTGTCTGCAATTCCATGCAGTTAGGTGCATCTAAACTCATTGACTGCAATGTGTTTATGAGCATCTAACTGCAGAGACATATATAATGCAGTTATTATTCATGTATTTATCCCCACTTTTTCACTGCATAAGCAGCTTAAAAATAGAAAAAAACTATCTGCAACTATGCCTCAACAAAAAATTTTAAGATTGTCTCAGTAAAACAAGCAACTCATAAAATAAAAATTCACTGAAATGAACAACCCTAACCTATGGCAAATGATTTTTTCCTCAGCATCTTACAACCCTTTATTGTCACAAATCTCAAAATAAAACCAAACATGTTTTCCAAATCACTCAGAAGCCAAGGCAATTATTAAGATCAGCAGCAGACTTATATCCAAGTCCATTTTCCGAAGCAAAAGAGGATTCTATTCCAATAGATGGAAGTTACTATGGAGAAAGCTCTGTCTCTCACAAAAGGTGAGATGGAATTCATGAAAGGAGGAACCACTAGTAGAAGGCATGTGCTAACCGGCCAGCTGGCATGTATCAGGAAGGCAGTCCCTTCAAGTATGTGAGTTCCAGGCAGTGAAAAAACACTGTCACTTGAACTGGCCATGAAAAAGTCATGAAAGTTATGAAGCATGATATGTTTAAACTGGTTTAATGAAAAACTGCCTAGAGGATTCTACCACAGAGATTATATTCACTCTGTCAAGCTTACAGGCAAATTATTCACACTTTGCTGGCATTTGTACGATACTTGTTTAAAGAATAGTTAACAGTATATCCTCTTTGTATCTGCTGTCATTGGAAAGATATATGAGTAGCTGAGGTTGTATGCAGATTTTTTTGAAAATCCGAAATAGGTACTTTCCTCCCCATTATAAAAGCATTTGCACATTTATTGTTGGAAGTTGCGGGGAGGGGAATGATATACAGTAAAAGTGCAGAGAGAAGCTTTCCTTCTGCCACCCAAAGAAAGAAGAGCAAAAAGGATTAGAAAAGTTTAGATTAAAATGATATAAGATCTCGCATACGGCTCCTACACCATAGCCTTGGTCCTCTGCAGCTAACCTGTACGAACCCTGGCTGTGACCTCCTTGCAGTGAACCCTGAGACATATATTATTCCCAGAGGGTCTTTCACTGCTGCTTGGTGTCAGAAATCATTATGTATGAGGCGCATGGATGGGAATTTCTCATGGATCTGCCTGGCCCTGCACTGCTTTTCAATATCTGCCTTGGACTGTTAATGCCCACCACTTGGTGCCTGTGAAATCATGGAGACAATATTTTAAGGTGGGCTGTTAAGGTGGAACCTAAATGTTGCTGTTGCAATTATAACACACATACAAACACATGCACACATGGAGCAGTAATATAAATCAGCCCATGCTGGATGGATCACCTTGTGCGAAGCCCTAATTATATGGGGGGAAGGGAGGATTAAAGTATTAAAGGCAGCATTGGTTTGGTTTGCTGGGGAAGGGGGTTGGTGGGGGGTCATTCTTAAGAGGGAAGAAGGGAGAAGTCTTTTTTCTTTCTTTTTTTAATAAGGGACACAGATAGGGGAAGGGCATGTATGAGGCAACGCGGCTGAGAGGCTTTGTGCCTTTTCACTGACCTGGGCAAAAGAAGCTCCGTGGGCGTTTGATGGAACACAAACTGCAAAAACTCATTTGCCAAAAGTGAAACGAGCAGCACCAGATGGGGAAACCTGAGAAGTCGCCTTTTTCCAGTGCCGACTCACTGCCTCCTTTTGCAAAGAGGCTGAACTTGAAGGAATAGCAGAAAGAGCTTTCTCTGCACTGTCCTGCCCCTTCTTCTTCCTCCTACAGACCCACCCACTGAGGCAACCAGCTGCTCCTTTAGACTGGGCAGGTCAGGATGATGTGGGCGGAGCCAAGGGACAGTGGCTGAAGAGAGACAAGGCAGCAGGGAGGCGGCCAGCTGCCGGTGTGCCAAGGGAAGTTGGGCAGCACAGGGAACTTGGCTTCAGGGGGCGATTTTGCGCCCCCATGTGACCAAAATAAGTTGCACCTGGCAACATGAGTTACCCCATGTCGCCATTGCTGGTACACCTCTGACACCACCCAAAAGGATAGAATAAGTCCAAGCCTGTGGCACCGGCATTTTGGCAGGCAAAGTCTGGGTGAAAGCCAACCAATGTTGGCTCCAGCCCTGGCCACTCCTCTGGAATTCCTACACTATGCCAGCAGAGGTGACAGTGGTACAGAAACACTGACATGGCAATCTGTGCTGGGTCTGGCTGCCATGGAGAGCCCCAGCAGCTGCCCCTCTGCTGGGGAAAGTGATCCAGGAAGGGTAATCTGCTGGTACAACTCCATGCCACCTCTGTAAGCAGATTTGTCCCCCCCCCCTCCAGATTAAGGTGTGCAGAAAAGAATCAATTTAAAGCACAGCAGATCCACGGACACTGTTGCACTGCTAGAAAATGGTGACATATGGCCTAGTCATTTCATATCCAAATGATGTTAGAAATTACTTACCCTTCCAAATCTGATACATAATGCATAGAGATCTGATTTTGATAAGTTACAGTCTTAAGGCCCATCCCTAATAGGCACTAAAAAGCAGATTATGAGAATTAATCACATTTGGATATGGCTTCTCAATTTTTTTTTAAGTCATGCCATTTCCCACTTCTGATGATTATAAATGCAAAAAGTAAAGTCTGGTACTTTGAAAATTAAATAGAAAAATCCCACTCAACTTAATTCCATTGAAAAATGAAGGAAGTCCAAATGATATGTTCTATTATTAATTTTGTAATAACTTAAAGCTGATTAGTGTTTGAAGACTGATGAATTGCTACAAAGTATCATTAAAATACACTTGCAGTTTGTGATCCCAAACTGTGCCTTCAAGAGCTTTTAATTTTTCCTTCTATTATAATATTCATGGCTGATATAAAGAGATATCAGTCATTCAAGGGTAAAATGACAAGAGACTTAGCTCAGAAAATGATATTGTTAGTCACATCATCTTTTAATAGGAACTGGGAATAATTCAGAAGCAGAAAATATGAAGGAGTTCCTTACATATGCAAATACAGAATTTTGCACATATTCTGAATCTTCATGATAAACTAGGATAACAAGTGGGGAACCTGCAAGGACTTTTGAAGGTCATTTCATTTCCCTCTGTATCTTCCTCCCCACACTATTTCCACTTTCTCTCCCCCTGGCAGCCCCCATATGCTGTCTCTGTCCTCTGCTTCCTTCTGTTTTTCCCCACTCACCAATATTACTTGTTCCTCTAGTCTTTAGTTGCATATATGTATATAGGTATGTATTTCATTTATATATACATTAATATAGTCCACAGCAGTTTATATCACCTTTTTCTCCTCACAAGTACCCTTTGAAGTAGGTTACATGGAGAGAGAGGGTAACTGACTCAAGGGCACCCATTCACACAGAGTGGGGATTTGAACATGAGTCTCCTTGATCCTGCTCTGGTACTGACTTTAGTAAGTGGCTGCTGTCAAATCATAGTTAGTCACCCAGTGGTTGCTGCTTGTTGTAGCTAAGTCATGCAAGTCATGTGGGAGGGTTACCCAAAATGGTAGGGTCTGTCCCTTTTGAGTGGGAAATTAGTGGGACAGACTTTGCTTTGCATGAGGCAGTAACTATAGATCATTTCCACCAGAGTTGTTTTATTATTATTATTATTATTATTATTATTATTATTATTATTATTATTATTATTATTATTATTATTATTATACTGCCCTATTCCCAAAGGGCTCAGGGAGTGGATTTCCACAAGAAATCCACAGGAGTCAGAGAAGTAAAGTTTCACATTTTTATTGAGAAAATAAAATAATAAACTTGCACATGCACAAATGGTAAAAAGACAGTCACACAGAGGTTTCAAGAGCCCTGGGTACAGATGAGTTGAGAGGATAGGTCAGGAATAGAGCAGGGCATTGCAGGAAGGGTAATTACCTTTTCATGAAGAAGAGAGATCCAGAGAGAGAGAGAGAGTCCAATGTCCCCACAGATCAGTTGGACAACAGTAGTGAGTCACCTGGTGATTATTGTCAGGTCTCACCCTAATAAATGCTTTCAAAGCAGGATAGAGAAAGACAGAGATGGTTGGTGATGTTGAAACAGCCCTGAAAAGGGTTTTGCTTACTTTCCCTGCCTTTTAGTGACAGGAACCAAAATTTGAAGACTGGCTATATTGTTATGATTGCCTAGTAACCCTTACATTAGTCACTGTGAAGACATTAATTTCTTAATGCTACAGGCACTTCTATCACTTTCAGGAGGGGGTTAGCCCTCAGTTGGTTTTTTAAACATTAGATTTCATATTTTTCAGCAAACATGGGCTTTTTCTCAAGTTTGTCGAAAGTTCGGCTTGCCTCTTCATGGTTCCAGTCCCCAGATTTAACTTTCCACAGATGGGTCCATGTTGAGAATCAGATGTATTGAAATGTTAAACACATAGACAATTGGCTTGCTACACAAGTCTCAATTCAAGCATTAAATATACCTTCAAATCGCCAAAAGTCCATACCTGAGCCAGGTAAAACGTCTTTTTCCTGGCGCACCAGCCCATGAAGCTGGCTGTGTTTAACTGTCACCTTTAGAATGTTCATGCAGCATGTCTGTGGCCTGAGGCCTTGGTTTGCTCTTAGAATGTTCGCGCAAATGGCCAGAGATGAGCAGTTAAAACAGTAAATAGGTAATACTGTTAGGTAATACAAGTGGAAGTGAAACACATACACACTTTGCCATGTGAGATGTCAGGTGGGGTTCCCCCCCTCACACGCAGGCAACTTTCACTCTCTGTGCCTCACCCACTGTTACCACACAACACACATACTCTCATACACATCCAGTTCATCCTCACACACCTCACTCTGCCCTCCCTCACATCCAACCACCACTTACCCACTTCCTCACCCATATTCGCCACAGCTCTCTTTTACTAAAAGTGAGCTGGAGTTTGCCATTTTCTTCTAAGAAAATCTGTGGTGTGGGGGCGAACCAACACTACTGGCTCTGCTTCTTTTGCATATGGCCCTTTAAGAACCCAGGGAGCTGGCCTCGATCTGAGCACCTCACCACCCTGCCTCTGCTGCCTGGCTGAGATAGCCTGCTTGCCCCAGTTCTGCCTTACCCAAGCCAGGACTGTGCGTGTCAACCAGCCTCATAGACAGCAGGATTCGCACTCTGGACAGTTCTGTTGTGGAATGGAAAGGGTTACCTTATACTAAAAAACCAAAGACACCACCATATAACAATGTGAATTGAAAAGGGAAAGAGTGATTCCATTTGACCACCCCACAAGGCTATGCTGCAGATCATTGGACCTGCATGGACATCTGTGTGGGTTGCAGACTGTGTTGAGAAGGACAATTGCCACAGCAACGCGTGGATGGGCCCCGCTAGTGCAGAATAATGTATTTTCAATCCACTTTCACAATTGTTTGCAAGTGGATTTTGCTGTTCTGTACAGTGGACAGAAAGTGCATTATTCTGCATGTGTGGAAAGGGCCTTCAAGTAATTACTGCTGAAGTATGTTTTATCAAGTGCTTGGTAATTCCCATCCTCTGATTGGGAATTGGAAAGAATAATGGTATGTTACATATCAGCTACAGTGCTTCCAAAACAGTTTTCAGACCCTATTCAAGATTCAGTTTGATTATGGTTTCTAAAGCCCTAAATTACCTGAACCCAAAATATTTCAGGGGTAACAATGACACATTTTCTAAACTACCTCACCAGGTGTTGTGAGACATCCATCTGGCCTCAGTCTGGTGGAATTCTCTGTCAAGAACCAAGCTACTCCACCAGGCTTAGGGTTGAGGCAATGACAATTATATCTTAGCTGGCCTTCCTATCCTACCCCTATCCTCAGTTGTTTCTGATTTGCGGGTTTTGTTTTCCTTTAGTGTTTCCTCCCTCACTGATTTAATATTTGATTTGTAGTGTGAAATTGATTAGGCACTAATTTGATTTTTTTTAAAAAAATGATAACACTTTTAATTGTATTTATTCAATTGTATTTTAACTTCTTAGCTGCCCTGAGCCTGACAGTTGTCAGGAAAGGTTGGCATACAAATCCAATAATATAAATAAATAAATACGAGCAATTTGAATTTGGCTTGGAAGCAAATTAGAAACCATTGTAAATGGAACAAGATTTGGCTGCTAAGCCGCACTCCAATGAGTGTTCTGGCCACAGCATTCTTTACCAACTGTAGCTTCTGGACAGCATTCAAGGGCAGCCCCATGTAAATCTAGGTGTTATCAGCGCAGGCACCACAGTGACAAGATTTTTCCTGCCTAGGAAGAGCTATAGTTGTCTCATCACTGTCACATGTTTAACTAACAGGAATCCCAGGTCCATCAGTACCCCCAAACTATGAACTTTCGGGGAGGGCGGTTTACAAGTCTAATAATAAATTTTAAAAAATAAAATAAACCTGTTTCAATATTTTACGTTTGCCAATTGAGCTTTTTAGCTGAAGAAATGTGTTTTAGCCACTGTGTGTCTTATGTGTATTTTATAAGTATTACTGTGTCATCCTGTATATGCCAATAAAGGCAGAGTATACAGCAGTAAGAATAGAGCACAAAACTTGATTTGGCTGTAATATGAAATGGATTACATTTTAAAAAGAGAAAAATATTTAATTTAATACTAATCAACAGTGGCGAGAAAATTGGTGTAAGATGTCTTACGGATAGTATATAACTCCAGAAGATATTTTTTAAATGGACAAAAAATATAATGGTACATGCTGGAAATGGTAAGAAAAATCTGTGTTTGTTTTTTCATATGTGGTGGACTTGCAAAACATTCTGGATTCTAATTCACACAGAAATTCAAAAAATATTAAAGATTAAATTTTCAATGGACAAAAGTCCTGTTGTTGGGTATTTTACCCAAAAAAATCTACCCAAAAAAGCATCAAGAATTATTTTTATACTTAATAAGAGCAGCAAGAAGTATTTATGCTTCTACCTGGAAAATGGGAAATATCCCCTCCCAAGAGATTTGAAAGGACAAAACAAGAGAGTAAGGCAAAACTAACTGTGAGACAAAACTAACCAATTTTGTAAACAGAAGACCAATGCATGAATTTTAAGAAAAATGGGAATCCTATTCTAAGTATTATTAAATGTAAAGTGTTATTTCATCCCAAGTGCAGCTGGTATGATTTCAATACATAAGTGTATTTTAACAGTTAACAGTTACTAATATTGATAAGTAATTCTAAACCAAATTGTAACAAGATTGTTGAAAAGGTTTGTCAACTTTTACATCAAAATATTATTTCTTTAAAATCCCTTCAGTATTATTGATAATTAATGCTGATCCACTCATTACTATTATTTTCTATGTTCTTTTTGCCATACGTTCTGTTTTTATGTTGTTATGTTTGGTAAAAAAAAGAATAAATCATGTTAAAAACATTTTTAAAAATAATTTCTCAAAGATTTAATCAAAAAGTTTAAACCATCAGGAACACTTCCTGCACCCATTCCAATGATGCACTTGGGAATTCCTAAAGAGCAGGCTCTTTGCTTATCCGGACTGAAGTAATTGAAAATTGTCTGATGATATTTTAACAAGATTTTTTCAAGGATTGCTAAACAAGCCTTTCTAAGAAAACTCTTTAACTGCTCCTAGTAGTATTTATCAGTTTGCTAGTAGCAGGTGGGCAGAACATCCATTAACTGAACATCATCCAATGTCTAATGGGTTTTCAGTATAATTTGTAGCATCTCCTGGGACTATCCTAATTTCCTCCCAGTTTTTAAGATGGATTCTATGATAGAGTAAACATGCATTGTATGCAATGACAAATTGTAAATTTCTTGCTGTCAAATTGGATTACTTTGCTGCATGATAGTCAGAAGAATGCCTGGAGGGATGTTTCTGAAAACACTTTCAGTGTGGAGTTTGCATCACAGGAAATGAATTTATTTAAAAGCAGAACATAGAAAATAGCAACAAAAGAATAAATTGCCTATTTGTTCCTGAACAACCAAAGTAATTTACTTTTTAATGTACATGGGAATGAATCTGACACATGTCTAAAAATCTTTTATGTTTAGTGAAGGTACTATGGAGCACAGAATTATGAACAGTGGAGCAGTTGGTTGATATACTGTCAAACCGGTAGTAACTCAATGCGCCAAAGATATTGTGTGCAAAGTGCTGTCAATTTGTAATGAACTTATGGCAACCCCTGAAAAGGGCTTTCAAGACAAGTAAGAAGTAGAGGTGGTTTGCCATTGCCTTTCTCTGCAGTCTTTCTTGGTAGTCCACCTTCCAAGTACTAATCTTATTTAGCTTCCGAGATCTTACAAGATTGGATGATACCATGCCACCTTCTCTCCTATACCAAAGATATTACAATAGTTTAAAAACAAATGTGGATGAAAACAGCATTTAATCATAAGAAGTTATAGAATGAATACAGATGATCATTCACTACAGTGTCCTTGTAACAACCCCACAAGCTGGTCATTTGTATAATCCTGCCAAATTGTTATGAATATTTTACTGCATTTCTGCAACTAAACAGAAATCCAATCATGTGGTAAAGTAGTAACATGCTGAAGTTTTTACTTGGCAATACAACACAGAGATATCATTACAAACATACTGTGCTAAGTTACCACTTGTTGAATGGTCAACTGTGTTCACTTCACTCAAAATTTCACATGTGAGTATTCACATCTTTCATAATAGTCACAATTCATCTATCTTTTTTCACACAGCTTAAAAGACTGGGGTCATGGACTGCGATCAGCAAAACTGCATGTGCAGTCAGATCTCAGTGTAATAAAGGAACACCATCAGAAGTTGTCATACAGCCAAAAATGTAGAGCTCTGACTGCAAGCATTGTATTCCCTCATTGTCCAATGACTAATTTCTTGACCCTGTGGCCCATACAGCTCAGTTGGACTTACTTCCAAATTCCAGCCACATGCACAGGAGGGCCTCTTTAGGACCCTGTTCCACCTACCTCTGTCATCTGAGATGTTGTCTGATCAAGAAACAGGAATATTGTCATCCCAGATATAGAATGGCCCTCCTTCATCTGTTCACCTGGTAGTAAGTATTGTACTTCCAGCCCTGCATTAATATGTATTTGTAGGGATGGGTGTTTTTGTAAAGGAGTGGGGGAGTCAAATGCTGCATTTTATGTCTTCTGCATTGACTATTATATGCCATATGCTATTTCAGCATCATTTGTTTAAGGGAAATTTTTGCTTTTGTTTATATTATTACATGTGATTTTGCTGATCAGCTTTAGTTCTCTGGTAATCTTCTTTTCCAGCTATAAGCAGAACTGGTCTTGCCCAGCAGATAGATGAAATACAGATCACTGGATTTTCTGAACTGAAAGTCAAGAACCACTTTTAATTCCAATAAGAGAGTCAGTGTGGTATAGAAATTAGAATATCAGACTAGAATCTAGGAGACCCAGGTTCAAATCCCCACTCTGCCATGGAAAAAAGGTGTGCGACTTAGGGCCAGTAACACACTTTCAGCTTAACCTACCTCACAGGATTGTTGTGTGGATAAAATGGAGAAGGAAAGATTGTTGAATGCCACTTTGGATTCCATTGAGTGAAAATAGAGATATTAACAAAGTGTGGGGAAAAATGAAGCAAATAACTCTCTTTATCCATTGTCATATTCTGTATTTAAATCCTTCCCTGAACTTCAAAGTAGTCTCTCTCTGTGGTGGGTAGGTTAATAGATTCTGCCTCTGGTGCCAACTTTTAAAAATCCAAATTTTTTTTGAGCCACAGTGCCCCAGAAAGCCTTTGGATGTACCTGCAATCTGTTCAGGCACGCTACTTTCAAGTTCGTATGGAATTTCATATGCACACCTGGGTTTTGGAAAATGGTTTAGCCTGGCCTTTCTCCCACTATCTCTGAAATTCAAACTGCTGCAACCTTTTCTCCTTTCTGCTTCATACTCTTAATTTCCACATGACTTTTGAGATGCTGTGGTGAAACAACTTCCTACATCACCCCAGTTTTATACAAACACAGTATTGATGTGTACACTTGTCAGTACTGATCTTAGAAGCTTTTAACTGGTTCTTGTTTTTGGATTTAAATTGTGTATATATTATGTATATATTGACTTTCAAACCTGAATTGGCAATTATAAATTAATTAATATATTCTGCTTTCTACATTAGTGACTATGTGTTGTGGGATAACCCCTGGGGAATGAGGAGTCCCCAAAAGAAGAAGCAAAAGCCACCTTACTCTCCTGTAAGGAGCCTCAATAAGGCTTACTAACTCCTTTTCTTCCTCTCCTCACAACAGAGAAGGAAGGTGTGGCTGAGAAGGTTCTAAAGGACTGTGACTAGCCCAAGGTCACCCAACAGGCTTCATGTGTAGAAGTGGGGAAACAAATCCAGTTCACCAGATAAGGGTTCGCCACTCCTATGGAAGAGTGGGGAATCAAACCCAATTCTGCAGATCAGAGTCAACAGTTCTTAACCACTACACCATGCTAGGCTAGAGAGTTCAGTCCAGGCAGACCCCCAACTGGGAGTGAGCTCAGGGCAGCCAGTGCACCAGCACAGTGAACTTCAACAGAAGGCTAGTCAAGGCTCAGCATGAAGTGATTGCAGAAATACCTTGTTTCACTGACCCTGCACCAGCTGAGGTTTTTCAGGCAATTATCTCACCCAAGCCAGCTGATTGATGCAGACAGCATCACAGGAAGAAACTACAGGTGAAAAGGTGTAGTGCAAGGCAGCTGGCTACGCAGAGGCACCTGCTTGAGCAGAAAAGGAATGAGACCCCACAGGATGAGGATGACCTATAAAAGGACTACTTGGGAGGCAGATAGGTGTGTATGGAACTATGCATTTGACTCCCGCCTCACTGCCACTTACCAGGTTGAATTCTGTGGACTCTAAACTCTGGACTGGACCCCTTGGACTCTGTCCTTATGTCACAGACTCTTGACTGTTTTGGTAACCTGGCTCTGTCTTGGCACTCGTGACTCTACCTCTGGATTTTTGGCACTGTTCTTGATTCGAGCTCTCTGTTGCTTGACTGGCTTTCTCTATGTAACCTGATACACCTGGCCTGAAGATTACCTTGGCTGGTCATGTACTTATCACTAATAAAAACCTTTTCCCCTGATAAGTATTCTAAACAGTTGCAGTGCTATTCCACAAAACTCCTGCCTCTGACATGCATAGATGATCAAGTCATATTCCTGGTCCAAAGAGGAATGCCTCCTGGGTAAAGTTGAGAATGACCTATATACCTAGCCTATTCCTGGGCTATTTTTTCCTAAGCCATCTCACAAGAGGAGATCCCCTGCTTTAGATAAATAACTCCCACATGGATCTAGTGGCAGAGAAGTCACTCTTTGTTAAATTCTAGGAAAAAACATTTTAGCCAGAAGTTGCAAGACTTGCAAGGGAAGAGGAGAGAGTCAAATGAAGCACTCATAATCAGGTTTGCAAAGAACCCATATTATACAGTTGAGCTTACTCCTAGAAAATTGCCTTTAGGATTGCAATGAGCAGATGCACAGGTTAGCTCCACTGAAATCAGTTGCAATTAGTTTCATTCAACGACTAGGTTTCAATAATTTATTGTGCACATTAGGACATTTCAAGCTATCCTTCCCACTTCAGAGGGCCATGATTATTGAAAAAACACTTTTAAAGATTAAGGCATCTAACAGAGATGCATAAAGTAGCCAAAAAAGGACCTCCAAGTAGAACAGAAAATCAGCACACAAACCTCTCTGAGATCATGTGGTTTTTGTACACATATGGGGTTTCTTGGGCTTTGAACATGTCCATACATTCAGCATTATATACCTGTTGATAACACAAAGAAAATATGGAATTTCCCGATTAACTTGCATTTTAAATTTCCCATTGTCTGTTATATAGTACCTTCAAGTTTGTTCTGCAGCCCCCCCCCCCATAAATCTGTTTTTGGTGCCCTGTACTTGGCTAGGACAGAGTGGGGGAGATATAAGCCAGGTTCAACAGTTCAACAATAGGTTTATTACTTAAGAGTATTAAGACCCTAACTTCTCCCTTGGGTCTGTCTAAATCAGAGTACTTGCTTGTCTTGAGCAGGTTTGAAGCTGTAGACTATGTCTTCTGTTGACTGGCTTTCAAGAAAGTCCACTGTGTCTTGCTTCCTTTTTGTTTTTTCAGTCCCTGTCTGGTTCTAATTGCTGTTAACCTTAACTTGTGCTCTATGGACCACCATGTACGTCACGAATATTCCAGTCTCCAGCTACCCTTGGAACCTCACTCTGACTGGCTGGCTGGAGCTAAAACAGGGGATTTCTGGGTAAAGAAGGAAGACTGTCTATTGGGAAATGTCTTAGAGGGTTAGGGGCTAACTAAAATACCCTCCCTTAGAAGACTTTACAATGAACTAAGCCAGTGATGGCGAACCTTTTCGAGACCGAGTGCCCAAATTGCAACCCCAAACCCACTTATTTATTGCAAATGCCAACACGGCAATTAAACCCGAATCCTGAGGTTTTCTTTTAGAAAAACGGTTGGCTCCAAGACGTGTGTAACTCGGGAGTAAGCTTGGTGGTAGTCAGTGGCTTTGCTTTGAAGCAACCATGCAACTCTTCCAATGGGTGAATCACACCCCTAGGAGGGTTTACTCAGAAGCAGCCCCATTGCCAACAACCAAGCTTACTCCCAGATAAAGGATCGTGCTTTAGTTCTTCACATGAAAATCAGTGGGGTTTACCAGCACTTAATAGGGTTACCTACACTGCTTCCCCAAAACTAGGTCTTAAGTTTAATGATAATAATCAAGCCCAGCGGCCCAGGCCAGCCTAGATGTGTGTGGGGCCACTCTGTTTGCACGTGCCAACAGAAAGGGCTCTGATTACCACCTCTGGCACCGGTGCTATAGGTTTGCCACCACTGAACTAAACCCATGCTAACTATGGGGAAACTAAAGCTTAATGGGGAAATAACAAAAGCCTCTGTGGGGGCATGACAAAGTTATTTGGTTATCAAGGAAAAGCTGTCAATCAATTCTATCATAAGGATGAAAAAATAGGTAGTATAGATTAGGTTATTTAGAAATTGATTCACACATCTTACATACTGGTTGAAATCTTTCAAGGTAACAGCACTGAAGAACATTCAAAACTGCCAAGACTGTGATAATAACTACTATTATGACAAAATTTAATAATAAAAAAATCTGCTTGTAAGATTGGTGATATGAATAATGCATGTGAGCAGTGGCTTAAAATATGCTAAGGAGGAAAAGACTTGTAGGAAAATTCTTAATGTATCTAGACAGAAATGATAATTGGTTTTTGCAGCTAACGGATACTTCATATATTAGTCTGTACTAACAAGGTAGAATAAATTAATTCATAGGGAGGCAATTTCATTTATTTAGTAACAGCCAGGTACGTGGACTATGTTTTTCCTTAAAGGAATGGTTAAAAATGTGTATCTGTATATCTTGGCAGTCAACTCAGACATTTGTGAAATAGTCATAGCTATGTTACAGCCAAAGGTAACCACTTTTAAGTCCTGCTCAATTAAATCAAAGAAATACATGCTTTTAACTCTTCCATTGTAATTGATATGACTTAACAAAGCAGGAAATGTACCCATTATCTTTAAAATATCAGAAACCACATGTCCATTAATGCCACTCTTGGAGGTCATTAATCTGAAGGTGTGCATTTACATTCAGGCCTGTTAGTTTTCTGTTTTTAATCCAGTGAACAGACAGTAATGAATGTAATGTTTCATAGTGGCAATTTATTTAATTTGGCTTGATGTTGTTAAGTATACAATGGCTGATGAGCTTGTGTTTCTTCCTTTTATTGCCTACCATCTGGTGGAAAAACCATGCAATAGCATAATGACATACAGACTGGGTAGAAATTACTTAAAAACAGAGGCTGTCTGAATATTATTTGGGATGCCTGGTTATTCAGTGCCAATTCATATAACCTAAATGTATGGCTTAACTGGCATGTAGGACAATGTGAGTTAAGTGCAAAATATGAGTAACAACATTCTCACAACTTCTCACAGTTCGTACATAAAAATTGACAATTTTACACATCAGGTCACATTTGTTTTTATATGCAGTGGACAAGTAAATATGGGCTGCAATGTTGAGTGGTTTATGTGGTAAAGCAGCCAGCCACATTACTTCATGACTGCTGAACTTCCCAATATGATTCCACCGATGTGGTCAGGCTTTGTACTTATCCTGAACATGTTGAAAATATCATCATGTGGTGGAGAGCTGATGTGATCACACCACAGTATACCTAAGACACAACCCAGTTTAAGCAGTTTTTTAGCATATAGAAATATGGGTTAGAAAATTGGTTATGACTACCCAATCATATGATGTTGTATCACAAAAATTTGCAAATGCCATGAGCCTCATTAAGCCCTATAGAACTCAATCTGGGGATAAGGAGCTAGACAACTGCTAAAATGAGGCAGTTCTCAGGTTTTGCAGGGAGTTTGAATAATCCTTTTCATTTCTAATGATCACCTTCTCAGAAACAACATTTGCTTCTGTTTATATTTTTAATAATGCATTTCAGTGCATGGAAAATTAATGCTATATATTTAGATAAACTGCATGTTTGTTCTGAAATGCTATTCCACATTGTATGGAAGTTCGGCTGGCTGAAAACGTCCAGCACCTCTGACCTCTTGTCTCCAAGGAGACAGATAAGACCTTGCCGGTCAGTGTGACTTTCCCCCTCATGGTTTCTTTCTTCTTCCCTATCCACTCCGCAAGAAAGGGTTTACACCAGCCAGATCTGTAAACAGCTTTTGATGTTTATTTGCAGCAGTTTAAAACAACAAAGAACAAAGTCAAATAAAATCAATCCCTTTCCTGAAAACTCTGGCAAGGCAGAAAAAGCCCTCCTGAAGCATCCACCAGCTTCCTTTCCTCCCCCCCCTTCTGACCTCCTCCCCATAGACTTTCTTTGATTAACCATCATTAGCAGCTGCTTCTATACTTGTCAACTGTTGCAGGTGTTGTTAAACTGGGTGGAGGCACATGAGCTACAGGCAGGACTTGAACTGGTGATGTTCTTGTTGGATCAACAATAGCATTTCCATACACACATATATATTACCCTATTCTGTTTGAGAACAGAAAACTTTAGTGTCACATGTTCAGTCCCCTACCAAAAGAAAACCCACATCCAAGTTTCTGAAAATGATATGAAATTCTGTTCAGCTGTCAGGCCCAATCAAGCGAACTCCAATGGCCCCATTGCATGTGAATTGTGGGTTGTGTTCATGGAGAGTACACATTGCTGTATTTCTGAATTTTTCCTTGTCCTTGCTATACTTGAACCTCACTTCTTCAACACTCCTGCAACCCCCTTCAATGCAGTCACCTGATGATATATAGGAGAAGGGGCTATGTAAGTGGTACAGGTCTCATGATTTGTGGCTCAAACTGAAGGTTGATTAAACCATATCAGCGCCAGAGAAACTACTTAAGTAAAAATGGAGAATTGCATATTCAGTCATTCAAATGCAAAATCAGAGCTATATTTTATTAAGAGAAGAAAACACTTATGGAAAGTGAAATGTAATAACTGCTATTTATGCAAGTCTCTGCAGATATCAGCACTGAAGATGAACTGATCCTGATTATATATTTTTTTTCTTAGTTGCAAAAGTATTATTATGTATATTCTCTGACCAGTGAGAACTTCTAGAAGCTTCCTGGGTTTTCCTGGGTTGGCTCCCTTTGGAGGAGTTTGGTTCAGGGGGCCCCCATCTTCTGTTAGCTCCCATTGGAAACAATGGGGGATGGGGCACCCACTTTGAGGGTCCATAACTTTAGACCCCCTGAACCAAACTTTACCAAACCTGAGTGACGTCATCAGGAGATTCTCTGGATGATTCCCTGAAATTCTGGTACTACTAGCATTAAAACTGCGGCCCCTGCAGGCCGAAATGCAAAACAACACCAAAAATACCCCCAAAAGCCCAAATGCCTTGCATTTGGATTCATTCAGATTTGGGCAGGACATATTCAGTCGATTTTGGCCTGAATATGCCTGAATCTGCCCAGATTCAGGCTGAATCCAGCTCTAAGCCAAACTAGCTCCAAGCCTAGTTGTGATGTTATCAAGAAGGCCTTGCCTGGCCCTGGGCCCTCCTCCTTGCAGCTCAAGGTTCGGTGAGTTTCCCACCCACTTCTCCCCTGTTTGTTGATGTTGTTAATACTTGCATTGTCTGTCAACCTGGCAAGTTGTGAATGGGAACTGATCTGATGGTAGTTCCCCAGCTCCCCCTCTTTGGTGGAATCTCATTATGAGGTTTGAGGTGGATCAAGTAACAGGACACCCAGGCATGGGCTATTGAGGCTTGTGTCCCTTAGCGGTAAAATGGTTCTTCAGCAGGAGGTCTTCTACACAGCTGAGTTTTACTACTGCTGTGGTGTGCAAAGTGGATCTCCGGCAAGAGGCCTTCCACCCAGTGGAGCTCCACTATGGAGGCGCAAGGTTATCAGTTTCCTCTAACAGGTGGGTTGGAGGAAGGTTTCACTGGGGGACAGCACTTGGATGTCCATTGTTCAGATCAGGTCCCATGCTGTGCCTCACATTTCTTCCATCACTGTCAATAAAACAGTTTGGCTATGGCTAACATATTTTACCCACAGATAAGGGTGTGGTGTGGTTATTGGGGTACTGGGGGACTGAGCAGTACTTATCCCAACCTCAGGTTTCAATGCTTTTTATAACATCATAGGACGTTATATTTATGCTGTGTGGAATCCATTTAAGTTTGGTCATGAAAACAACATTCTGTCAGTACATCAAATGTGGCTATGACTAAATAGGGATATCAAATTTATTCCTATGAAGTATTTATGAAAGACTATTGAAGAGTAGATGTCAAAGCTAATAAGACAACAAAAAGTAATATAATTTTGTGTTGAGAAAATACATGGTTAAATAGTTAAGGAGAGGATGTACAGTTTGTTTACACCTTAAGTAAGCTTAAGTTATGAAATATGAAATAGCTGAGATGGTAGTTCATTATTAAAAAAACTTGTATTAATTGGATGTTTATTTTTAATAGCTTCACAATGTTACTGTGCATGATTCAGGAATATTGGAATATAAATATTTTAGTGCTTGGATAATTGTGAGAACTTTAACTATTTATTGTGTATTAAGGGTTATCTAATTGTTTTTACGTTGTTTCATATGGCTGTTTTCACTGTTTTATTTAAAATTGCAATAAAGATAAAACATGAAAAAATGTGGTTATGATCCAAAGTTAAAAATTTATGTTCCATTTATTTCAGTAGGAAAGTTAAGAAAGATTCCTGAACAGAATTGCCTTTCTAAGCCTATTGACTTCAAAGGCTTAGAAGTGTTTGAATTGTGCCATTAATCCCTCCCATTGAAATCAACTGCTTACCTTTAACTGGATCATGTTCACTGAAGAAGGCTGATTTGTCCATGTTTCAAAAATTATATGCTATTACAGTATGTCTTGTGATCTCCAACAACCTACTCTATATATTGGTGGTGGCTATGATAACTTCTATGTTATCTTATTCTTTAAGTTTACTTGGCTGAAACTGACAATTCAGGGTTTTTAAAAAGACAAAACAAAAAGAACCCTGGTAGACTGCTCTTTATCAAAGAAATATCAGCACTATCTTCATTAGCTGGTTCCTTATTTTAAGTAAGTTAATCGCTTAAACATAAAATATAGATTGCATTGAAAGAACTTTCACAATTGTCAGTTTCTATGGCAACTAGCACAGAGGCAGATTATAATGGATAGTTGCCAAGGTTGTGACCTATTTGTTAATTCTAATAATTTAGTTTCAAAGCTTGGAAACAGAAAAAAAAATCCATCTGTAATTCATAAGATTTTTTAATCTGAAAGGAGCCTCATATGTCAAAATAGTCAATTAATGTAATTAACAGATAATTGAATAGTTTGACCACAAAACAAGAGTTTACTGTATGAGATTCAGCTCCATTTTGTTAATATGGACTGGTTTCAATTAATATGCCTTAGAGATACAATGACATTGTCTTGATAGACTAAGAAATAGACCAGTGCCCACTTGAGTTCATGAAAGGTCTACCCTGTAGATGGTATAGCCATTGAAATGTTAGTTCAATGTTTCTTTTTCAAAAAGCCAGTGCTATTTGTGGTTCTTTGTGAACATGTGAACCTGCAATATACTGAATCCAGTCATTCTAGCCTAGTATTATATTCTGCCTAGCATTGGGTCTCCATGGTCTCACAGCCAAGCTGTACTTTAACACAAACACTTAACCTGCTAGCAATCAACATATTTTCCTCCATCTTCGTGAGAACATTTGGTGAAAAAGATGTGTAACTGGATTTCAGTGTTTCACTATTCCTGCAGCACCCAATGGATAGGAAAAGTTTAAATGTTGAACATGGATGATGTCATATTATGTGCTATTTTGGAGAAATGTGGATTCACAACAGTAGTGCTTTAATGGCTGTCTTGAGAACCTTTGAAAATGGAGGTGGCACAGACTGAACTTTTAATGTGCGTATGCAGTGCTTTTTCTCTGAAGTACTGCTACTTCCCACAATGAAAGTAACACCAACAATTCTGAATAACTGAGGACAGAATTAAAACAAGGATAAGACAGAGATACTAGATTTGTAATCAATGTCCAGGTTTCTAATATATTACCCAATATTCTGAAATGTGTGTGTATGCTACCTAAGGCTAATTTTGCACAGTAAAAATGCCCTGTGCTATATCTCGGAGCCCAGCTGCTGCGGCGATCTTTACCCTGCTGTTGTCTTTGCACTGCTCTCTGGTTCTCCCGCACTTGCACCGTGAGGTTTTTGGCAATGACTTCTAGGCATGTATGGGCAACCTCAGAATCTCCCCACCCCCACTCCCCCTGCTCACTTTCACCAATTTAGTTGATTCTGCACAAAACAGGCACTGGGAATCAGTGCCCTGCCCCCCCCCCCACCTACAATCTCTGCGCACGCAAGGGAATCGCAGTACTCCAAACACCCACCCACCCACCATCTAAACTCCTTGTGTGTGCAAGGGAATTGCCACCCTCCAGTTCGCAGCGCCTTCACACACCACTTTTCTGCAAGCCACCAGAGCAACAGAAGAGCATTCCAAAAGGTCCTCAACCTTTGCAGTTCTGAAAAGTCCCGTAGCAAAGCCACTGCTGTGGAGTGCCACCAGAGTAACAGTGTGGCAGACACATTGCAGCACCAGATGCTGTGAGTTGGGTGAAGTGAGCCATACCTTCAGGGTTCTGGATTGATAAATAAGGCAACTTAGCTAAGGAAACAGTGTCTGGGCTCATTATTTCAGGACTCCATGGACTCCAGGTGGGATGCTCTCCTGACTCTAAAGGCACTACAGTTACTAAACTTAATGTTGCACCCTTATTTAATAAAGCATGCTATGTTTTACAATTCATTAGATTTCAACAAAACACAAAAGTCCACTATATCTGTTTGAAATATGTAACAAGGAATAGTAAACAATAGTGATGTGAAAATATTTATCTCTAGTGTATTAATATAAAAAAATCTAGATAAAACTGTTATTAAGTAGTCCCTACTCTCTTCAGTATTATGAAGTCTGGAGTCAACATTACTGGGTTTAATTTCCTTTGCTTTAGAGAGCAATAGAGACTTATCATGTCTTTAAAATGTCTGTTTTATTTGCAAGTAGAGCATGGTGGAAGCAAATAAACTCCTGCAGTATGCAGAAAAACTGCTGACACCGTTTCATATACCCCAGAGCAACAGAGTAGGTCCCTTCAATCACACCCCAGTTAACACCAACTAAAAGCTTTCTTTGCTTCTGTATGTTCTACATTTGAAAGTGTTTCTTTTCCCTTCCCATTCTCTTAAGGGTGACATCTCTCAAAGGCTACAATGAAAGTTTAGGTCACTAAGGGAAATATCTCAGGGCTGATAAACACATTACAAAATCTTCAGGGTGGACATGTGGACAGTCAACAGATGTGCACCAAGAGTTCATTCGTGATCTCAAATTTTCTACCTCATTCTGCTTTCTTAGTCTGAGACATCCCTGGGTGATGATATACAGCCATACTGGTCAATGCAAAATCCAAAAACAAAGAATAAAATTTGTGTGATATCTTTTATTAGGACCAACAAAACAGATACAAAATATATAAGCTTTCAAGTTCCCTTGAATTCTTGATCAGGTTGGATGTTATTGTTAATTTTTTCCCTAATATCCAGCCGGTACCTTCCTGCCCATAATTTAAACCCATTACTTCAAGCCCTATGCTGCCAATAGAAATAGCTCCCTGGCCTCCTCAGACACCTCTTAAATACTTAGAGAGGAATCATGTCCCCCCTCAACCTCCTCTTCCCCAGACTAAATATTCCCAGGTTCCTTTTCTCCCAGAGCTTGGCCTCCAGCTCCCTGATTATCCTGGTCACTCTCCTCCACACCTGCTCCATTCTGTTCACATCCTTTTTGAAGTGTAACCTCCAAAACTGCACACAATACTCCAGGTGCAGCCTGACCAATGCAGTGTACAGAGGGACTATGACATTTTGTGATTTGGATGTTATGCCTATGTTGATACACCCTAAGATTGCATTAGCCTTTTTGGCTATTACATCACACTGGGTGCTCTTCCATATCTCAAGATTACTCACTCATATCCCAAGATTTTGTTCTCACACACTGCTACTCAGAAGTTTATCCCCCTTCCATTATGCATTGTTTCTCATTTTTGTTACCCAGATGTAGTATTCTACATTTATCCTTGTTGAATAGCATTTTGTTTCACATTTGCCCACTTTTCCATTGAATTCTATCTCTATCTTCTGATGTTTGTTGCTCCTCTCAATTTTGTATAATCTACAAATGTAATGAATAGTCCCCTCCACTTCTTCCTCTGGATCACTGATAAAATATTGAAAAGTACCAGGCCCAGAACCAAGTCCTGTGGCACCCCACTTGATACCTTTTTCCATTCAGAGGGTCGTTCTGACCCTTCTACACGCGCAAAATAATGTGTTTTGAAACCACTTTCACAACTGTTTGCAAGTGGATTTTGCTATTCTGCACAGCTTTAAAGAGCACTGAAAGCAGTTTGAAAGTGCATTATTCTGCATGTGCGGAATGAGCCTGAGACTCTGAATAACCTTAACATAATATCTACTTTTACTTTAATCTTTAAAGTATATCAAACATAATTATTATTTCTTAACTAGTTTGAAGATGTTTCATTGGCAGAATGCTATTTAGGGCTCTCATTTGACAATAAAGATGCAAAAGATAAAAACCGCTGGAAATGAAATCTAATTTTCATTCTTAATTTCAGCACATTGTGCTAGATCTGAAATATACAGCATGTATAAAGTAAGCATATATATTAATGAGACTTATTTTTTGGAGTTTACTTGTATTCAAGGTTGTACGTATATTAATTCCATCCAGGCAAATCTTATTTTTCTCAATAGCCTATAGGTTTTTCGCAGGTTCAGTATGTAATAGACAAAACAGATCTCTAAACACTATCATTAAAAAAAATCAGAGCGAGAAGGTCACAGCATTTATTGATACATATTAAACAGATAAAAATGGATAGTGCATCCTGCCTCACTGCAAGGAAATTAAACCTGTAAGAGTCTCTCCTGAAACTTATCTTTGTGTGGGGAACTGGGGAACCTGAAGTGATTCCAGATGCGTGGAGATACTTCTGGCTAGCAAAGGTGTTATGCAAGGAGCAGACCAGGAGTCCAAAGGAGCGGAGGCAACTCTGTAAGCAAGCATGTAGGTCCAAACAGTCCAGAGTCAGTGCTGGCAGCAAGCAAAAATATTGTCAAAGCAATCCAAAGTTAAGGCACTGGCAGAAAATCAGGCAGGCAGGTTGAGAGCTAGAGGGCAGAAAGAGACTAGGCACATGCAGCTTACCAGGATGTACACTCATTGCACCCAGGAAGAACCAAGCCCAAGACAGGGTTTATATAAGAAATCCTGGCTAATGAGGCTGGGATCCTGCAAGAGCTTGTCAGATGCAGATGCTTCCATCTTGCAGAGCCTTCTGTCATACCTAGCAACAATGTGAGCACTTCCGCTTTGAGTCTACAGCTGTAGCTTTTGTCTTTTCCTCCTTTGAGCAGCTGGCTCATTACTCAGCTCTTTGGAGATTCTTTGACGGCTCCCCAAGCTGCATGGCATCAGGCTCTGCCTTGGCTTGGAAGGAAGGGCTTGGAGCTGGTTCTGCTGCTTGCATCTCCATGTGAGGACCCAACTCTGGTTCTACAGTGTCTTCATGCTCTACCTCAGAGTCCTCAGTGTCCAGAAACTGGCTTATGACAGCTTCCTTCTAACAACATTGTGCATCCATTATATGCAACCTATTGGAACATCTATTAGTGACTTCAGAAGAGGCTGATGAACTGTATTATAATTTAAAAGGGAATAGGATGCTTCCCTTATTTTTACAGCAAATGGGGACTCTTTTATGAGAACTAGTCACTAGCCAAACTTCTTGAATCCTTCCATTCAGGCCTCTATTTCACACCTGTTCCCTAATCACTCACTGTATCAATTATTTCCTGCAGCTTATGCAATCTACTTTGATACATTTCATAGCCTTAGTCTAATCCTTTTCACCTTTCCATTCTTGGCAAGATTTTTATGGCAACATAAACTGTAAGTGTGCAATAAAGAAAGCTACCTTATGTTACAAAGACTACTTTTATCACACCAACTCCAACGCAGAAATAAAGCAAACATGAAGAGGATAAACAGCACGTTGCTTTGGCACTACAATGGCTGTCGAAGACAAAGAAGGAAACAGGCAGTTTTCTTCTGAAAGAAAAAAGACTGTGGGAAACATTAGTAGAATCATAAGGCTAGTTTTCCCACGCTAATATTAGTATAGCTACTCCTTAAGATTATAAGAAGCAGCTTCATATCAATGTATTGTCGAAGACTTTCACGGCCGGAATCACTTGGGTGCTGTGCGGTTTCCGGGCTGTATGGCTGTGTTCTAGCAGCATTCTCTCCTGACGTTTCTCCTGCATCTGTGGCTGGCATCTTCAGAGGATCTGTAACAAAACTGCTGAAATTATTGGCCTGATGTCATGGGTTAATTTGATTTTAAAACTGTGCTTGTAGGTATGAATTAAAGAAGGACAGTTTCCAAAAAAATGTATTTGATCCTACCTAGTTCGGGGGTGGAGGGGTTTCATGTCATAATGTCTTTAAAACTTCAGTATTACTAACATAATGATGAGGTTAAAACAGTGCCTGTGTCATGAGCCAGTTCCTAGGAGATAAGAAATTTGACATGGACCTGAAGGCACTGTATACCAGGTGCTGCAGGCAACAGAGCCACCTTCAAGCCCTTCCCTGCCAGCTGAGGCAGAGCCAGCAACAGAGTCTGATGCCGTGAAGCTGGGAAAGTTGCTCACTCTGTGAGCTGGAGGCTTCTATTTCAGAGGAGGACTGAAGAATCCTGGATTCATTCAGAGGAGGACTGAAGAATCTTGGATCCTCAGTCAAGGATCCTGACCCCATTTTTTGGTGTTTTTTCACGTTTGTGCCTGTAAGGAGTGCATTTTTAAACCTACTGTGTTTCCCTGAAAATAAGACAGTGTCTTATATTAATTTTTTGCTCCCAAAGATGTGCTATGTCTTATTTTCAGGGGATGTCTTATTTTTATGTGTTTTGCTCATGAGGCATGCTTCCAAACAAAAATTTTGCTATGTCTTACTTTCAGGGGATGCCTTATATTTCACATTTCAGCAAAACCTCTACTTCGTCTTATTTTCAGGGGATGTCTTATATTCGGGGAAACAGGGTAGCAGCACCAATATTTCAGGGTATAATCTGGAGACTCTTCTGATGACACCAGCCAAGTTTGGTGAAGTTTGATTTAGGGGGCCTAAAGTTATGGAGCTCCAAAATGGGTGCTCACATTGTTTCCAATGGAAGCTAACAGGAGATGGGAGCTACCTCTTTGAGGGTCCATAACTTTGGACTTACTGAACCAAACTTCACCAAACCCAGGTAGTCTCATCAGGACATCCTTTGGATGAGACCCTAAAATGTTTTGCCTCTAGCTTTAAAAATGTGTCCTTGACAGGCACCCTAAGAAATTTCCCCAGATTCTCTGCTCTGCAGTGCCTTGACTCCATTGCAGTTAATAAGGAATTGGGGGGGGGGGGGGCGTAAGGTGCACATTTTTGAAGATAGAGGCACAAATCTTTCAGGGTATCTTCAGGAGAATCTCTTGAGGACACCACCCAGTGACCGTTGCTTCTGATGACCTTTGATGATCTTTGCTTCTGGGGGTTCAGTGTTATGGGCCCCCAAAAGGATAGGGCATAGTGGTTAAGATCAGCAGTGGCGTAGTGGTTAAGAGCAGGTGTACTCTAATCTGGAGGAACCAGGTTTGATTTCCCTGCTCTGCCGCTTGAGCTGTGGAGGCGTATCTGGGGAACTCAGATTAGTCTGTGCACTCCCACACAAGCCAGCTGGGTGACCTTGGGCTAGTCACAGTTCTGAGCTCTCTTGGCCCCACCTACCTCACAGGGTGTTTGTTGTGAGGGGGGAAGGGCAAGGAAATTGTAAGCCCCTTTGAGACTACTACAGGAGAGAAAGGGGGAATATAAATCCAAACTACTCCTCCACCTCCTTCTGAGAGCAGCAGTGGCGTAGTGGCTAAGAACAGGTGCACTCTGATCTGGAGGAACCGGGTTTGATTCCTAGCTCTGCCACTTGAGTTGTGGAGGCTTATCTGGGGAATTCAGATTAGCCTATGCACTCCCACACACGCCAGCTGGGTGACCTTGGGCTAGTCACAGCTTTCCGGAGCTCTCTCAGCCCCACCTACCTCACAGGGTGTTTGTTGTGAGGGGGAAGGGCAAGGAGATTGTAAGCCCTTTTGAGTCTCCTATAGGAGATAAAGGGGAGATTTTTTGGAGGCTCTGGTGGGGTTTTGTTCTGGGCACGGGCACCAAATTTCCTGCAGGGCTGCTGATGTGTCTCCTGAAAGGAACCAGTCAACCTTGCTAAAGTTGGGCATCAGGTTCACCTTCAAAATGATGCCCATAGCATTTGCCCCTCCCATGCAAACTTCAATTAAGTTGGCTGGTTCCTTTCAGGAGACTCACACCCACAGCCCTGAAGGAAATAAGTCCCCCCACCCACAGCAACACCCTCACAAGAGCCCCTCTCAAATCTTGCTGTTTCCTCACTCTTAAATGGTCTATCCCTGCACACTATTTTAATAAATATCCTGAACTATACTTGATTCCTTGGGATTTTGGACTTCAAACTTGAATCTAGTACCTGGCTACTTGCTGCCTGAGTAATTTGCTGTTTTGATTTTCCCTGCAAATGTTCTACTCTACAGTGTTGGTTTTGGTGTTAGATCCAGGAAGACTGAAGGCTTTGCCCCTTTGGTTTTTCCATTATGGATAGACAAAAGGGGCTGGTGGCAGTGTATCCTGTAAAGTGAGGCTTCATCATTCTGTGTTTAGGGGTTTTTGTGTTCTTTTAAGGACCCTGAGATATTTTAATTTCATCTTGCACTCCCATCCCCAAGAAGGATTGTCATGGTCAAATCAACTGCAACTTCATGGCATGTTATACACACATGGATTTTACATGTAGCTCCAGATAACCCAGCCACCACCTTGTTCTTAAATTGATGTTTCTGAATTGTCTTTAAGGGTAGCCCCATGTGCAGTATCCAACAATAGCATAGTTAGATCATCTGAGTCTAGAAAGGGAGCTAAATAATTGTCAAGATGACAGTGAAAAAACGCAGCCTTTTAAAATTATCCTACCTGCTTTTATGTCAGAAGGGAAGAATGCCTAAACTTCTAATGAATGTGATATTTACAACTAGACTGTTGGTCTGTGATCTGGGAGACACAAGGTTGTATCCCCAATCTGTCATGAAAGCTTGTATGGGTCAGTCAGATATTGTCAGTTTAACTTATCTTGCAGGGTTGTTGTGAGGATGAACTAGAGGAGAAGAGAATGAAATGAGCTGCTTTGGGGTGAAAGGTGGAGCATAAATGAAGAAAATAAATAAGTAATTGAACTTAACCCCACTAAAGGTAGGTAGCACAACACTATTTTATACAGCATCCCCTCCATCTTGCCTGGATTCTGATAAATCAGACCTTTATCCTTTCACTTCCCTATCTGTTCAATAGAGGGGAAAACCCATTATGTCTATACTTTTATTTTACTATAGTTACAACCAGTATTATCCTTCGAGAACTCAAAACAATGTTCATGAGTGGTTTCTCATTCAAGCATAGGCCAGTCTCAGATCCTGCTCCAAAGATTCCATGTTTTGTACTTTTTCTGATATTCTCAACTATGATATGTACTGTCCTTGTATAGACGTATCACACAATTGACTTATTTTACTCATATCGTTAACTTTAGTGATAAAAATTTGATTTTTACTAAGAGTAATGCAGCACAGCAAAATATATTTCTTAAAGTACATTTTTAAATATAATATTTCTCTGAAAATATTTTATGAGCAGAATAATTCTTAAAAGGGGGATGAATTTAGTTGAAAATAGAGAGGTGCAATACTGATTCAGAAATATTTGGATTTCACCAAATAATGCCAAAATGAGGGATATTTCTGTATTCATCACCAATATATCTAATTCTCAACCTGGCCTCATCTTTGGTACTGCCACAGTGATGTGTTGCAGTAGTGATATGGTGCAGGCTTCATTGGTGAAAATGTCCTCTTTGGGGCACTTAGGCCAGTAAAGGGGCAAATCTACTGGTGCCCATGTTCTAGGAGGTGGAGCTGACCTTAGTCTGCCTCCAGACTCCTCTTGGCCCCCAAACGCTGCCAGAGCTGCCAGTGGTATATTTCTATTCTCCCTTGTGGTTTAAAAAATTGGAGGTTAAATTGGAGGTTAAAAAAAAAACACTTTTCCAGCTTCCTGCATCATGGGAAATCTCTGTGGAGTGGGCAAAAGAAGCATTCAACTGGTGCCATCCCCATCTGCTTCAGCTCTGGATTGCGCTGTTAAATTTTTTTGTACCAGCTATACTTTGCCAATGTGGATTTTTATTTAATTTAATATGTGTGGGTGGGTGGGTGGAGGGGGTGGGTTAGTAAATCATTGATCATGCTTAATATCCTAGCATGGTGGCAAATTAAAAGAAAAGTGAAATGTGGTTCCTATTCATCTAATGTGATCAGTTTCATTTTTAGACTACAGTAATTTTTAATGAATGGAACACACAATGTCTCCAACATATTGATTTCACATTTCTTTAAAATAGCATTTTTCACAGAAGCAACAGGGGCAAATCAAACACATTCATTGTTGTTTTTAAAACATTTATTTGTTTTCAAAGTAACATGTTTATTTATTTTGAAGTCAAGTGCAAAGTGATAGATGCAGGGGCAAACAAATCCCAGCTTCAAATTTATACTGATGAGATGTGCACTGGCAGTGAGTAACTAGGACAGAGTTTTGGGGTCAAAAAGACTTTTGCTTCAATGTGTAATAATAATTTTTTTAAAGCAAATATTATGATAAGAATTAATGGGAAAGGCTCTGGGTGGCTATTAATCTTCCCTGTTCCATGGCTTTGTTTCCATATATTTAATTATAATGTAACAATCTTTTTGTGCATATGAGAACACACACTGGCATCTTCAATCCAGGAGGATTTAGTGGTGTATAGTTACCACATAGAACTGTGGTGGCGAACCTATCGCACTCCAGATGTTCATGGACTACACATTGTAGTCCATGAACATCTGGAGGGCCATAGGTTTGCCACCACTGACATAGAAGATGGCTCCTTGGCTTGTATACTATCAAACTGTATCTTTATTAGGAACTACTATTTACTATAGATGCATACATACCTCCTGGCCTAAATAAGAAATTTTAATTTATGAATTTTTAAAGATAGTTGTTTACGTGTGTATTTTTTACTGATATCTGAAGAAGACCCTTTTTGGGTCAGAACACTAGGTTTTTCATGGCACTATACATGTGTACCTTTTCTTGACTGTTTAACAGCCCAATCCAGATGGGGGGGGGGGCAATGTGGTCCTGTGCTGGCAGATTTGGACACTTACCCCAGTGGAGGTGAACTTACCCTTTGGGCACTTACCCCCGTGGAGGGGCAATTATAGTAGTGAGTGGCTGATGAGGCCCTCTGAGATGCCCAGACACAGGGCCCAGCACCACATCAGTGCTCCCTCACCACTACCAGCGTTGCTGGTGCAGCAGGGATGTGGCAGAGGCATTTGCTTGTCTTCCACCCCAGGTTTGCATTAGTTTCCTCCCCAGGTCTACACCTTTTGGTTGGTGAAGTCCATTGAAACCTATGGAGGGCTTTCTGGCAATAGGGTATTTTTTGTTTTGTTTTGCATTTTTCACCCTCCCCACCCTGCCGAAAAGCCCTCTGGAGGTGGCAGGGTGTTAGTCCTGGCCATGCAGGACTTAATCTGAGTTTTGGCCCTGACTTGTCTTTAATTGTCATTATTAGGCATTGTGCAATAAAAAGTGTGCGTGTTCTCAACCTTTGGATTCCTACCTTGTTTTACAGATTGAGCTTTGTTTCCCTTCATTTTGTTGGTTTAGATACAGGAAAGACATCTTGAATGGATTCACATACCTATTCTCTTCCTCTAAGGAATGTTGCAGGAACTGTGTCAATGATGAATCATGCAACTTGTGAGCAATCTTCTGAATATGAACAGAGTCCAAGTGTGATGTAGGTGGAGAGGACCAGAAGGATCAGGACAATTCTCAATAGTTTGTGTATTAATGCATGTCTTTGTAGCCCTTCTGCTCAGTTCATTTTACAGATGCAACTTTCATGCCCAATTATATCATTACTTGCTGTTATGCTCATGCAGCTCTCAGCACATCACATTTCAAGCACTTATTTTCACCTGACGCATATTTGAGACTGTTTATGTCTTAAATTATATCCAATGAGATAATAGCAATGGGAGCTTTGAGGTATTTACTGTTCTTTACGGGTGATTCGTGCAGTATTTTTTTCTTAACAGATGGGAAATCCCACAATTATTTTTTTGTGTGAAAACATGTACCTCTATGTTGACATACCCACCATGTGTATAGGAGGCTGCTGGAGGGCAGAAAATGTCCTTCAGACCCCCACCCCTCCCATGTCAAATTTCTCCATGTATTTGAAAATTCTACAGTACTGGAAATATTTACTGAAATAGAATCTGTAACACTGGTATCTGTAATTGTTGCAGAGTCATACTTAAGAACATGAACAAAATGGCAAAAAAGGAAAAGAAAATGCTCTCCTTCAAAGCTAGCCCTTTCAGACACAAAAATACAGCTTTATTATAAAAAATGTTTTGTCATATAGTTTATTTGTTTTAAAAATTAAATTTGGTCACAGACCAAAGGTACCTTGTGGCTCTTGAGATGTTCCAGAATGACCTCATCTTTCCCTTTGTTAAGAAATACTGTTAAATGTGAGAATTTGCCAGCAGTCTTAACTATTGGTCCAAGGTCAGTCATCCTCTACTATTGTTTGCTCACTGCCATCTAAATTATGTGTAAAGGTAAAGGTAATCCCCTGTGGAAGCACCAGGTCATTACTGATCTATGGGGTGATGTCACAATGTTTATCAGGCAGATTATGTTTACCAAGTAGTTTGCCATTGCCTTTTTCAGTCATCTAAACTTTACCCCCAGCAAGCTGGGTACTCATTTTATGAACCAGTACACCTTTAAAAAAACAATGTGAATGAGGCTTAGAAATTATAAGATAAATAACAACACACATCTTACATTGTGTCTATTTTTTTAAAAAATGTGCATCTCACTTTTGTACTATTTAACTAGCACTCACAGAGACTTGTAAAAGCAGAAGTTTAGAGTAAAAAATGTAAATAGGTAGCTGTCTAAAACATTACCACATCAAAAAGTACATATAAAAACAATTGTACATGTAAGCACAAAACAGAGAAGTCAATAAAACCAAACTGCTGATGAAACAAGGCGTGCAAGCTGAAAGCACAACAGTAGTGAGAAAGAGATAGAAAATAAGGCCAGGTGAAGGAGCATGACGAGCTTCCATGGAGGAAAGAGTTCCAGTCCCTCAAATAGAAAAGCTCAAGCCTATGAACAAATCAATCTTAGTAGTTTTAAAGAATGCACTTCATGGACCAGGACCGGTTTTGCCCCAACAATTAAGAAGCTGAAAGGCTGGGACTGAAATAAGTCAAGAGAACCAGAGGATTGAATAGTTATCCACCAGAGACCCCCTCAGAGACAAGGAGGAGCCCCCAAAGTCAGGAACATCATTGTCACTGGCTCCAAGGAAGGTTGCTGGTTCTTTCCTTAGCCTCCAAGAAAAAGACAACAGGGACTTTGACTTTATCAGAAAGACCTTCTCTAGTGCCAAGTTAAGATCTAAAAGGAGTGAACCAGCATGGTTGTTTTGGAATATTGACCATTGTACATAACCACTTCAAATCTACCAGGAGATCATTCTGAGGAGGCAGAGATTGAACCATGCACTGAACTGCAATGCTATTTAAAACTTCACAGTGGCGCAGAGGTGAAGCGAGGGGGAACAGCGCCCAGGGTGCATGCGCACCCTGCGCCCCTGCCATGGTACTATCTGCCCCACCAAGGAACGCCCCCACAATGCCCTGCACCCATCACAGCCCCTCTGCGGCTTGGCCATGCCCCCTCCGCTGCTCCACCTGTGGCGTAACGCCCCACCCAGCTACATTGACTTCTGTAGTGGCATAACTACCACGGGAATGTTGGAGACAAAGGCCCAGGTGGGCCACCGTTCAGAAACACGCAAGGTGGAAAATCACTCACGCCCCTCCCCCTTCCCTCCTTGGCCACCCCCACCCCTACCAGGCCACTCCTTCAGTCAATGGAGGCTGAAGGAGCAGTCTAGTAGGGCCTCTGCAGGGCACCCCTTGGCACAGGTCAGCCCTGGCTGAGATTGCAGCCGAGCACCTCTTGGCCCTGCCCCGGCAGGCTGCCCGGCAACGCCTCTGGCTCAGGTAAGTGGTGCATACCACAGGGCACAGGGTTGCGGGGGAGGGGGCGGGGGCGCAGGTGGTGCCATTTTGCCCCAGGCACCATTTTCCCTTATACACTTCTGAACCCTCATATTGCTCTTAACTTAGGATGGAAGCAACTCCTTCACTGGGAGCTCTATATCTCACTGCAGCCAGGCCTTTGCATGCTTCTGTGTGCCTGGACAGTAACTACATTTTTCTGTTTGACCTAGGACAAGTAGGCTCATATGAATGGAGAATACTCCCATCCTAACTCAAATACTCCTATCCTAACTCACCCATTTTACATTGTCAAGGACAGTACCAGTCCCTTACTTATGTATGTATTTATTGACTTGCAAAAATTTTATCCCACCTTTCTGTTCTCACAAGGGCCACCAAGGCAGTTAACCAATTAAAACTTATATGATAAAACCACATTTTAAAACCGTTAAAACCACTGCCTGCTGTGTGGCTTGCCTGCTCTCATTTCTGGGTTGCTCCCTGTTGATTGCAAAATTGCTGGCTTTTTTTTAAAAAGGCCCTTGAAGTTTTATATTTTGGTTTGTATCAATATTCTTCACATTGTTACTGCGATGGCTTGCTGCTATTAATGTTGGGGGTTTTTTTTGGAAAAATGCTGGCTGTCAATCCCCTGGAAATGCCTGTGAGGAGTGGAGTGGGGGGTGGGGGAAAAGAAGGAATGAAAAAACATGGGGGGGGGGGGTCCCACTCTCTGGAACCATGGGGTTTCCAAGATCTGCAGTGCTGTAAGTGTGATTGTGTCTGCAATGAAAACTCTGCCTCAAAGAAAACATCCTCGCTGCAGGGCAGAGCACCAGTGTATAATTGGCCCAATATTTGTGTTATATGCTCTTTGCATTAGTTTCCTATTGGTGCTGTTTGGACCAGTTAAAGTTTCTAAATGTTTTAAAACACATGTACTCTGGTCTGGATATTACCAAAGTCTATGTGTTTAGGGTAAAATTTCCCAAGAATGAAATACTTTAGAGGCTGGGACTCGTAGCAGAATGATACATTCTTCAGCTATTCACAAATATGATTTTAAGACCCACCCCAAAGCCCTGGCAATTGCAAGTGATAACACGTGTACATCGGACTTACAATATATAAAATAATTTGACTTTTGCATTTAGTCTGGAGAGTAAATGAGAGTCCATTCTGCATAGCACATCTTTTTAATATTAGCTTGTCTCACATCAAAGGAATTGTTTCAAAAAGTTCCATGCATTACTTCTAGAGAGTGTATACAAATATTCAGGTAAAGATATGCTAGTACAGTTCATTTTGTATTCTAACCCTTGAATTTTTCACACACACATACATGAAAAACCCTTTCAGGAAGAGATATAGTCATCTCTCTTAGGTTTCCTTCAAAAGTGTTTGCCTTCAAGCATGTGCACTAAATTTTGTGTTCAGGTTTGTTCTAATATTACCAATGGGCTCTGCAATCTTTTTCAAGTGATGAAGCATGTTTAAAATGCAGTGGCACAGTGGTGGTATACTTTACATGCTCAGTTACCTCCTTGAGGAATAGATTTCACTGTCACTTTAAAAATATCAGTGGGTAAAGTATTTATGCTGAATTCATGAAAGGGCAAAGAACTGTAAAATGCAGATATCCTCAGCCTTCACAGAAGCACACTAGGGAAGGTCACCTACATTTGTGTGCTAGACATATTAAAATGTAAAGCTTCAAAAATGTGACATTCAATTGTTGGCCAACTATGGCCGCTAGGTGGCAGAAGCACTCCTTCAACTATTCCAGCTCTTTCTCCTGGTGTGGGCTGTAATTAGGTCACTGGAGGTAAAGTAGGACTGAATGATAAATAAAGTAGGCTCTTTCTTCTAGAACAAGCAGCAGTTTAATTTCCCTTCTTTTTAGGTTGTGTTACAAAGGTAGATTAAACTTTTAAAAGCAAGGGATCTGCCCTCCTGTGCAAAGAAACTTAAACTGGCTAAGGAATAACAAAGGAAAGAAAGAGCAAAATAGAAAGAAGGGGGTGATGACTCGTTTCTTTGGTTTAGAATAACTCCACAGAGAGGCAAGGCCATGAACTAGTGTTTGCCCTTCCACACACTTCAGCTGGTACACTGTGCATTTTTGCCAGATTTGTTATGACAATAAACACATATGCACACTCACACACTCAGCTAGCTCATTCCAATTTAGCCATGAATAAAAGATAACCTTTGTCTGAGGAATATTATGATGAAGCACTATTTTCCTCTTCCCGAATATTATTTTGTTTCCCTCTATGATAAAATTTTCTGAAGGCAGGTACTGATTCCTGGGCTTCAGTGTTAATTGACGGGCTTCAGTGTTAATTGACAGGACAGCTCCCGAGGGTCACTTCTGCAGAAAACATCCAACTGTAAAAAGGTGTATTCATGGACATATTGTTGAGCCATTGTTCACGCTGGGACCAAGTTAGATGTTGTGTGTCTACACATATAACTGTCTCCCAATTTGTTTTAAATGAAAAGCATTCACAGGAGGTGGTGCGTATGAGTAGAATGGTTAGAGAAGGGCTGTTTATCCTTTGGGTTATTTTCCCATAAAGATCTTTCTCAGTCTGCTTTTTCACTCTTTGTGGAGCGTAGATATGAATTTTAATGCTTCTTTTCTGGCAATATTTTTAAAAGGATATGCTTGGAGATCTTGTGCTTGAAAACAGTCAGAAGGAAAAGGGTTAATCTAGTCATTCCTACATTTATATTTATCTCACAGTTTCATTTCTTTTCTTTTTTAATTTTGGAGGAATTAAAGCCTGCTGTTTAAAGTACAGTTTGACCTTTGGAATCTAGGGGCAATTTGGTCTATGTATGACCTCTGGGTAAACACTGGTACACATGACTCCCATGCTAGGATTAACTGCAACCTTGGAAGGATGAAAACTCATGCATAACTATATCAGCTACGAGTACAACTTTACTAATGAATTGCTTTATGAATCCATGTGTACCTTTTAAATAATACTATGGCCTTCATGGGAACCAATATTTTCAGATATAAGTGGAGGTGAACATGTTATCCTGAAATATACTGATTTACTGCAGTAAGCACCCAGGCATTGCAACTGTAAATAAAATTTGGGTATATTTGACACATGATCAGCTAGAATACCAAGGATTGGGTATATTTGACACAAGATCAGCTAGAATACCAAGGATGTGATTGGTATTTGGAATATGTTTCCACAGGAGGTGGTGATGGCCACTAACCTGGATAGCTTTAAAACAGGCTTGGACAGGTTTATGGAGGAGAAGTCGATTTATGGCTACCAATCTTGATCCTCTTTGATCTGAGATTGGAAATGCCTTAGCAGACCAGGTGCTCGGGAGCAACAGCTGCAAAAGGCCATTGCTTTCACATCCTGCAAGTGATCTCCCAAAGGCACCTGGTGGGCCACTGCGAGTAGCAGAGAGCTGGACTAGATGGACTCTGGTCTGATCCAGCTGGCTTGTTCTTATATGTTCTTCTTATGTTCTTATGATGACACTCCAAAGGATCAACAGGCTAGGTCAAAAGCAGTGAACAAACTGAACCACCAGTGGATGAAATAGTTCACAATGAGGCTCTGGGAGAAGCATTTGACATATTTCCAAGATGACTGACCATGCATATTTCCCAGATGACAGAGATACATACCCTTCCTACAATCAGTGTCCCCTGTTTCTATCACAGATATGCTCTCTGTAGCTATGCTGTAGTCATACTGAAATGTATAGCATCCCTAATGGCTAACAGCATCCCTTTCCCTTACATGTTAATGGTCATATCAGATATCCTGAAACAGCTGTCTATTCTGGATTGGCAGACTATACTCCAGGGGGAGGGGCGTCCCAACATGGTGTGCCTGGGTATAATGAGGCCTGTTGACTTCTTTTGTGGTGTCTGCCATATGTATTTAGGAAGTGGGTGGGGCCAGATAGGGCTTTTGCCCCACAAGATGTCTGACTAAAAAATTGAGATTTGATTGGCTTGGCAGCTTTTTAAAAATGTTGCTTTGGCAGCAGTTGCCACTGTAGCACCAGGCTGTATTCTGTGATATTGAATCCTTTGGTGACTGGTTCCACCTCCTATTTGCCCAGCAGGCTGTGCCAGTATTCCAAATGTGCCTGCAGGCTCAAAAAGATTTTGGACCCATGCTATACCACATCATACACTGTGCTGCAATAGATCACATTAAAGGTTCTTCAGCCCTGGTCACATTTGAAGAATTTACTGAAATTCACCCGTAGTGTAGGTGAGCAAATCCAGGGCAGAGCCCAGTAGCAAATCAGTTTAATGATTGGAAAAAATGGATTTGAAACTCTGTATCTGCACACTAAGTTCTTCACAGTACTCACTGCTCATTGGTACACATGTCCACAACCCAGTGGTAGAGCTACAAGGGGGAAGGGAGGTGTGCCGTGCACTGGGTATTTTGGGGGGTATATTCGACACACGCACCTGGGGGTGTGGAAAATTGCCCCAGGCCCCTCCCCCTGCCCCCCGTGGCACCCCCCATCCCCCTTCCCACACTTACCTTAGTTCCTTTCCTTTTCCTAGAACTTTTTCAGGCTGAAAAAAGGGCCTGTTCACAGTACAGGCTAAAAACCGCAAATAGGCCTTTTTTTTCAGCCTGAAAAAGTTATAGAAAAAGGAAAGGAACTGAGGTAAGTGTGGGAAGGGGGGATAGAGGGCGCTGCAGGGGGCGGGGTGCTGCGGGGGGCCAGGGGGGTGGAAAATATAGACTGCGCACTGGGCGCAGTTTGGCCCAGCTCTGCCACAACCCATTCTCAAGCTTTCTTTGTAGGTAGGCCAACCTTATGGACTTGTCTGACTGAAGAACTGTGAAGGCTTTTTGCTAACTTGGAATTGCTGGACTAAATCAAGTTACACCCTTCCAAACTTATTGACTTCAATGGAATCAGAAGAGTGTATCTCTGCTTAGGATGCCATTGTTAGTCCCTGCCTATTTGGCCTTTGTGGATTATTTTGTTGTTGTTGTACTGGGCGTTTTTAGTAATTGTTATTTGATGGCACACTTTTGTACATCTGTTGCTATTTTATCGATGTTTTAATGAAACTGTATTAAAATAATTTTGGTAGCCATCATGAGACTATTCCAGTAGCCGTTTAAGATTTGTATGAAAGGGAAATATAAATATTTTTAATTAAATGAATTCTGATGATTTTTTTATTATTTTCTGCACCAATGTAACTCAATGTACCACTGTACCATAGTACAATATTGTATTTATTTATTTTATTGGATTTATATTCCACTCTACCCCCCTTTTACTATCTTTTTACTAACACCTCAATTCTCTATGTGCTTATTGCAATCAATATGGCATAATAATATTGGATTACAATTGCCTCAATTAATCAGTAACATAAAACACACTTCCATGATATGCAATACACACTGTGGTGGGTTTCAGCAGGTTCACACCACTTCAGCAGAAACGGTTGGTAAAATGGTGCTTGTAAACAACCAGTTGTTAAATTATTTGAATCCCATCATCGGAACTGGTTGTTAAAATATTTGAATCCCACCACTGAATACACCAGTCAAGAAGCAAAACTGTACATTGTAGCAATGTTACAATTCATGATGGAGGGCTGCCCGTCTTTGGCCCCTGGAGCTCTCCAGCATTGTTTAGGGGCCATTGCTGGTTGGTTGAGAGTGAGGTGGCTGAAGTTAAATCCAACAAAGACAGAGGTTTGGTGGATGGGTCGGGGGGAGTGACCGGTGGACTTTTGCCTTCCTATGCTGGACTGCGAGGCTTTACACCCAGCCCCATCGGTCAAAAGCCTGGAGGTACTCTTGGACCCAGTGTTGTCGCTGGAGGCCCAGGTTGCTCTGATGGCCCAGGCAGCATTCCATCATCTGCAGTAGGTACAGCAGCTAGCCCCATACCTCTCCCATTCGGACCTGGCCACAGTGATCCACACAACAGTCACCACTAGGCTTGATCATTATAACTCGCTTTACGCTGGCCTGCCTTTGATTGTGATCTGGAAACTTAAACTTGTTCACAGTGCAGCAGTCACGCTCCTTACTGGGGCATTCAGCCAGGACCGGATTACACCAGCTCCACTGGTTTACCCATTGAGTTCCAAAATATTTATTTATTTATTAGATTTTGTACACCGCCTCATCCCCAAAGGGCTCTGGGTGGTTCACAATACAATAAAAACCAATAAATTACTGAAAAACATCTAAAAACATTTAAAGTTCAATGTTCAAAGTGTTGGTTTTAACCTTCAAGGCTGTGAGCAGCCTTGGGCCTGCATATCTGAGGGACTGCGTCTCCCCGCATTGCCCTGCTAGGCTCCTCTGCTCCTCAGAGGAGCACCTATTGGAGGCCCAAAATACTTTTGACTGGAGCTGTCTTTCAATTATTCAATTTCATTATCAGTTGAGTCTAATTATTGGACAGACAGAGGACATGGGGACAGAGGGGACAGATCATGCTTCAAGCAGCAAAGAATCATGGGATAGCATGGAGAATATTAAAAAAAGGATGAATTAACTGCAGATTCATGTCTGCATGAGACTAATGAAAATGTTATCACAAGAGTACATGTCTGGCTTTCTTTAAGGGTGTTCATTTGAAAGCTGCTACATTTTTGAGTAAACTGAGAAAATGTAATGTCTACTTTGGTCCTGTGAATAGCTGACAATAAAGCCACAAGAAGTTATCAATGAACATTTCAAGAGATTTCTGGGACTGTTATTATAATCACTATTCAGATAAAAATGTTTTAAAAAAGAAAAGGGAAAACACAGTTTATATTTTTATTAATTGATGTCTGGGTGTACATCCTAATGTGGCCTGGCAGAGACTTGATACCCCCACTTTTTGCTGCCTGACTAAGCTTTGCTGCAAAGAGATTGTTAAACATCCAGCAAAAATGATGGGATACACTCAGGTTGGTGATTCTACAGGTCAGATGGATCTTCACTAAGGATTACTGGGTGTTTTGAACATCCTAAAATGCGATATCAGTGCTGAGCATTATTACTTAGCATCCCAGGTTGAAATCGAGAAAATTAACTCAGAGGCAGATACCATAAACAAGTTGGGGCTTTAAAAGATAAGCAATCAGTCTCCATAAGGAACAGCTGAAGTGGATATAGTTGCACAGTGGCTTGTGCTCAACTACTTCATTTCACTGCATACAGTCGCTGATGGCTTTGTGTTCCCCAAAGATTCGGTTCAAACATATCAGGCTTGGACTCCTACCTGCAGAGCTAGGCAAATTTTTTTCATCTGCAGCAGCAGCTGATGGGAGCTCAGCCTCTGTGCAATCTGATGTTCTCATGTTTGCTTATGAAATCAGGAACAATCAACTTTAAGCTGTATGCAAACATAGGTCAGGAGTAAATTCTCTCATTTTAAACATAATTTATACTATTTGCCTTATAAGCTGAATCAAGACATTCAAATAGAAGCAAGCACACCATGTTTGACAGTCAGTCTGAACCCTTCAGTTTTGTGAGCTGATCACAAATGCTGTCTAAGATACAAGATATTAGCTGCTCTAACCTGATATATAAATAGCATAACCAATTTGAAATCCATTCCAGGCACAGGAAAGTACTCTCAAAGGAGTTAACATTGATTAAAACAAGCTAGCATGCTCCATGTTTTCATATGATTTTGCCAAATCCTCCCTAAATTTGAAGGACACTCCCTCAGTCATTTCTAAAAATTTCACACAGGAAAACACTGTTTAATGAGATTTCATGCACCTGACTATGCTCTTATATGTGGCCTAAGGGGTTTCTGCCACCATCCCTCTGCTCTGCTCCAGATCATTGCTGGCACTTCTGTTCACCATATGCCATTTATAAAAGTAACAAGGGCTCTGAGCCAGAGATCCTTATGCTTTGCACTGAGTTGTATTTGTACTCCTGAACATGAATATCTGTCCTGCTGAGATCAGTTTTGACAGTATGGATCACATGCTAAAGAGAAGGGAAAGGCGTGTGTTGGGGGGGGGAGTAAAACCATCCCCAGCTTGTGCCAACTGATGACCAGTCCTGTCAAAAGTGACAGCACCCCCCTTTGCCAGTGTGATTAATTTTTTTTCCTTTTTGTTAAATTTAACACATTCCTTTAATGGTCTCAGAACAAATTTATGAGAACAGATTATATTAAGGTGTTGTTGTTGTTAAAGAAGATTAAACAATAGATCCAAGGTCACACAAGAAGTGCAAGAGGTCATGTCTTTATAAAGATTTCATACATTTTTAAAACATAACAAAATGCAATAGAAGACTCTTTATTCATAAAATAACTTTACAAATATGTGAGGGAACATGGAAGTTTGTTATCACATGTGTGTGTGTATGTGTGTGTGTGAGTGATAATACTAATGCTTTGTAAAAATTTTGTTCCCTAGAAAATGTACAAGAATGTGCAGGAATGTGTGCAAAAGAAAATATCTGCTTTCCCCTTTTGTCTCCTTCCTTCACTTGTCTGCAGCCCTGATCAGTGCTATGTTTAAAATTCTTGTTTCCTAGAAGCAGTAAGGTGGGGGCCCCTAACATGACACCCATGGGCCCTACAGTGCCTGACAACCCTGTTAGTGACACCCACCAAGTGTTTTTAGAAAGTGAATGGGGTCACGTGAAGCCTGTGGAGATGTGATTGACTGTGCAGAATAAAATAACACTGTTTTGGTAGTTTCAGTAGATGCAACTGCAAATCTCTTTCACTCCTCTTTCCTGGTGTATCTTTTAAACTATACCTCTTCTCCTCTGCATTTGGGCTTTCTCTGGGTTTACTGCTCTACCTTCTGTGGCTGCCATTTTTTGGTTGCATAACTCCTCTGTTTCAGGATTTCAAAGGTGACCACAGGCTCAAAATGGCTGGGGACCACTCCAGCAGGAAATTGGTGCTACATATGCACATAACAGAAAAAACAAAGCTTTCAATAGTTGTTTGATAATATTGCACAGGCTAATCTGATGGCATGACAGCATCACTTCAAGGGTCTCTCCATACTGGAAAATTCCAGGAGAATTGTGGGCAGTGCCTTGGGTGGGCAGAATTTGGGGAGGTGAGGAAACTTGGTAGAGATGCTATGCCGTGCAGTCTTTCCTCTGAAGCTGTCATTTCCCCCCAGGAGATTTGAACCTCAGGCTCCATCTGTAGTTTGGTAGTGCTATTGCTAAAAGTCTGACAGGATCATGTGTGCCAAGACCTGCTGCTGTGTAGGAATGGGAACTAGTCTACACATGCATGCAAGCAGTTCTCAAGGATTATTTTAGGAATGCACCCCTAACAAAATCCTTAGCCTCAGAATCCAGGTCATGTTCTATCTGTGTGCAGTTCTCAGTGGAACTCATTACTTCTTTCTCCATGCCTCACCAATCCATAGAGCATGTTCACTGTGTGCTCTCCCAAAATATCATGCCTATTGCTTTTCTGCTTGCAGGTTACTTATGCTCTGGGCATACCAGGGTCTGACATTCCAGGCATGGGAAAGGATGAAATAAGAATCTATAAGCTCTATGCCCATCCTTTCCTGTGCAGCTGAGCTTTTAGGGAGGTGGATCATGCCCCAAATGTTTTGAGGATGACATTAGAACTAATTCTATGACTGATCATAGAACCTGAGCTAGAGGACCAGACACATCCAACCTGCTTCCAATCACCATAATATTCAATGCAAAAGATGTGCAACATCTTAGTCAGAGGTTGCTCTGGGAAATCAGTGCTCATAGAAAGCCCTTGAAGAAAACTAATCAGCCAGTCTGTCATTGTTCATTTGACTCCACTGTCATTATTTGATGTCATTGTTCATCAGTGTTCCATTTGTCACATTTGAGATGTTTAACAAGATCGGAAAAGAACTGCGATTCTATTAAAGCAATAGAACCAAGGGAAAAAATAGATATAAAAGCAAATTTATTTTCCCTTTGAAAAATAGAGAAAATTAACCCTTCTGTGTAAGGAAAAGCCTAGATACGTCATAGGCTTCTCTGATTTCCTCTTCCTGTGTTAAATGTATATTCAGAGATTGGTCTGAAGACACATCATGCAAATCAGTTCCTGTAGGTAACAATCTGCACAGGAGACCATGTGGAAAATTTATATAAATCCCTCGTTGCTTTTTGCTGGAAGAAAAGATTGCAATTTTAATGTATAACCCAAATCTGAATCAGTCAAATCCTATAGAATGTATCTGTTTTAGATAAATCGTGTCCCAGGCTTCAGCCTGGGACGACGTTGCAGGGGGGGAGGAAGGAATGCAAACCTCTCCCCCACCGGCCGGCTGAGCCTGTCACGTGGCCGGGTACCGGCACGTGACGAGGGCTTCAGAGCAGCCTATATAAGGGCTGCGTCGGTGGGGGCCGGCCTCTTTTCGAGGCCGGCAGGTTTGAAAGGGCGGCCTTGTTCAGAGCCGGGCGAACCCCCCCCCCCGCGCCTTAACTTGCCTGGAGAGCACGGCCCTTCGTTCGGCTGCTACAGCAGCCTCGACGATCGGCAGGGCGCCCACGAACAGCCGAGCGGGCGTTTCTCCTGCCGCTTGGGTGGCCGTGCGGCTTCGCGGCTGCTGGGGGCTTCTGCCGGCGTTAGGCCTTCTGCCGACCGTCAGCTCAGTGCGGCAGCTGCCGAGTCGGCGGGGGTGGGTGGAGGACCTTCACTTTCCCGTCCCCTTCGCTGCTTCCGTGGTCGGGCGGCAGTGCGGCTGCTGGGGCGGGGGTGGAGCGTCGGATCTCCCGTGCGGCTGCCGGGAGTTTTTCTGCCGTCTGCTCGCCTTCTCGGCGGCTGAGTCGGCGAGGGTGGGGCATTTGCTCTTTTGGAGCTGCCGGGGCGTCCATCACAAGAGCGGCCGTGGTTCGTCCTGGGCGCGGCCCGTTCCTCCGGCCTTGTTTTTTGCAGGCAGGCCTGGGAAGACATCAGGCGGGCTTCGTGGCAGGCCTTGTAGAAGGCCGTGCGGGAGTGGGGCGGCGGCCATTTTGACTACCTTGGCCGCTAACGGTCCCCGGGCGGCCATTTTAGGCGCAGACGGGGGAAGACTTCTCCCCCCCCCATTTTCTGGAAAGCTTTTGCAGGCTCCCCGGTCACTGTTAAGGGTTTGCTTTTGGTGACAGTGGGCAGAGGGGCGGCTGTAGCAATAACTCCTTGTGCCATTTGCATTTCGCATTTTGCATTTTAATTTAAGTTTAAAAAAAAGAGAGAAGAGAGAGAGAGAAACCTTTACTTTGGCAAGTTGATTAACAGTAATAGCCAGCACTCAGTACTATGGCCCCAAAGCCGACACGGACGAAGAAAAGGGCTCAGGATAAGGGTAGGGTTTCAGGGCTAGGCCAAGCGGCGAGCACCCCAGCTGCCATGCAAGAGGTCAACCGAGGTGCTGAGTCGGGTATACCTCAGCCCAGCAGGGAGTTATCTCCTGCACTTAGACAATCTCCTGCAGTCAGACAAGCGGAGATGCCCTCTACCTCTGGTGGCACAGGGATGCACGGCACGCCCACGGTAATCATGCCAGTACCGATAAGGGCAGCGGGTGAGCTTGGTGCAGAGTTCCCAGTTCAACCAGTACCTGGTACTCCAGGAACGGCTCGGCCTCCTTCTGCACGAAACGGGTTAAATAATGCGGCAGGGTTTCTGCCTTCCTTTGCTCAAAGTGGAATGCCTACGCCTGCAGGTTCGGTTTACCTGCCATATTCCTACCCATATTCGTCATATATGGGCATGAACGTGAATCCAGGCATGGGTTGGCCAGGCCAAGTCACCCCTACCCCTGCCTTTGTTCAATGGTCAGGAGGTTTACCAGGAAGCCAACAGGTGCACCCCTGTCATTGGCCTCCTCAAGGGCATGGTTCCCTCAGTAACCCTTTAGGAGGGACTCAGGCCCAGCAGAGCCGGGGTCCCCCTGCTCACCCGTTCAGGGGGGCTCAGGTCCAGCAGAGCTTGGGTTTCCCTGTCCCTCCTTTTGTGGGGACTCAGGTTCAACAGAGCTTGGGTTACCAAGCACCTGCAGGAGGCGCGGCTCCTACAGTAGCCACAGGCACCATAATTCAGGGGCCAGAGCTGGCAGGCTCTTCAAGCCAGTCGGCCAGAGCACGCGCCAGAGCAAGACGCAGAGGGAAGAAGGCCTCTCGTCGTTCTCATCGTTCCCCTAGCTCATCCTCGTCGGGTGAGTCGACAGATGAGGATTCCGCCCAGGCAGCGGGGGATTACTGGGAGCGTGGGGAAAAGGTGCCTGCTCTTCCTCATTGGATCAATAGTATTTTAGTACCAGTGTCTATAATTGTGAGCAATAATGGGCAAATTTTGTATGCTGATTTTGTATGTTTATTTTATGCCAATAAAGGCTTGTGACTGAGACGGATCAATCAAAGGAGGAAAGGGGACCTTGCGGTAGAGGACAGTGCCGGGGATCAAGGGATGGCAGCTTTCTGCTCGGCATGGGATCCCGGAGATCCTCCGGGCTCCCATTTGCCGAGAAAACTGAGAGAAAGAGCCTTGGACGGCTACTACGTGGACCTCTTCACGGTTTTGCGGCCGGAAGAGGATCCTGAAGAGTCTGGTTCCCGTTCGGCCAGAAAGAAAAGGGAACGCCCGGAAAGAGCTGAGCGTTCTTTTGACAACTGGTCAAAAGGATTTGCGGAGTATATGGCACTCATTGGAGCTGCCTACCCACTAAGGGCGTGGCACCTGGCTGCTCACTGGGCCAACGTTTTGAAAGCCCGATCCCTCTCGGGGGATGCAGCGGCCTTGAAGTATGACGAAGCATTTCGTAAGAGTGCTTCACATCGCCCAGGCCGCAGGTGGGACATAATCCACGATCAAACGTGGATGACAAATGTGGTTAAGGTCACCCCTGCTAGTGGGGAAGGGCTGAAGAAGAAAGGGGTTAGCCAGCGAGACCCGCCATGTCACGCTTGCTGGGCCTTTAATCAAGGCTCTTGTAGGAAAGATAAGTGCAGGTTCGAGCACGCTTGCTCTAGATGCTTCGGGACACACACCAGGATACAGTGCCCTCAACTGGCGCGGCCTCCCTTTCGACGTGGCCGGAACCCTGGCTCCGGCGGCGCTAAGAAGGACGGTGGCGGCCAGGGAGGATCCTTCCCCGCCCAGAAGGCCTGAAGTCCCGGAGGTCCTACAGAGTCTCGCCCCTTCCCCGGTGCGTGTGCAACTTTTAGCCCAGTGGTTGGACAGGTATCTGCGTCAGGAAGACGCATTGTACTTAAAGGAGGGATTTCAATTTGGTTTTCACATCCCATTTTTAGGGAGCAGGGTGGCAACCTCAGCTCCCAACTTAAAATCAGCCAGGGAATTGCCTGCGGTAGTGGCTGCCAAAATTTCAAAAGAATGCTTGGCAGGCAGAATCGCAGGTCCCTTCGCAGAGCCTCCGTTGCCCAACCTCCGGGTTTCCCCCATTGGGGTGGTCCCCAAAAAGACCCCCGGGGAGTATAGAATGATACAACATTTGTCCTACCCCGCAGGGGGATCGGTGAATGACTTCATCGACCCAGGCATCTGCTCTGTTCGGTATGCCACTTTGGATGAGGCAGTGAGTCTCATCCGGGAGGTGGGAACAGCCTCGATGTTAGCAAAATGTGATATACAGTCAGCTTTTCGGCTGCTGCCCATACACCCCAGGGACTTTGAACTCTTAGGTTTTCAATTTGAGGGACGATGGTATGTCGATAAATGCATGCCCATGGGCTGCTCTATAGCTTGTGCAGCTTTTGAAAAATTTAGCACATTTTTGGAATGGGCAATCAGAGATCGCATGCCAGCAAAAGTTACTCATTATCTGGATGATTTTTTATTTGTAGGCGCAGCCGGCACTGATGACTGTGCAGCGATGTTGTCAGCTTTTCAAGAATTGGCGGCGGAGCTAGGAGTTCCTTTGGCGGCCGACAAGACGGAAGGGCCTGTGTCTTGCTTAACCTACTTAGGAATTCAGTTGGACACAATAGCAGGAACATCTTCCCTACCCCTTGACAAGCTGACAGCGTTGCGCACACAAATTAGTGAAATTTCTGCTAAAAAGAAGTGCAGGCTGCGGGAAATACAGTCCCTGCTTGGGCACCTTAATTTTGCCTGTAGGGTGGTCTCCCCGGGAAGGGCCTTTTGTGCCCGTCTTGCCAGGTCCATGGCAGGCTACTCAGTTCCCCACCATCACATCAGGGTGACTTCGGGTTTGCGTCAAGACCTAGGGGTTTGGCTAAGTTTTCTGGAGAATTATAATGGGGTTTCCTTTTGGCAGGTACCCTGGGAGCTTCAAGACAGTTTTCAGGTTCACACCGATGCAGCGGGCTCTATAGGCTTTGGTATTTATTTTAGGGGCCAGTGGTGTGCTGGGGAATGGCCATCGGCATGGACTCAGACCGGAATTTTGCGGGACATGACTTTCTTGGAGTTGTTCCCTCTGGTGGCTGCGGTTCACATCTGGAAGGATGTGTTTCGCGACCATGCTGTTGCCAGAATTCCTGGTGTGATAACCAGGTTGTTAGGTGGTAAACCGGCGAATCCAGCCGGTCAGAGCTGGTGATGCGGCTGAAGTAAAGCGAATTTGTAATGGTATGGCCTGTCTAATGGGAACATCTCTTTTAAAGCATGTTTTCTGCCAGGTATAACGGTCAATAATATAGCTGACGCTTTGTCTCCGATCATCCATCGAGTCAGCAGCTTTCATCCCCTAACTCCCGAGCCAGCCAGTTTCCGGAGAAGTGTCCAGACCATCTGTGGCGTCTTGGAGGCAGTCCATAGCCGAAGGTGTCTTGCGGTAGTCACTGGCCCCAGCTACCGCACGTCAGCTGGCGGTAATGAAGGGGCCCTGGAGCACCTTTTTTTTTGCATTTGCAGCTCATCGGGCGAACCTAAATGCGGCAGGGGTTTGCCAAGGATTTGGTTTCTCCGGATCATCTGGATGGAATTGAGGGACGCCGTCGAATGGCACTGCCAGGACTATTAAGGTCCATTTGGCGGCCATTTCCTTTTCTTCAGCCAGGCTCCTGGGGATCACCGACCACTCCTGGGGCCCTTTTTTGAAGCCAGAAGAGCGCCGGGTGGCAGCTGCAGCTTCCCCCAGGCCATTAAGACAGCAGGTTCTACATCACCAGGGAGCTCTTGGGGACTTTAATTAATGCTAATAATAAAGCCAGTGACTCTGCTTATGAGGCTGCACTATTCCAAGCCCATTTACTTTGGCCTTTTATGGGGCCTGTAGCAAATTGGTTGTTCCGTCCACCACATCATTCCTAAGGCTGCCAAAGAGTCGATGTGTCTATGGCTGATGGGGAGCCATTTATATGGTTAAGGGTCCAAGACTGACCAGCTTAATGCTTGAGGAACCAGGAGTGACTTTGGCCCCACCAGGGGTTCCCTGCCCGGTGGCACAAATGGCTGCATTTTTGGCCGTTCATTCCGATATGGCAGGGCCTTCCACTGTTCATCCATACATAGTGGATATGGAAGATGGCAGTGTCCAGATACCAGATGCGGTTCTGCAGCATTGCTTTACAGTTCAGCCTCCCCGCTGAACAGTTTGGTTCCTAATTCTTTCGGACCAGAGCGGCAACCACGGCCTCTCAGGAAGGACACTCCGCAACGGAAATTCAGGCTTTAGGCCGCTGGAGGTCTCTAGCCTACCGTGTTTATGTCCGGCCTCACCTGTCGCTGTAACTTTGTTCTCTTTATAGTTCCGGTGGCTTGTCGTTACCGAAGCGCTATTGGTTACCGCATTGTGCACTGGGCGGGACGATACGCCAAGAAACCTGGCTGGATATTCGACATGGAACATCTGGGTATCCTGGGACACCGTGGACATGATTTCGCTGGTTGGACCGTATGACGCAGGCATTTCGATGAATGGCCAGCTCTGGAAGTCAGGTTAAGTGAACCTCGCTCTTCAATTTGGAACTTCCCTGATGCAGTTTTGATTCAACTGCGTGAAAATGACATTCCGCCTTCTAAAGGGGTGGCGTTGCAGACCTACAGGATAATTTGATCCTGCCTCCACCGTAGCATGCCGAATTCGACCAAGCTGTTCTGGTCAAAAGCATTCAGGAGCGGAGGACCTGGATGGAACGCTTGTGGTTCCGGCCAGGGTTAATAAAATCCAGGTCTAAACTGTGTCGGTCCATGTGCCCGATTGGATACTGGAGCATGGGTGGGGATGTTATTCCCCATGTTGATCTATCCCATGCTCTGCCAGCATTGGTTTTGCCCGATGGGGGCCACTTATCGGATTGGGGCCAGGACATCTGGTTGCATGATGTCCGCTTCATGCTTCCTACTACAGTGGCTTTCAAGCAAACCGCAATACTGAGTGACGGCTTTCTTTGAAATCCAGTATGCTTAAGATGCAGTGCTTTGAGGCACGACTGAGCTTTGTGGGACTCCTTGGCTGCTGAAGCAGCGGGAGCTGTTTGCTTAACAGCTCGGTGGGTATGGCAGGGCATAAGAGCACATCCTATTTGAACGGTAAAGGCAGTAGAAGCTTGCGTACCAGACCTTTCCTTACCTCGGGGGGCCTCCATATGAGGGTCCGTGTATGCATAGAGTCAGGTAAAGCAAAGCAGGGCCGTGCTGAGTCGCTGCCCCGCAGGGAGAATGTCACAAATTGGATTTGCGTCGCCCATGTGGCACTCTAGTAACTTCCTCTGTTCCAGTTCCCTCGGGGTATGTGCCGACAGGGGTTCTGTCCGAAGGGCCTAAGGGGTCAGCTTGGGCTGCCCTATAACCAGGTTCAGCGGTTTGCTGCCTGGGGGCCAGGATGTGCTCTGATATGCTCGCCCAGCTTCAAGGTTTGGGTTATGTTAAATAAAATTTGGGCTGCGGCCGATTTATTTCCAACAAGTATGTGTTAGTGTCTTGATTGGAATGAGTCTCCACACATCCCCATGCAACAATGTTCACATTTTTTTCAGCTTTATATTATTATTAGTGTAAGATCTGTGAAGACTCTCAAGAGAATGCAGGAAGAGTCTGATGACCCCACTTCTCTCCCTCAGTTTTTTTCAGCCTCTTGTCTTTCCTTCTCTCCTACCCACCTTTACATCTATATACCTGCCTTTTACTTTTTCCCCAGGCAGCCTAAGTCCTTGATGACCAGCCTTTTTGTTTCTCACCTGCTCTTTTTCTGTTCTGATTTTTCACTTTTTTGTTCCTCCCCTTTAAGCTTTATCTTCTTTTTGTCCTGTCAATTATTTCACCTCTCTACTTGCCCACTCACACCCCATTGTCAGATCTCTACCCGCTTCCCCTCCATTTTCACTCTCTGCTCACCTGCCCACTTCTCCCTAATAACCAAATCTCTGCTGGCCTGCCTCGCCCCGCCCCGCCCCGCCCCACCCCGCCCCAATCATTGGGTTTCTGCTTGCACACCTGCTCCCTGCTCCTCATTGTAGTACTTGACTGCTCACTTCTCCCTTCAGAGTGCTGCTCACCTACCCACTTCCCTCCATCCCTGCTTATCATCATCCCTTTCAACAATCCTTCCTAAAAAGAAAAAAAATGACATTTTAATTTTACGTCATTTTTAAAGTCCAGATGAGAATTGACTTCCATATTTGAGGAAAGTGAATCATTATTTAGCTATGTTTTCCAACAGAAAAATGACAGGAGATTTGAGAATTCATCTGCCATTTCCCAGACTGTTTTTGCTCTACAGTGCTCTGCTTAGGTCCTGATGCCTATCTAGTTCTGTCCTCAAGGCACTGGGACTCAAACAAAGCATTCTAGAATAAAGATGGTCCAGGAAATGACTGATGAATTCTCAAATCTTCTCTCATCTTTATGTTGAAAAAGATATAACCCTATATATATATAAAAGATAGGTCTTGAATATTACTAGTTTTAGTTTGTCAATACATGACCTCACAAGACCTGTGTTTGTGGATACCTGAACAGTTTGGGTTTTTCCCTTCTTCTCATGATTCCACCCACTCTGAATGCAGAGTTGAATGAGTTTCACATACTTATTGGCAGTAACAAATTTCACCTGAAGCAGGCTTATACCAACTGTTGCTCCACTAACAAGTGTTTCCTACTGTGTCTAGAAATAAGCCTCCAGGAACTTAGACAGCAATAGATGTTTCTCAAATTCTGCTCTTCAGATCATGTAACTGGAAATGCCTGGGACAGAATGTGAGATCTTAATGGAAAGTGTGTGCTCTACCATTGATCAACAGCATTTTTAGCTATCAACAACTGTAAGACCTGGTGCATAGAGATGGGTTGAAAAAATGTATTTAATCAGTTAAGACATATGCCTACCTGTCTGGGTAGGCTACATTCACTTTACATTATAAGGGTGTATACTCAATAGCAATGTGTATTGCCTTTGTATAGGCTAATCTTCTTTCAGCCATGATCTCACAAGTGGCTGAAAGCAACCAACTATTGTTTCAGTACTAGTTTATGAAATGGTATTAGACTATGAAATGATCTGCGTTATTGAGAAACAGGACTGTGTTACTGAGAAAATGTGTTCAGCATGGCCTGAAACTTTGAGAAGAGCTGTATCTGGCATCTGAAAGTCTATGATTCCATCAGATACGGGGTTCCATGATATTTGTTATTTATGCAATGTATTTTATTTTTATAGAGAAGAAGGAAGTATTATGCCATGTTTTTTTTAAAAAATCCATTAAGTAAATCTCATTAAGGAAGTACTACAAAGTCAGCACAAACAATGAGTAATTAGAAAAAAATGGGATTGGCCTAGAATAGAAATATTCATTAAAATATTTTGACAATCACACACAACGCTTAAATTAAATAAATGCAAATTAAATCATTCTTGATAGTCAACACAGGCTACTGACAATGACAGAAAAAAATTCAGTTCCATAATTAAAGCAGGAATGAGGAACTGGCAATCTCAGGACCTCATCCTGTCTTTAAAGGAGTGATGCTTGACCTTGCAATAACCTGCTTAGAGGCAAAACAGAGAGGTTGAGAAAAAAAGTGGTTGTTGCCAAGAAGCTCGCTATGCGAATGAGGGACGTGGTTTGTCACTCTCCAGTCTCTTCCCAAGCTGCATTTTTAGCACATTAAATGGCCAATGGAATCTTGTAGAGAATTTATTTTGCCAAGTCATTACCAAGCATCCCAAGTTTATTTATTTAGAAAAATATTTACGTTGCTTCTCCAGGAACCTGTCACGCTCTACTTTTTGAGAGCTTCTTAAGAAGTTTGAGAGATTCTAACAATGAGTCCAAGTCCATACTGATATTTCTACACTGGCTTGCCCTCCAGCCATTTTCAGATGTACTTTATTGCTTTGTGCAAGCCATTGTAGACAAATCTATAAATATAAGTGAATCAATGAATATTTATTTATTTATTCATTCATTCATTCACAAAACATATACCTTACCTTTTTGTCCTCATTAAGGTCACAAAGGCAACTAAAAAAAATAAAAAACCCATACATGATAAAGACACATCTTAAAAGCAATTTAAACCACAGGCACATAATTAAAACAAATCCATTGGTTCAACTGGAACTTCTCTGGATCTACTTCTTTATAGTTTGATTGGATTCTCCAAGTGCCCCATAGAGAACATAGTGCAATATTGTTATGGAATAATGTTAGCAAAAAATATGAAGGTGTCATGGAACCTTCTGTGAAAATGAAAATGTGAGAGAGATGTGAGAGAAGCTCTATTTCTTCAGCCCAACACATTGCTGCAAAATCTTTCCAGGCATTTCTGGAGACTTTAACCATGTAGGATTTGCTTTCAAATTTCCAAGCATAATGATTTGCATATAAACTTACTGTAACATGATTCAGATGTTACCAGCCCCCCCAAAAATGTTTCAAAGGATTTCTACTTGTGTGTGGTTAACCTTTACCATTTAAAAAACTGAACAATGTGATTTGATAATTGTATACCATTTATATTTACTTGATTTAGCAGCATTTGTGGACTTGGTCATCAATATAAACAAAAGATGAGAGGATCAGGTATGAAAATGGTGTTGGAATGGAAGTGTATAATGTATATGCTACTATGCATGGTAATTTCAAAGATCAGACGATTTGCTCAGTCTATGTAGAACTATCCCTTTTGTTTACCAACTCCAATGTGCAATGAGACTGTTTTGAAATGAAATGTTTAGAACTAAAAAAAAACAGGTTTCATGGGAAGTGGCTGTTTATACTGAAAAGCAATCAGAACTAAAATCAGCAACAGATGTTTATGCACTGCAATTAAACACAAGAGGAAGAAAGGGGCCTTTATTTAATGAACACACTTCTGTCATATTGCATGCATGCCACTGTAACTACAAATTTGCTAGTGTGACTGTCAAAGAACAACTGTATGAAGGATCCCTCCTTATACATCTCATGCTTTTCTGGCCATGTCAGGAATAAAACATAATTTTGAAAACAGAAAAGGAAGAGGAGAAATGAGCCATGTGTGTGTTTGTGTAAATTCTTTTTAACATGACATAGCCTGGTATCACTGTCCTATGAGTGTGTGTGAACACACTGTCAAGTAACCTGACTTATGGCAACCCCACAGGGTTTTCAAGGCAAGAGACTTCAGAGGTGGTTTGCCGTTGCCTACCTCCATGTCACAACTCTGGTATTCCTTCCATCCAAATTCCAAAGCAGGACTGACCCTTCTTCATTTTTGAAATTTGATGAAATCAGGCTAGTCTGGAACTAAGGCTCATTCTGCACAGCATATTTACAATGAGTTGCAATTGTTATAAATGAACTCATTTCCCCTTTTTATAAATGGAAAACAAGTTCACTTATAAAGATTGCAACTTGTTATAAATATGCTGTGCAGAGTGAGCCTGTCTGGGTCAGGTAGTGGTATAGATAATGAGTTTATCACTCCAATTGAAACAAAGTCTTAGATATTTTTAGATGATGAATAATTCATGCAAGAAAGATGGTATGCATTGTGGATATTATGATGTACCTGAGGAACACAATGGCAGTGACAGGACAATGCTAGTAATAGGGGTACACCACATATAGTGAGCGTAATTGCCTATGAATTGTTGTATCGTGATATTTCCCCCAGCTTTTTATGGGACTGCTAGTGGAGATGTTTTCTGAGATCTGTTGTACTTCATGAAGGTACTGTATTCAGCATCAGCTTGGAGACCAGCTGTGAAGAATTACTCACACACACACGCGCACGCGCGTGTGCTGGAGTATATTCATTTTTCCTAAACCTTAGTTTACTTCCTCTTTGGCTTTGATCAAATTTCCACCATTCTGTTTCAGTTTTATAGTCACTTCCTCAGAAGAATGACAGTTGATTAGCTTTGTATTTAAACATAGAAATAAACATATACATATATAAGCACGCAAGTATCTCCATAGGCCAGATGTCATTCCAAATTAAGCCAGCCAAGTTTATTTTCAAAAGCAAATTTAACCTGCAATTCATACACAAGTTCCTCCACAGTTGGAGAACTCCTTGGAATTAAGAGGAATAACCTGCCATGTGATGAACTTTCTGTTGCATTTTTAATTACCATTTTTTCTTTTTTGTTAACATGTTTCACACACTGTGGCTGAAGAAATCCTATGCCAGTATCCTCACCAAAAAGACAAGGAAGTGTCCAGATCACATCAGGCCCCAAATCCCTAGAAGCTAGAATGACTAAACTAAGGCTATCATACTGTGGTCACATTCTGAAAAGAAAAAACTCCGTCAAAAAAACAGTAATGCTAGGAAAAGTTGAAGGTCCAGCATGTGATGGATTGACTCTAAAGGGATCTGCTGCCTTCAAATGGCAAGACCTGACTAATGCTGTGAAAACTAGGATGTTTAGGAGGTCATTAATTCATAGGTTTACCATAAGTCAGAGATGACTTGACAGCACTTAACACATGCATGGCAAACTGAACAATTCCCCCCCCCCCCCAGTTAGAAAAAATAATTGTTTTTTGATGCATCTAATACAAAATTCGTGAATTCTGTCATATTCCTGATCTCATCATTGGGAACACAATAGGATCCCCAAATATCCTCTGTGACTTCCAAACCCATCCTTGGGAGTCCTGAAATTTTCCTACCTGTCTGAAATGAAAATCTTAGGGAGATGTCCCTCAAAATATTTCCCTTTCTTCCATCACTGCTCCCTGCTGCCTGGAATGCTACTCTCACAAGGCCTGAGGCATCAGTGATCATGGGAAATGTAGTTTTCTCAAGGCATCAGAAAATACATTACTCCTGGTTTCAGGCAAATGAGCCACCAAACAGAGATGGACTGACACAGCAATTTGGATAGCCAATTATTGAATTTACTTGGGGATTTTCTGCATTATGTACTAGTGATTACATCTGCTATTTCTTACAGATTCTAACTTATTATCTGCATGATGTTGTTATTCCACAATCCACTTACAGGCTATATTAAAATGTTGGCAAAAACTAACTGGAATCCTCAGCAAGCAAACCAACAGTGGATGTGGTTGTGATGTAGACTTGTCAGGCCTAGTGAGGATTCTGTACTCCTTAGGTACAGAATACAACCTTCAGCAACTTGCAGTGCTCATCTTCAGCATGGAATGATCATTATGACCCGAATTCCATCCAGTTCAGATTCTAATCTACAACCAAACCTCTGCTGCTTTCAGTTCCTGATTTCTGCCATAAAGCTACTCCTGTGGTATTTTGTTTTGTTCTCCTTCTCCCTCCATGTTCATGCTTCTCTAAATGTTTTGGTACTAGAGAGGCTGAAAAAGTAAATGAATTCAAAAATTGTATTTTGAATACTTTTATAGCATCTTTTCAGGCATTAAGGATAGGAGAAAGTAGAGGAAAAGGAGGAGAAGAGCTCCTGCCCAGGTTCCTTACTGGCTGTTGTAAGGGAGCAGAGAGGGAGAGAGACGAAAACTCCTTCCTTGCTGTACTCTACACTATTGCACTGTCACCACCATCCAGACACTCAAACAGCTGCCACTACCATGGCCACTTTTATCCCAAAAATAACTCAACCATGTATCAATGGGAGAACCCCACCTGGACCCTTCAAAATCATTGGTAAATTGTTGAGGCCTTTCCAAATAGAGGTTTTGGGGGTACTTCCCTATCACTAGGTTCAATTTGATTATTCGTTCCCATTTTGAAACTATAAAGGCCATTTATAAACCAGGCAGACGTAAAGATATTTCTCATGGGAAGAGGAAATTTGGGATGTCAGCCAAGTTGTTTGCTTTGGAATTAATTGTAGAATGGAATAGCAGTTATATTAAAGAAGGTCAGTGGTGCAACAATAGGGCAACAGTTATTCTTTTAAGTGTGAGGTCTCAGGTAACTCTTCTTAAAGGAGTAGCAAGCCTGCAAAAGACCTCTACATAAGTACTTAGTGCATGTTTGTATCCTTAATGTGGCACATTAAATCTTGCTGGAGGATCAACATATCTGAATATATTACTTGAGAAATCTAAAATTGGGACATTTCTGTGCCTCTGTCCCCAAACATGTAACACTGGTCACGTAATAGCAGACACCACCCAAGCAGAACCTCCTTTGCACACTTCAACAAAAATGGTGTCAAGAATAGAATAGGCTGTGGTGGTGAACCTATGGCACTCCAGATGTTCATGGACTACTGATGCTGATGGGAATTGTAGTCCATGAACATCTGGAGGGCCATAGGTTCGCCACCACTGGAATAGATTCTATCAATTAAAAACAGTTGGTGAAGACAAGTTGTTCAGGATGAACAGATTCATGTTTTAAGAATACAGAATTTATATTACAAATTAGCAATTTTGGTGCAAGATAATTTTTTTCCTGAAAAACTGTGTGATTATACACTTTGTGAATCTATGCCTTGGATCTTAAAATATTCATATTTTTCAATTCCTCGAATGATGTTGGAATGCTGTGTTTTCAGTCAAATTTGACTACATTGTTACATTACTGAGGGCAAGTGAAGGCTATAAGTGAATAGGCAGATATTTTCAGAAGGAATGCAACAAATTTTGTCACAGCAAAACCTGCCTGTGAAAAACTGACAAAGATTTTCCAACTGGGCTATACTTGAGATTCAAACATGCTAAATCTAGCACAGAAATCATAATTCTCTTATATATATTTGAGAGTTTCGATGTAAGGAAAATGTTGGAAGCATCTGGAGATACAAGTAGTACCCTTGCAAAACAGAAATATTAAGATATAGGTGAGTTGGGGTTTTTTAAACTTTGGTGGATTTTGCAAGTATTATGGAAAACAGTTGTTAATTGCTTGGGAGATCTCACAGCTCAGTTCTAGAGCACATTTTGAATTCACATAGTTTAATTTATTTCCAGTTCCAGGGCAGAGAAATACTTCCTGTCTGAAACCTGGAGAAATGTTTATAGTCAGACTCAATAAAACAGGATGAGATAGAGCAATGATGTAACTCATTTTAAGGTAGTTTCATATTCTTACCATGCGTCGGAATACACACATACTGTAGACATAGATCTAGATCTGCATGCACATGCAGGTGGCCCCCTTTCTCCATTTGGAGCCCATCCCATACTAAATAACTTAGTGTGGGGAAAAGCCTTTTAGTTGACCTAATTCCTTATCTAGAGCCATAGACTCTAATTTTGGCTTCTCAGTTCTAGTCAAGGCAACATTCAATAGTATTTGGGATATGTGACTACATGAGGAAGGGTTATGATAAGTTTGGAAAGAATTTAGAGATCAATTAGGGTGAAATAAGATTTATAAAGGGAAATAATAAAATCTCTAAGCAGGAGAATTAGCAGATAAAAGAATAATACATACATTTCCAGTACTACAGAGGAAATCATCACACTAACAAGGCTGAGGAACAGAATGACAGAGAGGACTAAGGACTGAGAATAGTTTAGAGCTTCCAGTCCTGATGTGGGATCAAGGCAACTAGTGAAAAGTAATTTAACGGGGGAAAGAGCATGACCATCTGTTGAGTGCAAAGCAAGAGCCTTGAAGCTCTCAAAACACAAATTGTCTTGGAGCATGCAGACAACAAGCTTTAGGAAAGCATGTTCTAGGGAAGAAGTTTGTCTTTAAAATGGTGGCTATTTGAAAAGTAAATTTGAAAAGTAAATTTCAACCATATCTGGTCCCCACGATAGCTGACTATACAATACAAAATAATCAGAAACCTTTAAAATAATGTATCAGGGGGAAAATAACATTCCCCAGCAGTCCCAATCTATAGCCCACCATGGCATAGCAGTTCCTCAGCCTTTACCTTTGTATACCTCAGAAAACTGTAAGGGGCCTCATTTCGTGGACTGGGACATTCCATGTAACTCTGATGAACTACTCACATGGTTTTCCTGAAGAAGAGCAAGTCAGTACTTTCCAGAGGCATATAAATTCTGTAAGGTCATCTCAATCCACAATTCAATGCACCCAGTCAACTTTATCAAACTGTATGACAAACAGGAAAAAGTGATATTTCTGTCATTCCTAAAGGAAACGTATCTTTAATTTAATATCTGCTCCTATTAAGTATCTGAATAATTGACTTACACTGAATTGCTTTGGGTTTACTCAGCACAGAGGGTGGGTGTTTGATACAGAAGAGCCTGTTCTTACCAGACGCAATGTGACCCATACATCAAACTGCTTGCAAACAGATTTGTTTTCTTAATAGACAAGAGAATGCAGTGTCTTTGACAGAAGCATTTGCAGCTGCCCTTCCTTATTAAAGGTAACTGTTTTTTAATAGGTACTTGGCACTGAATCCTTATTCTATAAATGCTTGTTTATGTGAAATAATGTGAAAGATGTTTTGAAGCCTCTGTAGCAGAAAAGGCTAGCATAGGCTGGGGGATGGATTTGACATCACAACAACTTTGGTAAATATAATGTAGATAATGCAGACTGTTCTGTACATTCTCATTGTTCTTTCTCATCCCCAGCAATGACCTTGATTCTGTGCCACAGTGTAACTCACAATGTGATATCAAACCACAGTGAAGTCTGTGGACAGGCAATGTTCCATGAGCACAGCAGATGAGAGATCAGCAAAGATATTGGGCCCTTCTGCGTAGGCCAGGGAGGCAGGCTTACACTGGCGTTCTTGACTCCGGAACCCCAGGACCGTTTACACATACTCGTGTGAATGGCCTTGTGGCTGCCAGGGACCACAGACACACCTTTGCATGGAGGTGCATCCATGGTTCCCTTCCCCACCACCTCCTTCTTTGTCCCACCTCGTCCCTGTGATTTTCAGGCAGACAGGGCCAAACCCCTGGGCAATGGGACGGCCCCTTTTTACCCTGGTGGCTCTGTGAATGGGAGCCAGGGAGGGGGTTGTGCGAGAACTACTCCATGAGCGATTCGTCTGTTTACTGTGGTTGACACCCATGGCCGTTCACTCGGCTATGGCTGTTCTCCGCTGAAAAACAAAAGAATTGCTCATTGAGCGATTCTTGTATAACCCGCTCTGAGGCTGCTGACATGGGTTAGAGGCAGAGGCGACAAAAAGCAAGCACTTCCTAAGCCAATGCAAACGTTTGTTGTTTCCTGTTGATTGGTGGGGCAGGCCAGAGCAGTGAGGTAGGAAAAATAGAGTAGTTCTACCCCAGTTTTGCTCCTGTGGTGTTTGCATGGCAGCATGGTCAACGTGGTCACACAGGAGCATTTTAAAAAGTACTACCTCTTTGGCGATTTTTGAAAGTTGCAGGGCAAAGGGAAAATAGCGGTGCAAAACCAGGGTAGACCCTGTGCAGCTTCGGGAACCATGCAAATTTCCCAGTTGCACTGGGATATTTTCTGTGCTCATCCCGGGATATTTTGACCATGCAAAAACAGCCAATCTCTGGATCCTTTAGATCCATCCAGATACTACCGAGCAGCTACTACAGAGCAGCTGTACTACATTGGAGCGAAGAAATTAGGGGGGTTCAAACATCTCCCAGCATGATTTATATCCTGTTTGCCAGATGCAAAAAGAGATGTTATTTTTTTGATGTTTTGATGAAATTCTACCCTTTATGGTTTGTCTAACTATTTTTTTAAATTTTAAATTATATTTATTTTGTCTCCAATAGAAATAAATGTTCAGAAACCAACAATGGTGGCAAGTCTTCAAATAGGCATTTATAAAAGGTTTCCAGGTATCGATATTATGTGTCCATGAGTAATTATCATATGTTTTAAAAGTCGATGAAGGTTGTAAGGTCTTCAATCCACTGAAATACTGCATGAGGGCATTTATCACTCCAATGTAGCTATAAGTGTTTTGGCAACATTAAGAGCCTGGAGGGTCCATTTGCACTGACCATCAGTTAGTCTCCAGGAGACAGGCAAATAGTTTAAAAATACATAAGCATCCTCAAAGATGAACAAATATTTTAATGCAAAATTGATATGAGTAAGTATTTCATTCCAAGAAGACTGAATAAGTGAATATTCCCAAAGCATATTTTAAGAAACTCATCTTTTTTTTTTTTTTAAAGGTGGTGTGGTGCCTAGTATGGCCTAAACCAGGGATGTCAAAGATGTGGCTTGGGGCCCCTTGAGAGGGCTAATCTGGCATAAGAACCATCTGCGGCATCCACCCCCATTCCCAATCTGGTCCCACTGCAAGTTCATCAGTCCAGGAACACACACCCCCATTCCCAATCTGGCCTGGAGAGCCTGTTGTAGGCTCACTAGTCCAGGCAGTCCCCCCCCCCCCCAATCTGTCCAACCAAGTCACATTTATGTCATAACCAGCCCTCATAACCAATGGGTTCAATACCCCTGGCCTAAACTTTTTAAAAGTTTTGTTCTTGCTGATTAAGTTGATAAAGTTTAAAATCCATAGAAACAACAGGAATAAAATTTAGGGCCATATAGCCCATTGCTTTGGCAAAACAGGGCAATTTAGCTCATTCCATTAATTTCTGAGATTCTGTATATCACATTTATTAATTGGCATTAAATATCTATAAACAAATATTGTAGGTTTCATTTTCGGTATTGATTTCATGAGAGTTTCCTGGAGTAAGGGGGACTGTGAAACAGTGTTGTAGAGCCATAATCAGATTCCAACAGATTTTGCTGTTGTAAACATTGCCGTTCAACAGAACTTGACAAAATATGTCTCAATCTCTGCTGAGAAAATGGGGAAAAAAACCTCATCATCACAGTCTATCAATTGATCCAAAGTAAAAACATCTCTATCTGTCAAAGCCTTCCATAAAAGATTCCCTTCCCCTGTGATTTTTAAATCTGGATTCACCTATATTGTGGAAGTGGGCCAAAATTATATTGTCATGACATTATATGCCATAATTCTCTAACTGCAGAAATTGCAGGAAAAACAGGATCTATTTTATCATGATAGACCCTAACGTATTCAATTTAGAGTGGGACATTAGAGTGTTTGTCTCAGTAATCCTTAGTACACTAAATTTGCTGATTGGTTTGAATCAGCAGTACTTCTGTGCATACAGTTTTGTAAAAACCAATGGAAACCAGTTCAGCTGGCATTTGCAGCTGTTCAGCATGAAATGAACAGGTTAGGTGACTGACTTATGTCCAATCAACACCTTCAAACATGGTAAGTTTGACTGCCAAACACATTACTGACAAAATTGACAACATCCCTAGAAGAAATGATTGACAGTGGCTTGTTGTCACCTTAGACTCACGACAGTGGTGGGATTCAAATAATTTAACAACTGGTTCCAAAGAATTCAGTGGTGGGATTACAACCAGTTCTCTGAACTAGATAAAACATTAGCTACTGGTGCAAATAGGCTAAATCCCATCACTGGACCATACCTAGTAGAACCCTTGCAACAAGTGTAGCTCATAGGACTGCCCTGCGAACTATCTAACGTTAAGAGAAATTTAGTGACTGCCTTGACTGCAATTAGAGGTACCAAGAACCATATCTGGTCCTACAATATAGATGGCAAAATGAGAAAGAAGTTGTGAGTTGTTAAAGAAATCGCAACAGATCCCAAATGACTTGCAGAAGCTAGGTCATAGCAACACCTGCAGTAGAATGCCATGGATCACAATTAACTAGGGCAGATCTTCATAGCTCAGGTTCTCTGAATTACAGCTTTTGCCACCTATCCATGTAATTGAATTAGTGCTTTTTTTTCTGTTAAAGAACTCCCCCTTAGTCCCATCCCATTGATGTGCTAAAAAATAGATAATAGGAATATTTTTTCCTGTTACAGTTCAAAGACAACTGCACATCCTTTGCGACACATCATAATACACGCAGCAGTACAAACATACAACTTTGGGTGCCTGCCAAGAGAGCAGCAGATAACAACAGGAGGCCAGAACCTTAGTAAGGCATGTATGTGCTGCATGCCCATTGTTGTTGGCCAGGGCCAATAGTTCAAGTAGTACTCATAATGTACTGAGGCATAATAAGAGATGGCAGGGGGAAAAACAGGGCCTTTACAGTCCCTTCATCTGTTGCTTCAGCTTCCAGATGCCTGCTGCTAGTATAACACACAGAGCTCAAGGAGCACTGAGTACAGTATGCATCTCGCTTCAAGCAAGTGTCCTATCTAACCCTCCTGTGATCTCTTTATTTCACTTTGCTGTTTTGTGCATGGCATACCATGGGGGCTATTCAGAAACCTTTTTAAGCCAGGACATTTCAATACATTCTCTTCATCTCTGGAAACTTTTTTGCCTCTAGATTTGAAAACACACAGCAAGGAAATTACATTGCAGGAATATAAGGGGGTTTATCTTTGGACACAGTGTGATGGAAATAATTAGTTGCTATGGAACAGGCTGTTTTGTTCCATTGCCATTGATAAGGTAGCATGTTGGATTTTTTTTAAAGAGTTGATGTTGACCATGTTGTCAATATTAGTGCCTCTACATCTATTCTAAGACAACAAGAACACGTGAAAGATGTTTTTAGTGGAAAAATTGCAAATGTTATGCCTTTTTATTGGGTTGCCACCCTCCAGGTGGACCTGGACATCTCCCAGAATTACAACTGACCTCCAGACAGCAGTTCTCTTGGAGAAAATGGCTGGTTGTTTTGGACAGTGAACTTTATGATCTTATGCCATTTTATGACCTTATTCTCCCCGCTCACCAAACCCTGCCCTCCTCAGGCTCCACCCCCAAATCTTCAGGAATTTCCCAACCAGGGTTTGCAGTCCTACCTGTTTATCATCTAAGAAATCATGCAGTAGCTCCTGGAGAAAATAACACTTTACCAACCATTCAGAGAGCAAAAGCAGAAGGACTAGAGGCGCTGCCAACCATACCGCAGAGAATAAGAACAGAACCAACAGACACAGGTTTGGATCCAGTTCAGCATTTCTCTTAAGGATATGATTTTCTTTCTTTTTTATTTTGCTCGTAGAGATGCTACTTACATCTCAATTAGGCAACAACCAAGAACAATATCGTTTTACCATACTTCTATGTTGTTTTATGCTTTTCCCGTGCCTTTGCATCTAATTTTCTATTCTCGTATCTTGACAGGGTAATAAAGATTTTCTCATTTGAGATTATCTCTTGCCACCTCATCTTTCTAAAAGTATCGTGCTAGAAAGGTATTGCTTTTACACATGGAGTAGATGCTGTGTGTGTGACAACTCTGACATGGAAATCAGATTGGGTAACAAAACACAAAATCAGAAATGATAGTACCAAATAAGGATGCTCATGCATTGTAATACTCTAGGAATTGTCCAGTGCTTGTGAAATCTCTGATGGTGATTGGCTGAGCTGATACATTATTACAGAGGTGTGGTACAGACAGAACAGACTTAGCTGCCATTAGCTGAACTGCTGAAAACTAAACTAGTTATGCTATCGGGACATCCATGAGCCTGTCATCCCAGCTTTTGGAAGGCAAAAAGCAGCTGTGGTGGAATTCAGTTAAGATGAGGGTGGAGGAGGTTTAGCCTTTATACCGGCCTGGAGATGAAGTTGTGACTATTCACTCTTAAATTCTGATTGTGCCTTCATTTCAGATCCAACCCTGGGAGTCTTCTTTCAATCTAAGTGGTCCAAACTAGTTCTTTGCAAAATCAAGTCAATAGGAGCCCCCCCCCCCCCCCCCGGATTCCCTCCACTCCTCCAATGATTTTCATGCCTTTAGGACACTGAAACAAAAAGTTATGGACCGCAAAAGGCAAACTCGGTACTATTACGCATGTAGGGTTTGCTTGTCACTGAGTTTTGGAATAATCCCTGCTCATGGAACCCACCCTTCTCACTTTACTCACTTTATATCCCCTCAGCTCCAATGATCTTTTATGCTACTTTGCCTTAATGTTCTCCCTACAGCCACCCTGCAGGGTAGGTATCTACACACACTTCATAGCAAAAGACTCTGTCCTTGTTCACTGAGACAACCTGAAACTACAGAGCATTTGCTGCTCCACTATGAGTTTTAGTTACTGCTGCATGGAATATTATAAGACCTCTGCTTAAAGTTAGTAACTCATTTATCAATAGGAAAATAGCATGGCACCTTCCTGGTGATCAACATTCTCAAACGACAGTGGAGGTAGCCCAGTTTCTTTCAATCACTGTAAGGATATGTGACTCAAAGTGCAGCACTCTGAAACGTTTAGTGTTCAGTGGCAATAAAGGTTGTTGTTGTATACAGTCAATTTTTGAACAAAACTTCCATGTACTTTTATTACCCCTGAGTGAGAAACCAATGGCAGAAAATGACAAGAGCAGTACAGCCTGCCCTTGGGAATGAGGAGCTGGATGTCTTTGAAATGAATAGTACGACATCAGCAGCACATCCAGAGACTGCAGCTGCTTTCAAAGCATATGATGGTTAGAGTGTTGGGGCTGAGAAGCAAGGAAACTGATAAGCTTCATGACTGTACAGGGATTTGAACCTGGGACTCCTACATATCCACATGTACTACATACCCAGACTGTTTGCAGTTTTAGCCGTTTTAAACCAGCATTATCACTATTATGACCTCACAGTAAAAAGCTGGAGAAGATCAGCAAAACTTCCCTGAGCGTTGCTTGAAAAAATATGTAAAGAACATGGTCTCAGTAAAGATAGACAAACAAAACTCAAATCACGTATTGGGGTCTTTTTGTTTTTTCTCATCATGAAATACAGGGTCTCAGGCCCGCTATTTTTTCTACTATGTGTACGAAAGGTTCAAATGTATATAATGATTAATCTGGATGTATTGTTTTTTAAATGGCTGAACAAAAATAGAAAGAGGGCCCACATCACCTGCTCATAAAAATAAAACACGTAATAGATGTGTGTCAATACTGTTGCATTGTCTTTTGTCAAATCCAATCAATCCCCTGTCAGAAATGGTACCAATATAGAAGAAGAAGAAGAGTTTGGATTTATATCCCCCCTTTCTCCCCTGTATGGAGACTCAAAGGGGCTTACAAACTCCTTTCCCTCCCCCCTCACAACAAACACCCTGTAAGGTAGGTGGGGCAGAGTGAACTCCGAAGAACTGTGACTAGCCCAAGGTCACCCAGCTGGCATGTGTTGGAGTGCACAAGCTAATCTAGCTCACCAGATAAGCCTCCACAGCTCAAGTGACAAAGTGGGGAATCAAACCTGGTTCTCCAGATTAGAGTGCATCTGCTCTTAACCACTACACTACTACATCAAATGCGCAATTCCTGATAACATCCTTTCCTTCAGCCATTGCATATTCTGAGGTGTGGTTGAAGCATCTCTTCAGATTAAATGGGAAAGAAAAGGAAGAATATTTAGATTGGTGCACAATATACTACTGTATGCACCAAAATCTGTATTCTCGGGAAATATTATGTGTTGTCCTGGCAGTGATCTAAAGGCAGGAGGTGTTTTTCTCTGAGCCCTAACAAGTTGACCTCTTATAGGCACAGAAATTTTGAATGCAAGTCTGTTTCATTTCTTTTGTAATTAATTACACTTGGGCGTATTTGCTATTGGGTTGTTTTGTTTGGCTTTGTTTTGTTATTAGTATTTGTTTTGGTTATTGCTGCTTCATTTCCATAACTTTGTTTTATAATTATTTCCCATCAAATTCAGTGGAAGAGACTTGGGTCTGCACCTTAATGGTTTCCTGTATTAACTGAATAAAACTAAGATGGATCAAAATATTCCACTAGGTTGGACATCCACACTTTCAAACAGGTAGAATCCAGGTCCACCCTTTCTGAGTTGATGAAAAATACCTATATTTAGCATTAAAGTCTATGAGGGAATTGATAGGGAAGATTTCAAACACACAGCAATGCATACAAAAGTGTGCGGACATTTAGCCTTGTAAAGCCTTAGCATGAAGAAAAGTTGCACAAGGAAGAGGCAGACTGACAACACAAGGACACTTGGTGATACAAGGAGGCAAGGTATGCGGGCATGCATACAGCAGAATGAAGATCTTCAATAGATTTGCCTGGCCAGCAATGGAGCACAGACTGCAAAGGGAAATTTGGGACAATGGGCATTCATTGAGAGCAAAGGCGGCAAAGTTCCCCACAATATTCTTCAAGATTGGAACAGAAATGTATGTAATCCCAGTGGCTATAACCTGCAATCAGTCAACAAAGCTCAGAGCCTCCCCCCCCCCCCCACACACAAGGAACACGTACATTTCTATGACCTTATTAGGGAAATATTGTGCATGTTAAGTGCTATCAAGCTGCATCCAACTCATGGTGATCATATGAATCAAGGTCCTCCCAAACATCCTCTTGTTAACAACCTTGCTCATGTCTTGCAAACCGAGATCTGTAGATTTCTTTATAGAGTCTTTCTCTTTTTCTGCTGCCTTCAATTTTTACTAACATTAATGTTTTTTCCAGTGACTCTTGTCTTCTCATAATGTGAACAAAGTATTATAGCCTCAGTTTAGTTATTTTAGCTTCTAGAGACTGTTCATGCATGATTTCATCTAGAACTCACTTAATTATTTTCTTGGCAGTCCACAATATCCCTAACATTCTCTCCCAACACCATATTTCAAAGGAATCTACCCGCTTCCACTCAGCTTTCTTCATTGTTGAATTGTCACATCCATACATAGTAATAAGGAATATTATGGCATGAGTTAAGTTGATCATGGTTGCCAGTGACACATTCCTACGCTTAATTTTCTTTCTAACTCCTTCATGGCTAGGCAAGAGTCTAAGCCTATTGGAGTAACTCTCTTTAGAATTACACCGTAAATAATCAACTGCATTGCTTCTCCTGAAAGTTCCTCCCTGAGGCTTTTTGCTCCTTTACCCCAATAGTTACTCCTTTGGCTCCTATGTCTTTATATATATTTACCTTTCTTAGAATAGGAGGCTATTGCCCTGGATTATTTTGACAGCAGGAATACTTCCCAGAGAAAGAAGAATATTTATACAATTTGCATTATAGGTCTTTGTTGACTGGCATTTTAATAAATGTGTTAATATTAACTGAATTAAAATATTTGTAAATTATTGTCTTTTAATTTATTACAGAATACTGACTGCACTTATGAAATGGCTTCCTTGCTGAGCACATCATAATACTGCTACAGTGCCTATTAATTTTACTGCTAAAATTTGGTTATCATCAAGAAAAGCAAAAGTTAAAAATAAAACACAAAAAGGCAGTTGTTATAATTAATGGGAGCGGTAGCAAAGCACATAGAATTAATGAGCAATATTACCTTTTTTTAGTGCTCATATAAACTGCGAGATTGAAGGGATGTGCAAAATGAATAATGCATTTGCATAAATATCCACCAAATGATTATGCATTTGCTGATTTATGTAAGGCACTCAGATACTATGGTGATGAGCAAAGTATAAATAAAATAGAAAGGTGATTGGTAGATAGTCAGCTCAATGAATATCAATTGAAAGTCAACACTAAATAGAATATCAATTGGAGAAGTGAATGCTGCTGGATAGCTAGCTAGGTAAACACCAGAATCATTTTTTTTCACCTTCTCAAACTATGTCCTGGTCCTGTCTCAATAATCTCTGGAATGGAGTAGTGACTTGTAGTCTCAAATTTGTTCTGAAGATGCAAGATGGAGTGTCCAGGCTGCCCCATTCGTGTCCATCTATGTGGTCATGGGGACAAAAACAGCTCTGGCAGATATTGATCAGCAACTGGAGTTATTCAGTAGCAGTAACAAATTCCAGGATTATGATAGTGTTTACAAGATATAGGAGAGCTCTCCGGGAAGACAGGGTCAATCCAATACAGTGCAGGATTTAACTGAGGCCTTATACTTTTTAGTTTAGATTAGTTATGCTATGTTATTAATTTGGAACTCCTCACCCTCCAGTTGAAATGAAGATTCTAGACACAGAATTTCAGTCTAGCAAGGGCCTGTTAATCAACAGTTGATTATATATAAATCTTAAATCAGTATATAAATCTTGTCACCCCCTTAGTGCATATTTTATAAAAGGTATCACAATGGTAATTTGATGCTGGTTCCAATTTCAGTTCAGCACACCACCATACCTCAGTAAGAGCCAGCATGGTCCAGTGGTTAAGAACATCAGATTCTAATCTGGAGAATCTGGTTTGATTCTCCACTCTTCCACATGAATCCTACTGGGTGACTTTGGGCTAGTCATGGTTCTCTTAGAACTGTCTCAACCAGAGGCGTACTGGCAATAAATGGCACCCTGGGCAACCCCCTGGTGCCCCCCATGTGGCCTTTGTGCCCTTCTTCCCCCTGCCCCCCACTTGGCTGGTGGAGAAGGGCGGCAGTGGTCCGGGGAAGCCTGGTCGGATCAGGAGTCTGCTGCAGGCCAGCTGGGCACCCCTTGGCCTGGCCCCACCAGGGCTGGCCCTCCCAGGCTGCTGGGGACAGCCACTGCCCTCCTCCACTGGCTGAAGGAGCAGCTGAGAGCTTCTTCAGCTGGCAGAAGAGGGTGCTGGCGGTCCTGGGCAGCCTGGCGAGGCCAGGTCTGCCGGGCCCATGGCAGGCTCCCGGCACCAGAGGCGTACCTAGGCAAACCTGAGCCCCCGGGCAAAACCTGAGTTTGGTGCCCCCCCCCCCCATGGGCGGCCACCCTCCGCCACCACAGCCAAATAATGATTTTTTACACCAGGTCATTTCTAAATCATCATCATATTATAGAAAATGCCCCAACTCACAAATCGGAACACAGCAATAGTCTGCTTTTAAAATGTTTATTTACTACTGTGAAAACTGCTTTAGAAAATAACTTAGTAAATTAGAAACTTAGTCTTAGAACAACTTAAATAATTTACTCTTTAGAAAATAACTTAACTTGCAATACTCAGAATAAAACACAAAGATTTTGGGAAGATAAGTTTGAGGTAGCCTCACAACACTACATAGCTGGAAAGCATGAAGCAATACACACACGTACCCCAAAGCAGATTTGTTGACAGTTTGCCCTCACTCCCTAAAATCAAGCCACACAGTTCAGGAAGAAGTGGATGCCCATTCATAATGAGCTAGTGTCCCCACCAAGAAAATAGTTTAAGTATCTCCAAAAAACAAGCCAGGTAAGATGACATTTATCTCTCCACTCTCCTCCTTGCTGCTGTTTATGGTACAGGTACAGATCTCTCAAGTTCATGAAAGGTCCCACAGAGCACACAAAACATCTGCCAGTCACAAAGATCACTTTGAAGCAATACAACCATGCTGCTGCCATTTTCACTGGGGTCCTCTAAACTGGAGCAAGAATTAGAATCACTGTTCACTTCACATGACAAGCCAGGAAAGCATTACCTCAACAGAAAAAGGCATGAAGTTCCCAATAGGCAGCACATTGAAGCACGCAAGAAAAGCTGACTGAATAATGCTCTCAGCTATCTGCCATTCCTAGCTACCATATCATTCATCCGCAGTTGCTGACCGTGAACACTGAGTTTCTTCTGTAGGATCATCATCAGCATGGCCTGGAGCCACAAAGGAACCTCCCCTTCCATGACTGATTCCAATCCCCTTTGGAAACTATCTTAAGTTGGTGATCCCTGACATCCTGTGGCAGGAAGTTACACAAGCTAATTACTCTTTACCCAGAAATGCTACGTTTGTTTGGAACATGGGTCTTCCCAGCCCTAATCTGCCACTCTGACTGCTTCAAATTTAGCGCTGGCTCCAGGTTTGGTGCGACAGAACAAATAATCCTTGTGCACTCCATCCACCTGTCCCAGCAGAGATGCCAACCCCCAAGTAGGGCCTGGAAACCTCCCAGAATTATGACTCCTCTTTAGACTAGACTAGACTAGACTAGACTAGAATAGAATCTTTATTGGCAAAGTGTGATTGGACACACAAGGAATTTGTCTCCGGTGCATATGCTCTCAGTGTACATAAAAGAAAAAATACATTTCTCAAAAATCATAAGGTACAACACTTAATGATTATCATATAGGTCTGGTAAGCAATCAAAAATCAGTTTCCTTGGGGGTGGGGGGGAATGGCTGCTTAGGGGAGACGACTCTAGGGAATCACATCCCTATTTCATTCCCTCCTCTTCCCAAACTCCCCAAATCTCCAGGAATCCCCCAACCGAAGGAGACAAGGTCATTCCATCCCATCTCTCTCTTTGCATCCTTGAATTGCTTCAGGTCCTCAAAAGGGAAGCCCCTTCTCTCCCCACCCCCCACCCCAATGCAAGCAGGTCACTGATGCAAGGAGAGGAAAGAAGCCACAGTCCAGGGGGGAATCTCAGCCCCTCTGGAACAGGTGTGAAAGCAGGCGCGCAAAGAGAAGGGGGATGCTGCTGAGGCTTACCTGCTGATTGTTTAATAGCTTAGGTGCTGGGCGGACTGCCCTCCCGTCGCGTGACTCAAGTCGCGCCGCTCGTGAGTGACCCTCAGGCCACCGCCGTCCCGGCGCCCAGCCTCCCTCCTCTTCTGACTGACTCCTGGCTGGCACTGGCAGGCGGCAGCTCCACAAGACGCAGCGCCAGAGTCCATGCCGCCGGGCAGGAGGCAGTGGAACTGGAAGGCGACGGCCTCATGGTTCTTGGAGCGCCCGCCCGCCCGCCATCCAACAGGGCGCGCAGCAGGAGACAGCGGCCACTCCGGCCCCTCCTGGAGCAGCTGCGGCTTCACCCCAGTCCCCAGATCATGCCGCCGCGGCGCCGGCCGGCCTGCCCGCCCGCCCGCTTCCACAAGGCCTGGCCCAGTCGCTTCCCCCCGGGGTTGCCCTCTGATGAGCGGCCCTAAGTTGGACGGCGGCGGCAGCGCTCCAAGAACCGCGAGGCCGCCGCTCGCTTCCACCGCCTCCTGCTCGCCTTCTGCGCAGAGCCTCGGGCAGCGGCAGCGCGGCGGCGCTCCGAGAACCGTGAGGCCGCCCACCGCTTGCAAGTTCCAAGAGGTGGTGGAACTTGCAAGCGGCGGGCGGCCTCACGGTTCTCGGAGCGCCGCCGCGCTGCCGCTGCCCGAGGCTCTGCGCAGAAGGCGAGCAGGAGGCGGTGGAAGCGAGCAGCGGACTCGCGGTTCTTGGAGCGCTGCCGCCGCCGTCCAACTTAGGGCCGCTCATCAGAGGGCAACCCCGGGGGGAAGTGACTGGGCCGGGCCTTGTGGAAGTGGGCGGGCCGGCCGGCCGGTGCCGCAGCGGCATGATTTGGGGGACTCCGGGGGGTGGCAGCGGCAGCTGGTCCGGGGCAGGGGCCGTGAGTGGCCGTTTGCCAGGCAGGCCTCAGGGAGCGATCCTTGCGCTGCCTTCCAGGCCAAGGGGCCGGCCGACGGGGCAGGGGAAGATGGTGGGCGGGGTCAGGGCAGCTGCACTGAACTGCGGAGGCGGCGCTCTCCCCCGTCCTGAGTTTGACTTCCGGTTAGTCGGCTGATCGGGTGGCTTGTGGGCCGGGCGGCCAGGTCCAGAGTGGGCGGGGCCGCTCGGACATTTTGTCGTCCCCCACGTGACCAACAATTGCTACGCCCAAGGCAGCTGCCCCCTCTGCCCTATGGGAGGTCCGCCTCTGCCCGGCACGGGCGGGGGCGCCTCTCTGCAGGAGGGGCATTGGGCGATTTTAAGAACATAAGAACATAAGAACAAGCCAGCTGGATCAGACCAAAGTCCATCTAGTCCAGCATTCTGCTACTCGCAGTGGCCCACCAGGTGCCTTTGGGAGCTCACATGTAGGATGTGAACGCAATGGCCTTCTGTGGCTGTTGCTCCCGATCACCTAGTCTGTTAAGGCATTTGCAATCTCAGATCAAGGAGGATCAAGATTGGTAGCCATAAATCGACTTCTCCTCCATAAATCTGTCCAAGCCCCTTTTAAAGCTATCCAGGTTAGTGGCCATCACCACCTCCTGTGGCAGCATATTCCAAACACCAATCACACGTTGCGTGAAGAAGTGTTTCCTTTTATTAGTCCTAATTCTTCCCCCCAGCATTTTCAATGAATGCCCCCTGGTTCTAATATTGTGAGAAAGAGAGAAAAATGTCTCTTTGTCAACATTTTCTACCCCATGCATAATTTTATAGACTTCAATCATATCCCCCCTCAGCCGCCTCCTCTCCAAACGAAAGAGTCCCAAACGCTGCAGCCTCTCCTCATAGGGAAGGTGCTCTGGTCCCTCAATCATCCTTGTTGCCCTTCTCTGCACTTTTTCTATCTCCTCAATATCCTTTTTGAGATGCGGCGACCAGAACTGGACACAGTACTCCAAGTGCGGTCGCACCACTGCTTTATATAAGGGCATGACAATCTTTGCAGTTTTATTCTCAATTCCTTTCCTAATTATCCCCAGCATAGAGTTTGCCTTTTTCACAGCTGCCATGCATTGAGTTGACATTCCCATGGAACTATCAACTAAGACGCTTAAATCCCTTTCCTGGTCTGTGACTGATAGCACTGACCCCTGTAGCGTGTATGTGAAGTTTGGATTTTTTGCCCCTATGTGCATCACTTTACATTTTGCTACATTGAACTGCATTTGCCATTTCTGAGCCCACTCACCTAATTTATAAAGGTCCGCTTGGAGCTCTTCGCAATCCTTTGTGGTTCTCACCACCCTACATAATTTGGTATCATCTGCAAACTTGGCCACCACGCTACCCACCCCTACTTCCAGGTCATTTATGAATAGGTTAAAGAGCACTGGTCCCAAAACGGATCCTTGGGGGACACCACTCCCGACATCTCTCCATTGTGAGAACTTCCCATTTACACCCACTCTTCGTTTCCTGTTGCTCAACCAGTTTTTAATCCATAGGAGGACTTCCCCTCTTATTCCTTCATTGCTGAGTTTTCTCAACAGTCTCTGGTGAGGAACTTTGTCAAAAGCCTTTTGGAAATCCAAGTAGACAATGTCCACCGGTTCACCCTTGTCCACATGCCTGTTTACACCCTCAAAGAACTCTAGTAAGTTTGTAAGACAGGATTTGCCTCTGCAAAAGCCATGCTGACTCTTTCTCAGCAGGTCTTGCTTTTCTACATGCTTTATAATTTTATCTTTAATGATAGATTCTACTAATTTACCAGGAACAGATGTCAAACTGACTGGCCTGTAATTTCCCGGGTCCCCCCTAGATCCTTTCTTAAAGATTGGTGTGACATTGGCCATCTTCCAGTCTTCAGGGATGGAGCCTGATTTCAGGGATAAGTTGCATATTAAAGTGAGAAGATCAGCAATTTCATGCTTGAGCTCTTTAAGAACTCTTGGGTGAATGCAATCTGGGCCAGGGGATTTGGTAACATTTAGTTTATCAATGGCTGCCAGAACTTCTTCCTTGTCTACCACTATCTTCGCAAGTTCCTCGGATTCGCCTCCTAAGAAGCTTGGTTCAGGCGCAGGAATGTTCCTCATTTTGTGCCCCCATGTGATCTAGTGAGAGGTGCCCGGGGTAAATTGATCCCCCCCATGTCCTTCTGACAGATACGCCCCTGGTCTCAATCCCACCTACCTCATAAGATGCGTGCTGCAGGAGGAGGAAGGGATTGTGGTTGTAGCTGCTTTGAGACTCCTGGGCAGCCCCATCCAAAGCCAGAGGCAGCGGGATGCATTGACAATGCACCACCACTTTGTCCCACCACTTCAAAGGATTTTTAGGACTTCTCTTCACAGCAAGTGAAACCACTTACAGCACGATTTAAATACTGTGTCGCTGCTAGAGTGGGATAGCTTTGCCCTCTTCTTTCTGTCCACAGCCAGCCTTCCCACTCCCTTATAGCACTTTGCTTACCTTCCTTCTTACCTCACTCATGCTGTCAGCTCCTTCCTGCTTCTGTAAGTGCACTCATCAAGAGACTGATTGATCAATCTTTCATGTGTATAGTGGTGGTGGTGGGGATAACCCCCCTCATCTCTGTCTAAAGTCTGTGTTCAGTCTACTCTCCACCAGTACAGCCACAGCACAGCACAGCAAGGTTGCCATGTGCCCTTGAGCCTTCCCCCTTATCCCCCATGCTGCCAGCTCCTTCCTGCTTCTCTAAAGTGCACATATTGAGAGATAAAGAGATCAATATTTTGATATAAAGTAACAAAAGAGAGGGCTTTTGCAAAGAACTGTACAAGCAGGCATCTTTTTGGTTTCATCCCACCTCCTTCTTTCTGTTTCTGCCCTCCCTAATGGCTGGGAGGGCTTTTAAAACTTTATTTTAGGCAAGATTCTGTTTTTAAACAGACCTCTCTGTTCTCTTGTGACAGCAGCAGAGATGGGGGAGTGAGAGAGAGCATACCTGCATGTCTGCAAGTGTGTGTGGGAGGGAAGGAAAAGGGGAGAGAATATCAGTTCTGTGCCTTTAGGGCTGTTGAGTTCAGAGAACCAGAGAAGCAGAGTCCAGCAGAGTTCAACAGAAAATTGTGCTGCGTACTGTGGGCTACCTCTTCACATGTAAACAGAGAAATGCAAGGAGAGCCCATTACAAGCCCACTGCACAGAGAACAGGCTTGAGGTAAGTGTTCTATTCATAATGGGTCATGGAAGAAGAGGACCAGTCCTCATGTGGATTAACAATTGGTTAAACAACAGCAAGCAGAAAATACAAATAAATTGATGTTCTCACAATGGAAGAAAGTATATAGTGGAGTTCACAAAGATTTTTACTGAGGCCAGTGATAATTGATTATAAATGATAAACGATCATAAATTATCTAAAACTGGGAGTGAAACAGCTGCCAGGACAGATTTGCAAATGACACAAAATGATTCAGGATGCTGAAAATCAAGTTAGACTGTGGAGAATTAGTGGGTGACAATTAGTGGGCAAACCAATGTAAGTAAATATACAGTAAGTATGGCATAAGTATACAGTGTAGATGTAATGGACAACTCAATGAAAATTTTATCTTAGGTGCAGGGAATTTTTAGGGGAAAAAACTGAAATTAAAATAGCTGATATTGTAATATCTTTACATAGCTCCATGGTTCAGCTTTTTTGTTTGGAGTACTCTATAGAGTTCCAGGCCATTTAAGCACTTGTAAGCTCCTTCACAGTGAGTGTACATTCCCTTTAGGTTGGAGTCTTGGTTATGCACATGTTTTCTCCTCTCCCAAATCCACCATGTCTCAGATCAGTGTGAGTACTGGAGAAAGTGGACTTATATGTTTTAAATACATTAATGAATGTAATGATGCCATATTCTTTGGGCTTGAATTGTTTAGGTGTTGTTTGGTTAAGGAAGATATCTTGTTTTTTTAATCTTGTTCTCACCATTAACAGGCCAGGATGCCCATTCATAAGAGGAGAAATGATAACTATTCAGTTGGTGAAGCTGGTAACAGTTGGTAAATCTATGCTGATGTTGGATTGGTGCCTGAGTCTTTCTGTTTTCTTCTTGACAGCAGAATCTCCACATTAAGGTTGCCAATTTAGCAGATAATCTGCAGACTCTAACATGTTTATCTCTGCATTATGAAATCTGTTTTTACACTCACTTGAAAAACTGTGTTAAAGGTCTTAAAAAGCAGGCAAAGATATTTCTTCCTGATCTGTAGGCAACTATACCTGTACCACATTCCAAATTAAAAAAAAGTGAGTAAATTTTGAAACAATCTGGTTAGTAGGTTTATAAGAAAGGAGGGAGAGCCAGGAATATTTGCTTTTATGAGGTTAAAATACACACATCCTTTACTATACAAAATGATTTTCTCATTAATTTCTTGGATCAGGTGTGCTCACTACTAGATACCAACGAAGATGTTTATCACAGCAGTCACAGGTATGATAAAAGGGTTCAACAAGAGAGTGCCTTAGAAGGGTTTTTTAAAAATTCCAAGCTTCATATAGTTGTAATAATAACAAAAGTATTTTGAACCCCACAAACTAGTTTTATTTTATTTATATATTTATCCCACCCTACCCTAGCTAAGCTGGGCTTAGTGTAGCAAACAACACAATAGCAATGTAATACAATCCATAAAATCAAACAGAATCCTTTCTACTATAATTAAAACACAACCTTATAATATTATAGTTTGACTAAAAACTGGATCACAAGAGATTCCTTTAAAAATGTCCTAGCATTTCAGATGGAGCAAGAGTATCGCCCTACAGAGAATCCTCTGCTGCTAAACTACTCATCCCAAACTTCCTCTCCCTAGAGCAGGGGTGGGCAATTATTTTTTCCATGGGGCCGCATAAGAAACAGAAAATATTGTGGAGGGCCGGGCCAAAACGCAGGGGGGGCCAAGGTGGTTTTGAAAGCCCACAGAAGCCGGCAGCCAAGGCAACGAGCTTCTTCGGGGCTTTCAAAGGCGCCTCGCTCCCCAGCAAACCAGAGGTGGTTTGAGAAAGCCCGCTTGAAGCCCGACAGCCAAGGCAACCCAGCTTCTATGCGGCCTTTCAAGCCTAAGCTCTGCTAATCAGAGGGCGAGGTGGTTTTGAAAGCCCCGCAGAAGCCGGCAGCCAAGGCAACCAGCTTCTGCAGGGCTTTCAAAGGCGCCTCACTCCCCAGCAGAGGTGTATCTATGCAAACTGGAGCCCGGGGACAAAACCTGAATTTGGCGCCCCCTCCCTCGTATGGGCTGCCACCCTTCCCCACCACGACCAAACAATGATTTTTTGCACCACTGCACAAAACACCCCCCACCCCCAGTAAAACATACATGGCTCTCTCCCCACCAACTCTCTTTCCTAATTTTGTCCTTACACCAACCCTGTGAGGTAGGTTAGCCTGAGAAACTACTGAGGTAGGCCTGAGAAACAGCTCCAAGCCAGTTCAAGGGAAAATTAACTTTTAAGCATGTAAATCTCTCACAAATCACCCCCATCAGAAGATTTACCAAACAAATGTCAGCAATATCTCTCACAGATCACCCCCACCCCCAGCAAAACATACATGGCTCTCTCCCCACCAACTCGCTTTCCTAATTTTGTCTTTACACCAACCCTGTGAGGTAGGCTGGCCTGAGAAACAGCTCCAAGCCAGTGCAAGGGGAAATTAACTTTTAAGCATATAAATCTCTCACAAATCACCCCCATCTGAAGGTTTACCGAACAAATGCCAGCATCATCATCAGTTCTGTTGCTGCTGGGATCCAGCTCAGCTTCCCTTCTCCTGTGCCTATTGGAGCCAGTCTGCTGAGAAGGCTTGTGAGTAAGGGAGAATAAGGCACACTGGGTCAGAGGGAGGGGAGGCGGAGCGCCCCAGTCCTGCTCCTGGGAGCACAGTGGGATTTCTCCCCCGCCCCCTGGACACTCCAGGCCACCGTACAGAGTGGGCGGGGCTACAACAGGCACTGGCAACAGTCGCTGCCTCAGTGCGGCTTGCTAAGGCCTACTGAATCAGCTTGTGTGCAGGGACATTTTGGCACCCCCCACGTGACCAAAATGGATGCGCCCGGGGACAAGAGGTACTGTCCCTAGGCAAAAACGCCTGTGCTCCCCAGCAAGGCAGGGGAGCCGGTCAGGGTCATCTGGCGGGCCGGATACGGCCCGCGGGCCATATAATGCCCAGGTCTGCCCTAGAGCTTAAAACCCATCAGTAGGAAAAAATAGGGGAGGGGAAAGAGTGGGGAAGGGAGAAGAAGGATGAGTGATATAAAAGAGTAAAAGGACATGAAAGTAGAAAAGGGAGGAAGGAGGGGGAAGGAGAGAAAAAGGTAAGGGGGGAAGGAAAGGGGAAGGAGCGGAGAAGTGGTGGGCATGTTAGATGTTAAATCACGACTCTCAAACATGGACCTGGCAGAATATCTCGGAGGCGGAAGCGGCCGGGTCGGCGTAGTCCGCTGGGTGCCGTCGCCCGGTCAATGTACCGTTCCTGCGGCCATCCGGCACGTCGCCGGGGCCTGGGGACACGTCTCCCCTGCCCTGCGTGACTGCTCCGGCGTTGCAGGGCAGAGGGGCGTGTCCCCAGGCCTCGGCGACGCACCGGATGGCCGCAGGAACAGTAAGTCGCTGGGTGAGAGGGGGGGAAGGCGCTTGGAAGCTGCTGCAGTTCACACGGCAGCGGCTCCAAGCCGGTTTTTCCAAAAAACCACCCTGGGGAAGTGTGGTTTGGAAACGCAGGCTTCGCGCCGGTCAGGCGGTGTGAGGGCGGTGTGGCTGTGCAGCAGCTGCGCCCCCTGTGCGAATGGTGGCCTGGGGACGGCGTTTTTGCCGTCCCCAGGCCGCCATATTCCGCCCGTGCGGAAAGGGCCTCTGTGTACAGAGACCGTCCTATATTCCACATGATCCTAATGTCAGATGGCAGAGAGTTCCACCAGGCTGGAATCAGGGATGAAAAAGTCATGGCCCTGGTTGAGACCAGTCAGATATCCTTTGGACCAGACATTTCCAGGAGATTACTGCTTGAGGAACATAATATCATCCATGGGTGATACTGGGAGATGTGGTTCTGTAGATACAGACCACTCAAGTATTTAAGGGTCAATACCACATGAAAACAGAACCACAAGGAGCCCAGAACAAAAGAGGTGTGATCTTGGACATCCATGACTAAGAGCCTGGACTGGTTTTTAAGTTTAAAATAGCCTTTCTGAGTTGTGGGGTAAAGAAAGGCACATCAGTTTAGGGGAGTAGCATTGAGGGATTGGAGGGCACTTTTCCCTTGTGATGTTTTGCTAGTCCCTCTCCTGACACTGCCATTTGCTTCATAGGGCAAGCTGTTATGTTGTTTGCCTGCTAAAGTGTCCAAACAGGTGGTCAGCTAATTCTTTTACTTCTCACTACAGCAGGTGGTATATTGTGGATTAATGGTGATAATGGTGTCTGTTGAAGTGTATCCAAAGTTCCTTGTTGTCCTGGTGGCATCTTTGGGGACACGCCTGAAGATCCTGGGTGTGAATCAAAGTTATTTTCTCCACCAAGGATATTATAATATTAGTGGATTCCCAAAAAAAGAACTCTTAAGGGGACATTCACAATACATTTTCTCCACCAAGGATAGGGGTACCATTAGGCACAATATAAAATTGTACTGATGCCCATCATGTTCCAAAACTCACTTCAGCAGGCAAACAACCACACACTGGTATCTGATCCTTTAAATAACATACCAGCTGCAACTTTGGCTCTACCAATGACGTATTCTTAAAGTACTGCAAATAAATTGCCTCAGGTAATATAGAGACTGCTGAACCAGTATCTAACATCAGCTCAACATCTTGGCCCTTCCCCAAAGAGGTAGCAAATATATTTACAGTACACATTCTCCCCCCCTCCAGACACAGAACTACTTCCATTCACATTCAAAACAGTTACATCAGGCACTTGAATTGAATGTACTTGATGGCTATTCCATTGGTCTTGGCACACTTTAGCAAAATGTCCAGTCTTTTTGCAGTAGTTGCATTGTGCTCCATTTGCAGGGCACTTAAAGTAACTTGCAATATGTTGTAGAGAGCCACAACGAAAACATGCTTTTGTCAATGTTCTGCTTCGCTGGCTCCCTGACTGTCCAGTATATACTTGCAGTTCTTTTGTGGTGTCTTGAGTTAATTTTTGTGTTTCTATAACAGTTCCACTTTCTCTATTCCTCCGCCAATGCCCAGGTGCATCATATCAACATCACTCAAGACTGCTTCAATCTGATTTGCTATAATCATAGTTTTCTCCAGTGATAGTTCTGATTTCAAAAGCAGTCTTTCCCTAACACGCGGTATGTTAGTTTTTTCTACAAGTTGGTCCCTTACCATCTCGTCAGCCAGCACTCCAAACTTGCAGGGGCCAAGTAAGTCTCTTAAAGCTGCAATATATTGTAAGGTTGACTCCCACGGTTGTTGTGCCCACTGCCAGAATTTGTAGCACATAGCAATCACATTAACCTTGGGCACAAAAAAAATCCTTCAGTGCAGCCAAAACAGTTTGATATTTATCATCACTAAGGGAAAGTGCGTAGAAAATACGTTGTCCTTCTGCACCCAAGGAGTGGACAAGCAGAGCAAGCTTCCTTTCTTCAGACCCTTCTGTGTCACTAATTGCAAGCAGGTAATTATCAAAAAGATTACCTGGACTTTACAGAAAAGGTACCAAAGGGTTCAAAGACAAACAATCCCACCTTTGTCACCAACGTTATGTCTTTGCAATAAATCCTCCAAGCCTTGTAATCAAACTTTATACAAGTTCAGTCAAACACTCTGTAAAATACTCTTAACAGCTGCATGCATTCCCCTTCCTTACATGTCCTTAAATACTATGCTCTTAAGGGGACATACACACTATACCACACAAGCCACAATGGTTTCTGGATTCTCCCATGGATCAAATTGGGGGGGGGGGAATCTAGATTTGAAAACTGCACAGAAAAAGAATGTATTGCTCCCTTTATGCAGCACTACTTCTGCAGTCCCAATTTTCCATCCACTATTATCCTGTCGCTGATTTGAACTTCTTTTTTGAAGTAGAAGATAACAGATCTCCCAGTATATGTCACACTAAGCCCAAAGGTTTCTCCATTTTGTTAAAGGCTTCATCATAAGGTGTGGATATTAATAAATGATGCTTATTTCTATTCTGTGAAAAACATCACCTAATGGTTTCTATAAATCAAACCACTCTTGAAGGCACAAGACAAGACATAGAAATCCAAACTGTGGGAAGTCTAATTGAATCCATTTCCCTCTTTCCTTTCTTGTGAGACAGAGTAGTACTGCAGTATGTTTTAACTCCTCATTTTCTCCAGATTTCCATTATATACAAATGATACACAGAAAGGGGGACCAACAGCACTGAAGCACTTCTGTTAACTTAAACATATAATAAGTGTCATAGTGCCCCTCAGAACAGTTTGTCAACACTGAAGAATAAACTAGTGGGTTTTAATTAGGAGTTAATGTGCCATATCTTGCAAACTCATTCTCTAAGGTCTAATTTGCTTGCATCTAGTTCTAACAGTGGTGCCATCAGAGCTGGATTTGAGGACAGAAGTACAAGACCCTAGCTACATGCATACAAGATCACTGCAAAAGTGGGTTGTAGCCCTAGGGAGCACAGTAGGATTTACTTCCAAGTAAGTATACATTCTGTCATATTATTTATTTATTTATTTATTATGTGATTTATAAGCCGCCTCACCCCCGAAGGGCTCGATATTATTATCATGTGTGTTTATCTGTGGACATGATGGGATGAAGCTTGTTGAATGTTCACTCTATATATTACATTTGAAGTATACTTAACCAATTTTAAAGACACCTCTACAAATCACTTAAGTCTAGAGTCTAAAATATACCTAGCTGTACCATTGAGTGCTAGTGGTATTAGGCCTCTCATTTTCTTGCCTGGGCCCGGGAATTATCTACCTTCAGTCCCCATTTCCCATCCCTGTAAAATTGAGGAACAGGAGGAAAAATGGCCTCCACATAGTGATGTTCGTGATGTTCTAGGAATTCTCCTGTGTAAAGAGACAGGCTACAGCATTACTAGAAAATGACATCACATCCTCCCTAAATTTTGCTCTACTCTGTTACTACCCCCTCAAATCTCCTAGTATATGCCAAGGTAGTGTTAAGAACCCTAAGCGAAATATGTTGCAAGAGACAGGTCAAATGCTTCCTAGAATTTATGTCTCCTTTTCCCCCTGTTAAAGATGTAATTCATGCATGTAATTGTTAATGTTTTTCCATACATAGTTTTAAAAAAAGAAAATAACCTTGCAGCTTCTCTTATTTTTAGAAGTTTGATCTACCAATTCCAGTTGCAAACATGTTTGCTTTAATAAATCCACTGAATTTTGTATTTTATGACGCATCACTTTATGCTTTAGTGGTTCATAAGGGCCATGTTAACTTATTCCCAGAAAAGCATTTTTAAGACAACAGTCAAATCACTCATCTTAACAGAGTGCATTTAAAGTTCTGCGCTGTAACATTTAAGGCAACTGAGGAATAAAGCTTAATGTTATCAGGTTTGTACCACCATGATATAAATTAGCATGTTTTGTTCCACTGCAATGAAAAAAAATGCTAGAATCAGAGATACAATCCTACTAAAGGGCTTCCTATGTTTAAAGCAAGGTGACACATTTTTTCCTAGTGCATTGAAAAAAAGATGATTTTCCATAGGACACTGCACTGTTCACCATCTGTTCATTCAGTAGGTGCCAGCATTCTTAATTTATGAATGCTGATCTCTCGTAATTAAAGCAAAACTGCAAATCTAAAATTTTATCTCATGGTTATCAAATTCACATCTATCAAATAACTATGTACGATACTGTTTCAATATGAGATGTTCCAAATGAGATCCAAAATAGAAAAAGCAGCATATTTTCCAGAATTCGGTCCAATCTTGTGATTTAAAATTCTCATAGTGTTTTACTTTTTCACATCTGCAGAACAATGGGGATATACAGCCCTGACATGGTAGAATGGACTGCATCATCTTCATGTATAGGAACGGGGAAACAAACCCATGGGACACTGCAGATTAGAGCCCACTACATCAAACTGCATGGGATCCCAGTTTGGAATGTTCCTTTGCATACGTGTCGTAAATATATAAGCTCAGAACACATGGAAAACCACCACTGTACGTCTTTTCTTTGTTTGTGGTGCTGAATTTCTATTTGCAAGAAAGCATGCTAGAATGTGAACCTCTGTGATCCTCCTATCTTAGGTTTTCCAATTGATTCTACTCTTCAGGGTACTCCTACTCCTCAGGGTACTCCTACTCCTGCCTGCTTATTAGTTCAGTTTTCTATATGTGACAAACAGTTTTAAACAAAAGAATTCTCCACAACTGAGGTTTCTGTTGGACTAGCTGGAACTTGTGAGGAATTGTTGGGAGGGGAACTGTTTGGAATTTCCCTCTGATTTCTGCTCCCAAGAGCTCCAGTAGATCAATTTTGTTCTTCTACTTCCTCCTGTTTTGCCTTAACTCATCCTTAGCTGTTCTCAGTATTGTTCAACCAGCTACTCTGGCAAGTCTTTTTTTGTCAATTCTTTACCCACAAATGGTTGAACATATCATGTGAAGAAAAAGTCACTGTAATGCAGGTGTGCACATGCCCAATGATTCTGGGATACAGTGTGGTTATAGTAGCTTATACACATATTTTCTCACCCACTGCTCTCATTCATTCTCAGTCTCAAATAGTTGTTATGTGTGACATCCTTTTTTCCATTGCATGGGGATGTGTGGAGACTCCTTCCATCAAAGACACTAACACCAACTTGTTGGAAAAGAAATCGGCCGCAGCCCAATTTATTTTAACACATAACCAAAACCTTGAAGCTGGGCGAGCATACCAGAACACATCCTGGCCCCCAGGTAGCAAACCGCTGAACCTGGTTATAGGACAGCCCCAGCTGACCCCTTAGGCCCTTCGGACAGAATCCCTGTCCGGCACATCCCCCAAGGGAACTGAAACAGGAAGTTACTAGGTGCCACATGGACGCAAACCCAATTTGTGACACCCCTCCCTGCCGGGCAGTGAGCTCTCAGCGCGGCCCCAAGGCTTTGCCTTCGAGAGCTCTATCGCCACCATGGGCGATATGGAGGCCCCTGAGGTGGGAAGGTCCGGCATGCAAGCTACTGCCTTCCCCAAATAGGATGTGCTCTTATGCCCTACCGCCCAGTGAACTGCGACAAGCATAACAATATAATACAACCCCAATAATCCCCAAAATGGGAAGGGAGGGTGGGCCTTTCAATCACCCGGCCTCAAAAGAGGCCCGGCCCCCACTGACACAGCCTTATATCTGCTGCTAGAGGCCCTTTACACGTGCTGGTACCCGGCCACGCGACAGCCTCTGTTGGCCAGCGGGGAGGAGGCTTCCACTCGTTCCTCCCCCCATGCAACGGCGCCTCCAGGCTGAAGCCTGGGGTGCGATTTATTGCAGAGAAGGAAATCTTAATATATTAATGAAATGCTACTTGTAATTTTCACATAGCAGTGTTGAAAAGCCAGCACAGTGTAGTGGTTAAGGTGTTGGTCTAAGACACGAATTCCTACTCATGCCATGGAAGCTTTCTGTGTGAGGCCAGTTGCACACTGTCAGCCCTGACCCTGGCTAATATTTAGATGGGGATACCAGGGGCATGATGCAGAGGCAGGCAGTGGCAGACTGTTCTGTTCCACAAGTATAACAATCTTTCGGTGCCCTGTACTTGGCCAGAACAGAGCGGGAGTCACATAAGCAAGATGTAACAATTTAAAAAAAGTTTATTGCTTAGAAGAATTAAGACCCTAACTCCTCCCAGGATCTGATTAAGATAAGGTACCTGCTTCAGCTTGTAGCTCGAGACTTTTATTCTTTCTTTACTTCTTCCAAGAAAGTCCACTCTGTCTGTGCTTCCCCTTGGTTCATTCAACGTCCTTTATCTGGATTCTACTCTCCATTAACACTTTAACTTTGTGCTTTCTAGACTTTACACACCTTAGACTATACACCATAGACGTAACAGATATTGCAGCCTTCCAGCTCCCTTGGCACCTTAGACCAACTGAGCTAAACAGGGGCATTGCTGGATAATAAAAGAAGACTGCCTCTAGGGAAATTTCTTAACGGGACAGGGTCTGACTAAAATTCTCTTCCTTAGAACACTATACAAAGAACTTAACCCATACTAGCTATAGGGAAACTGATGCTTAATAAGAAAATAACAAGAGCTTCTCTGGGGGCGTGACACAGACCATCTCTAAATGCCTTTTGCCTTGAAAATCCTATGGGGTCATTATTAGATTTGAGTTGATGGCAAAAAAGTGCTGCAAAGAGAAGACCAACTGACCATGAAAAATTAACTATATATAAGCAAACAAATATCACCTAAAAGTTACTTTTAAAACACATGAGGCTCTTTGCCTAGTGCACGGCTGCAAAGCATCCACCTCTATTTCAGTTAGTCTCATGCTAAATTCATCTGTGATGTACCTAATTTATTCATTTGCTGTGATTAAACCTTCAGCAGGTATTTTCTGAAAGTCGACATTCACACCCTCTGGTACAGCATCTGAACTACTCAGAGAGCTCTTATTTGCTTAGAGTATCACATTCATTGTGGAGTGGCATGGGCTGGGGTTTTAATATGGATTCCAAGTATGCTCTTCATGTTAGCACACCAACTAAGAACTCAATACGACAGGTGGCAATAGGTGTTTAGCATGCATCTCTGTATAAATGTTAGAAAGCAAAGACAATAAAGTATGTGCTGCTCTGCTCATGTCAGATTTCAAATGGCTTAGCACATCCAAATGGCAAACTGCTACTCACAAATGAAGAAAGTGGGCAAAATGAAGAGAACAAAGAAAAACCAGTAATAATCAACTGTGCCACATTTGCAAGACAACTGCAAGAGTTTTGTGTCAGTGTATTCCTATTATACATTTACATATAGTGATTTTGGGGAAAAATAATTTGCAGGAAAAGAATGAAAATACTGAATAAAAGAGACAAAAGAAGGCATTAAGAGACTAATGCGTGATCCTGCATATACACATCCAGCATGCTGATGAGGGACAGAAATTAGTAATAGATTTGAAACCCAACGAATGAAACTCAGACCATGGAAGGAAGAGAAAAGGAAGGACTGCTTATGTATCTCCAGGACTGCTCATGTATCTACAATTTGTAGAATATTTATATTTACAGGTGAGTCCTGACAATCCAGTGCTGCCTGTAAAGAATATACATTGATATTTGTTGTTTCCATTCTTCCTGTTCCTGCAATAGAAGAGGGCCAACTATTTCAGGCCCTTCTGGTCATCTGCTTGTATACGTGGCTTATAAGTACCAGAAGAAGTTGTGCAGTTTGTACAATTTGCTTCACTGAAGACTTAGGGTGTCCCATAGCCATAAGAAAGTATTGCAAGGCTCTCTAAAAATACTTCTAATGCACTTCATGGTGTATTGGGTTGAGCCAAGAATGAGTAAGCTACTATTTATGTATGACCTAAGAGTACTAGACACGAGTAGTATTTTGGTGTGGCAGTCAACAGTATAACATGATCTAATAGAAAGAGTGTAAAAGTAGAGGAGAATTAATTAGAACTTCTTGAAGCTTTATTGATAATATTTACATGCTATGTTTTCTTTATTATTAATCAGGAAAATCTTGCATCAGCTTTACACTCTCCAAAGTATCCATTTTCCCCAAGTGAACTGATTTGTGTAGTCTGGAGATTAACTGTAATTCCTGGAGCCATACGATTACAACACATAAAAGAACACTTGGTATGACTCAGGAAGCACACTTAGTACAGAATGGAAATGACATCCCAAGTCTTAAAAGAAAAAGACAGACAGTGGTCCATTCTGCACAACACAAATAAAATGACTTCAGGACATCAGAAAAAGCATTTTGGGGTGGAATTCTGTGCAGTTTCCCCCATCCCCCAAATGTTTGGAAGTCATTTTTCTTTTGCTCAAAATGAACTTTTCTGAAAATGCTAAACTAGCAAATTTATATCTGTATGGTAAAATGGAAAGCAATCAAAATGTGCACTTAAAAGTTCATGTGAGTTAATGAACCAGAGATCTCAGCTATATTTTGATACAAAATTGCATTCATGAAACCTGTAAGTAAACAAACAAAATGTGTAGATCACCTTTGTACATAGTTACAAAACCACTTGTTTTAGTGACTGTGAAATGATAACAGGCATCTTTCAACTTCTGGGAAAGCTACAGGGCTAAGGTACAGTTCTTTTGTTTCATCATGCACTACCGTATCTGAAGGAGCTCAGTCCCTGAGGGGAAAAAGGCAGGAAAAATCTGACAAGCCAGGTCAGAGAGTAGTTCACCTGCCTCAGTGAGTTAAGAAGGTGAAGTGGTTTGTCTCATGTATGTTACAATGTGTTGTTGTGTTTACTTGACAAGATTAGAGAAGATTATCCTAGTGCAGGGCCCCCTCAGGCACAGGGCCCAATTGAGAGCAATTGGTCCAATTGGCTTAAAGCTGGCCCTGCCTCATGCTTCTCCATAATGCCCACCCCGCAGAAAGTTCCCATGGATGTTTGCAGCTGATTCTCAGCCAAATTGCAGATTCTTATATTGAGTCTTTGCAGCTTTGAAGACACCTCATTGGAAAAAAAAGGAAGAATGACAGTGCAGAATGAGCAGTGAAAACTGGCTTATATTCATGTAATTTACAAATGGAAATGGTGGGTAGAGGAGCTGCAAGCAGAGTAAATGTCTGTGGGAACCTTATGCAAATGGCGGGTGGCACAGAAAAGCCAGAAGTGGTGGGCACGTGCTGCACAAACTGAAAGTGAGAGCTGGGAGGGCAGGAGCAGACAAAAGAACTGGTTTTTTTCCCCCATGGAACACCTTTTTTCATGCTATGTGGACAAAAAAAGCAAAAATGATTCTTTTAAAAATGTCTGCAAGATGTTTTATTTGTGTAATGTGGAATGGGCCAGTGAAGTACTGCAAAATGAATGGACAACATAAAAAGAGAAATTACAGATGATAAAACCAGATTGAATAAAATTAAGATAGAAATGTTCTTCTGCTGGAACTTCTAAAAGCAAACAAACAGTTCTGCCTCCTCTGTGTTGCAATACAAAAGAAATTCTTTAAAACACAGCAGTTCAACTTGAGCAGTTGAACCAATAATTTCTTTTTCTTTCCTATGGTTAATTAGGGGAATGTTCTCTACAACTTGCAGCTGGGCTCTCCATCATGAATATACTGAAAATCCAGCCTGCCTTTTCTTTAGTAAAGAGGAACTACAATGATTTAAGCTTTGTGAAATTGCTGGCAAATTGCAAAAAAACCCCCCAATAACAACTATTAAACTAAGGCCAGAAAGAGAATGATCAAAAACACCCAAAGCACAAAAAATGGCCATGTTTTGTAATACCAACAGCCTATCTGGCTCATTAGCAGTCTGCCTACCATGCCTTAAGAAGGCTAACAAGAAAGTTGTAAAGTCACTGTACAGGCATCTTTGTTAACCTTCGCTCTTTGATGGTCAAGTAGTCAATGTAAAGGCAGTCTCAATAAAGGAGTTCCTATTTGTTTATCACAGTTCCAAAACTGTCAATCAGTGCTCTTCAAAGCAGAATAAAACTAGAATGGACAGATACAAACTGTGGCTTGAATCCAGCAAGGTCTGTTCATGGAGTTGACCTTGCAGAGTGGGACTTTTCTGCTTTTCATCTCTCTGAAACTCACCAAACTTTTGCTCCTGGTTTTGGAGGACTTTAAGAAAGAGCATATAGGGCAAAGTGATAGTATGATGGGGAATATGTGAACTATTGTAAAGACAGAATTTCCATGATATCTTAAAAGCTGTGTGATTGGGTACAAGCCTTTGTATCTACTCATACGAGATATTTTACAACAGAATTTAAACTGTCATATTATATTGGGGAGGGGATTTTGAAGAAAGAAAATCACCAAAGATAAAAAGTTATGTGGCAAGTCAACTATGAAGAAATATTTACAAAAGAAGTAACATGTATAGGAGATACACATATCTTTTTTATTTATCATAATAATTAAAACTATAAGGTGTTTTGTGATCATCATAATTAATATGACAATGAACAAATTACCCATCTAAGCAGCCTATTATTTAAAATCAGTTTCTTTTTTCTTTCTTTTGTTATTGCTTCATTGCCTCCCTCTAACTCTACTGGTTTCACTTTCATAAAGTGACAGCATTTCCTTAATAAGGGCATAGAAAGAGCTGTTTTCCTTAGAGATAGATTCTGTGCTTTCTTGACTGATTGCAAGTTATGGCCACTAGGATTATTTATGTGTGTGTTTTCCAGTCCTGAAGGAGATGAGGTGGAGCTTTTCCTTCTTATCTACTCTGATCCCTGCCCTACTATATCATTTTCCCTTGCAGTCTGGACTCCCCTGCTTGCTGTCTGTTCTCCAAAGTTATCACTCATCCAAGCAAATCTACTTCAAGATCCTAGTGCTGCCTTCCTTCCTGCCGACATGCCTTGCCTCCTTGTGCCACCAAATGCCCTTGCCTTGCCAGTTATGATTATTTAAGCTAAATGTCTGCTGGAGGAACTTTAACCATTATAGAACAGTATCTAAGAGTGCAGTTTTACCTCTATGGCAGAATTCTTCTTCAGGTTGGGTTGTGATCTTACCCATGTGAACAGTCCTCTCTTATTTCTTTCCTTTCTAGCATCATTAACAGTTGCAGAGAGGAATGCAGTTTTCCTATGACAACCAAATCTTTTGTCATTTGGACCTTGAGAATGATGCTATTCCTGCCTAATGCTGCTGATGTTGCTACCACTAAGCCACATAAATTGGAAACCAGATAAAGTAGTGGATAGAGGATCTATATGAAAAAAGATTGAAAGGCTTGTGGATTTTTGAGGGATGCATTTGAACCCCTTTGCACTCTGGATGTCATATTCAGGAGCATGATGAAGTCTGAACTAGGTTCAGAAGAAACCAAGAGCCCCTTCCACAGGGAGAGGTGATTCTGCCCTTGGGAGTTGGGCACTACCGCACTAGGATATTTGTCCTCCCCAGGACATTTACCCCAGAGGAGGGGCAATTATGCTGCTGGGTGGCCACTGCTACCTCCCTGGCCCTGTAACACAGCACTGAACGCCTTGCCAGCATCCCAGGACTTCTGGCAGTGCCACTGGCATAGTGGAGGTGAGCTGGGGACATGACCAGAGGAGAACCCAACATTTGCCTGTGTTCCTGTTCTGTCAGGGCAGGGCGGGTGCGCTGCTATGACAGGACCAGCACTGAGGAGGCTTCTGAGGTGGGGAGTCCCCTGACATAGGGTCAGTCCATTCACTGTCAGGTCCAAGCACAACACAGCAAGCCAGTGGGAGAGTCCAGAAAACAGAGTCAAAATAGTCCAGAGAGTCAAGTAACATAGCATAGACAAACCAGGAGGGAGTAGCCAAGAAGTGAGGTCATGGGAAGCTGCTTCAAGGTCAAAGCAAAGTCCAAACACTCAGAGCAGTGGCATGCAGGAGTTGCTGAGAAACTCATGCATTGCATCTGTAACCCCCATGCCCAGAATGGGTTGAACCAGTAAGGGGGTGGAGACTCAGAGCAGCAGAAAGGCTGCAGAGCTCTCTGGAGAAGACAAGGCTTCCAGACTCGGACCTTGATTTCTATAAGCCCTTAACACCTTGTTAAGGGTTTCTTTTTGTGGTTGTAATGGGTGAGAGTTCTCCTGGAAACCTTCATCATGTTGCATCCTGTTCATCAAGCCCTTGGAGTCTTCAGGAGCCAACCCACTTGCAAAGAAGAATTGGACTTGGCAGTATCAGTAGACTGTAACTAGAAGGACTTGAAATGCAACCTGAACAGGACCTTGAATTGTAATGTTAAATGTTGATGTTTAATGTTATTTGTAAAGAGAAGTAAACTGTTTTGTTTAAATTTGGTTCTTTGCAACTCCTTCCAAGTACTGCCCCACAGAACCCACAAGCTGAGGTTACACATCTACAGCTGTAGTTGTTATTGCAGCTCGTTATATGCTTCTGGGCTGCTTGCTTTGGGAGGCTGCTGCAAACACTCCAACCTATGCCAGGTTTGCAAGTGAGCAGAATAATGCCTCTCTTTCAAGGCCACCCTTGAAAGCTGAGTTACATCTGAGGAATCAGAAGTGCTATCAATCTGCCTGGAATTTTTGATAAGCCCTGAACTGGGAAGTTGTAATTCTTCCTCTTCTGCTGACACAGCTAGCATGGCTGTGCGCGGCTCAGGCAAGACTTCCTCTGACGAACTGTTAGCCACAGCAGAGAGGCCATGACACTTCCACTGGCAGCCCACGTGTTGGAGTTTTGGGCAGCATAAGTCCATTGGGACCCATAGAGGTTTCTCGGCAATGGGAAGGCTTTTTGAATTTTCCAACCTCTCCATATCACTGGTCAGCCTCTTTGGGACCAGCCACTGGGCAAAGCCACAGCGCCACAGCTGGGCACCTGGCTTGAGGATGGGGTTGCAAATTATTTTCTTCTTTTTGGCAAAATAATGAAACTTTCCTGAGGTCAATTCCAGGTTGATCAGCCTGGGAAGTTCCAGGAGATTCCTGCTTTTCTGCAGACAGTGCTTGAGGAGGGTGAAATTTAGGGAAGGGATGTAGCTCACTGGGTATGTGATACTATGTCATGGGATATCACATTTTGATATGTCGCATCCAGAACAAAATTCTCACTTTCCTACGAAATCACTTTCACCAAAATTCATTTTTAAAATTTAAATGTCCTGCTTTACACCACTTTTATGTGCTTTCCCCACTCCTACCTTACATAACTTGTCTTCGTAATTTGCATATTTTCTGTATGTCATACTACCACAGCAACTGAAATCATTTGTGTTGTTATAATCCCTTGCTATATATTTATGTTCCATCAAATTTGGAAAAAAAACCCTGTCAACCTAATCTTCAGGTTCTTCTCAATATTAAGTGTAACCTCAGCTTGTGGGTTCTGTGGGGCAGTACTTGGAAGGAGTTGCAAAGAACCAATTTTTAAACAACAAAATGGTTTACTTTTCTTTACAATTAACACTTGTAAAACATCAACATTTAACGTTACAATTCAAGGTCCTGTTCAGGTTGCATTTCAAGTCCTTCTATTTACAGTCTACTGATATTGCCAAGTCCAAATTCTTCTTTGCAAGTGGGTTGGCTCCTGAAGACTCCAAGGGCTTGATGAACAGGATTCAACATGATGAAGGTTTCCAGGAGAACTCTCACCCATTACAACCACACAAGAAACCCTGAAACAATAAACTCCCAACATTTACAACATAGCAAAAACAACAACTACCTTCCCAGTAGTACCCAACAATATTGCAATTACCTTAACAAGGTGTTAAGGGCTTATAGAAATCAAGGTCCGAGTCTGGTAGCCTTGTTCTTCTGCAAAGAGAACTCTTTCAGCCTCTCTGCTGCTCCGAGTCTCCACCCCTTACTGGGTCAACCCATTCTGGGCCAACCCATTCTGGGCATGGGGGTTACATAAGCAGCAAAATTCCTTTCCAAGTGGAAAACAGGATAGAAGTGGGAACAAGACAGAATGGGTCCTTTTTAGGAAACAAAAGATTTTGATAGAAAGTAAAGGAATACTTGAGAGTTGGGCAACTTATCAGGAGAATACTATAGAACTGATGGCAGCCCAATCCAGATGGGGGAGCAAATGGGCAGTGGGAGGAAAGGGCAGAAATGCTGGTGGAAAGGGCAAAAATGCCAAGCATCTCTCAGCTCCACAGTGGTGAAACCTAGAAGTGGGCACCACTGTGGAAGAATGCTGGTGTCCAATCAGATGGAGGTGCAGGGGGAGTAGGCTGTGTTGTTCCTGGGGATGGAACCAACTTTAGTAGGTTTCCATCTGGGCTTTAGGGCCCGGGATGTTGCAGCCAGGACTGGAATTAAGCCCCATGGAGGGCTTCCAGGTGACCAGACCTACCAGTGCTACCTGGAAGTGGTGTGGCTATCTGGAAGTGGTGTGGTGGTGCAGCAACAACATCTCCCTGGCAATCTCAGGATCTGGATTGGGCTGTAAATACATCTAGGGAAGGGCAACAGGAAGTGATGTTTTTGATAGAATTATAATTTAGGATTACAAAATTGGAAACATGAAGCTGAGTTATATATTCAGCAGGAAAGTTTGAACAATGAGGGCATTTGAATAAGAGGTTCCAGGCTCTTACAGGGCACTTAACATCTGAATTGCATTAATGGACATTGAAGGAACACAAGAAGAGGCATCTTTGTGTAATAGCCTGGCATGGATTAATTTTTTTCATATTTTTGGCACTCCTTGATTTCTCCAAAAAAGGCTTCCTTGAAAGCATTTGCAGTGGTCATTGCTACAACATCCATTTTAAAACACAAAACATGGTGCTTGCTCTGTATGTTCTGTGTGTGGCTTGTGGGATTTTCTAATAGTGTTACACATTTAGACTGAGAAGGAGGGGTTCTCGTAACAAAGTCTAAAAAACCCCTTCATAACATGATTCTTCCCCATCGTCCTTCCCTCTGTCTCTGGGCGCTACTGATCTGGTCATGTGAGAGGGGGCAAAATTGACCTGCCCATGTGACCAAGAAGACAGCAAGGCAGTAGGAAGTCCTTGTCGACTTATGGCACCCTTGGCCCCGCCCATGTCATCATCGACATGGGTGGGGCCAAGGAAGCCAGAGGACCCCCAAGCCTTGCCCCCTCCCAGCTGCCAGCTCCCCTCAAGCCCCTCCCCCTCCCGGCACAGTCCCTTTATAATCCTAAAGTGTAGTTTTAACGACCCACTCACCTATCATCACTGGAATACGGTAGGCTATAAAGAGATGTCTGAATCCTCAATGGATAATCTGACAATTCCATGTGTAAAAACAATAAATAATGTACTGACCCAACCAATTCTTTAGAAAGAAAGAAAGAAAGAAAGAAAGAAAGAAAGAAAGAAAGAAAGAAAGAAAGAAAGAAAGAAAGAAAGAAAGAAAGAAAGAAAGAAAGAAAGCCATCATAATTGCATCTGTGCTGGAAGCTAGTATACCAAGTTCCAGTCTAATGCAATTTGAAATGTGCTTGAGTTATCATAATGTCCCAGCAAAGGAAGTTTCTACAATGCAAAGACAGTACAGCTAACTATAGTTATGAGTCTGGGCCATGCCATAATAACAGTGGCAATGATGAAAGAAAGTTCGATAGAACAGCTGAGTGGTTGCACTGCATTTGGATGTAATTACAAAACAGCTGTGAAGGGGGAAAAAATCAATTGTTCCTGGCATTCAATGGCTAATTTTCTACAGTCAAATTAAAGAATGCAATATGAGATGTTTTAAATGAGGAAGTAATTGTTGCTCTTCTGTTTATTATTTTAATACCACTTCATCTATTTGCATCAGCTGCTACTTTTTACTAGTTCTCAGTGTTTTTCAGTGTAGTGGAAATACATCTTGATCCTGTGATCATGCTATGCTAGCAGCTGCTGTATCAACATTCCATGGATGGCTGCTGCCATATCAGCATTATATGGGTGAAACAGAGTTGTGGTCTTGTACACTAAGGAATTCAGATCATAAATTGTTGGCAAATTGTGAGAACTCTCAAACACTCAAAATGTCCCTTTCCCCCCACGCTTGAAATTGTTTTAAATTGTATTGCCACCATTTTTGTACAATCTTGTGCTGCTTTCCCTGTTTGTGGCCCCTGTCCAACTTTTGACCAAATACATTCTAATGTTAATAACTAACAAAATATGTCTTTCATTCCTGCTTGAGATATTTCCTTATTCTTCTCTTATCCATTCTGCCTGGCTGATTCAATGTTCGTTTGGGTATTTGCCACAAATACTAGGTGTGTATGAATTCTTGCACTGCTTTGCCATGGCTATTCCCTTCCTTCTGCATCCATTTGCCCAGTTCAACTGACAGGAAAAAAAGATCAAAAGAAGTCCTTTGTTGGTTATCTGGAGCTTGTTGAAGGTGAGGAAGCTGAACAGCTTGCTTTTTAATGTTGCATTTTTGCTGATCTTGCCTAATCGATTAGCAATGCTTTTATATTAGCTGCATGTTCTAAATCACATTGCAAATATTTCCTACATTCATGCTTTGCCAACTGGGAACTGTAGTTCATTCCAGTCAGTTTTGACTGCTTACCAATATGGTAAATGTCACTGATAGATGAATTCTGCCAAATATGCAAGTGGAAAAGCCAAACATATACTGAAAATGTAGCTGTTCAAATGGTGCCTATTATGACCTTGGGACACTCATAATCCAAATAAACCAGCCAATTGTGACTACCGTGTTTTCCCGAAAATAAGACAGTGTCTTTTATTGATTTTTGCTCCAAAGATGCGCTATGTCTTATTTTCAGGGGATGTCTTATTTTCTGTGTTCTGTTTGTCGGGCATGTTTTGCTATGTCTTTCGGGGGTGCCTTATATTTCGCACTTCAGCAAAACCTCTACTTCAGGGGATGTCTTATATTCGGGGAAACAGGGTATGTGTCAGCCCCAGCCTCTGGCCACTCTCCATGCTGAATGCTTCCAAATGGGTAGATGCAAAAATAATACAATAAAATAATGATTAAATAAAAATAAATACACAATTTAAACAAAAATTTTCAAACGTACCCTTTTTGAGAATTTACTTAGATAATCCTATGTTATCACTCCAGTGAACCTGTTTTTGTAACAGAGTCACACCTTGGATCAGGGATTCTAATGTAAAGGCCAGTAATAAGCAATGGAAATACTTTTATTATCATTATTGAGTTAAATATTATTTTTTCTGATTTTAATGTTGGAAACAAAAGGACAAATATATTAAATACAGCATGCATGAATAATGTTTCCACCATATTTATTTATTTATTTATTTATTTATTTGTTTGTTTGTTTGTTTGTTTGTTTGTTTGTTTGTTTGTTCGGTTTTAGTATACCACCCCATCCCCAGGGGGCTCTGGGCAGTGTACAACATAGTCGTCATACAGTACAATAATAAAAGGGGCAATTAAACAACAACCAATGAATACCCAACATTAACTAAAACAGTATAAGCTAATGGATTAAGCCCCATAGACTTTAAAAACTAATTTAAAACAGTGATTAATACATAAAAATAGCGCTCCACAGAACCCTACCTAAAAATCCTCCATACAAAGATGCAAGGCAGGTTTTGGAAAATGACAAATCAGCCATGGCAAATACTGCCCTTTACTGGTCTATGATACAAAGTAAAAGTGAAATGTGGCCTTTTATTGAAGATACTTGATTGGGCTTTAGATTTATACTCTCCAAAAATCCTAAGAACTACCAGTAAATATCAACAATCACTAGGCTGCTTCGTTTTTGACCACAGTAATATATTTAGGAGTGATATATTTACTCCAAAAACATTGTGAACTACTAGAAGCAAGGACCTATCTTGGTACATACGTTAGCCTAAAAAGTTCTATGTGCACAGGTGGAATAAACAACAACAATAGTCAGCAAACAAAAAAAGTTGGATGGCTTGCAAATCAAGACAAGCAACTTACTATATGTGCAAGCTAAAGATTCAGCAACAGATCACAGTTAACTGAATTACGTTTTAACTTCCATTTGTTTGTTGGTAACCTCTGTGCTTCTTTTCAGGTGATGACATTAAGATTCTGAAGCACACAGAAGAACATTGTGATTCTCTGCAGGCACTGGATGGCAGCCCATTGATTTGGGTGTTATTTTACAGTGCAGTCATGCAAAACAATGTTACACACGAGTGACAGATCATGGAGACCAGAACATAGTCTCATGTGATTAGGAAAATATGTAAATGTCACAGACCCGTTTATTATGGTCATAGAGTCTTGGTAACCTAGCATTGTGCTGTTTGTGGTTCAAAAAGCAGAATAAGAACCCTAGGCTTAGAGTCTGTCAGGCTCTAAGGTGATTCATCTACAGAATTTAAAGTGAGGGAGATGTAACATCTGCCTATAAACCCTGAAAAATGATGTAGACAGAGGAGGAAGGCAGAAAAGCAGACACTTGAGAAATATTTCAAACATGATTCTTTGTCTTCTTGAACTCTGATTTCAAGGTTGCCTAGCAACCAAAGCAGTAACAGCTGGGACACCCTTGATCTTGTTGTGTAAACTATTAAAAATAGGTGATGGAGACTGGCACCATGGAAACAATGACAATTCCAGTGCAGGTGTTTGTAATGCTTCTTTGCAGGTTAATGTCAGAGGTGAAAATTACAAAACACCTTTCATACTTTAATCTGTGACTCTAGGGAGGAAGGATCATTGCCTCTGATTTTATTTAATCTGAGTGCAATAGTATTACATAATTTTCTGGCCATGACTTCTTATTTCAATGTTTTAGATAGGTATGGCAGAACTGAGAGGCACCCTTTGAAATAGCAACTCATTTTGCTAGGATGAATTTTTGTCAAGACTCTACTTAATATTTTCACCTTTAATCTCTACTGGATTTTAAAGAGACAACATAGTTTAACCCTTAAATACAGTTTATTGCTGCTATGATAGCGATTTGAGACTGCTTTCATTTTATGGAATAATAATTAGCTGAATGAGCAGCAAAAAGAAGGAATGAATTGCTTACTGCTGATGATTGCAGAAGTTTAAACCTAGTAGTTGGAAGTGGAAATTGTTTTGAGTACTCTAGACATTTTGTCATCATGCCCCCTTCCATAAAACAATATGTCAAGATGTTGTGGACCTTTGAGGATATACTTTTTAATGTGGCAATAACCTAGAGATGACCCTTATTGAGAAGAACTATCATATTTGGTGCCAGAAGAAATCACTGGATCCATTTCCTTTTACCAGTGTAATTTACAGCTTTGTAATCTGTTTGTAATCTGTGATAGCCCATTGTTTTCTAAAAGTTACTGAAAATTTCTAAAATAAATTCAGCATCTGAATGCTTCTTTACTTTACTATGGAGTTATTTCAAGATTTTTTAATTTGCCTTGCTTTAGGTCCTATGACTGAAGAAATAGTATTCTTCTCAAGGTCATGCTTCTGTAAATGCTGTTTTTAAAATTAATTGATTTTCCATCAAACACCAGTCAAACAATTAAGGTGAAGTGTAATAATATGGATATCCATATAAACTGCCCCTAATCATGGAATGATGATGAATGTTGTTTGTCAACCCATTGTTTCTGTCATATTCCCTTTAGATTCTCTTATAACTGACTGGTATTTCTCTCTCTTCTAAGACAGAAATAGCAACTGGCAGTCCTTAGGCATTATTTTTTCCCTGAAACAATTTATATAGTCTGGATATAGACAAAGGCTGCACTTCTTTGTTGCTCCTGTTGGATCTGTCTGCAGCCTTTGATACTGTAGATTATGCCATCCTGCTGAGGCATTTGGAAGCAGTAGGTATCAAGGGATGTGCCTTGGACTCATTTAAATTGTTCCTTATGAGTCAAACTCAAAGGGTTGCCATTGGAGGCTAACTATCTTCTGTGTTGCAGCTGCCTTGTAGGGCTCTACAGGTTGCAGTTTTTCTCCCATGTTATTCAACCTTTATGTGAAGCTTTTAGGAGAAACCATTTGTAACTTTGGAATTGGGTGTAATCAATATGCTGATGACACCCATCTTTCTCTCTTCCTTCTTTCCCTATGCCCTGGTAATTCAGTAAAGGTTTTGAGCCAATGCTTGGATGATTCAGTAAAAAGGCTGAAAGTGAACAAACTGAAACCAAACTCAGATAAAAATGGTGCTGATTGAATAGATGGATATCTTAATGGGCATTGTGCTTCCCACTTTTGATGAGGTTCAGCTGAGCCTTGCTGGCTCTGGTAAGAGCCTAGAAATTATACTGGATCCAGCATATCTTTTGGAGAAACAAGCCAATGTAGCAGCAAAAAGAAAAAGAAAAAAAGAAAGTGTTTTATTTCAGCACAGTCTAGTTTGGAAGATGTCCATTTACCTTCACATGGCTGATCTAGTAACTTGGATCCATGGCATGGTAACATCAAGGCTAGACTACTGTAATGCAGTCTACATTAGTCCTCCTCCTCTCAAAATCAATTCAGAAACTCCAGTTATTACAGAACATTGCAATTTGTTTACTACTAGGAGCTTGGTGGAGCTTGCATACTACTCCCATTCTGCAGTCATTCCATTGGCTGTCCATCAGTTACTAGGTTCAAGGTACTGACTGTCATAAGCAAAGCTCTGCAAAACTTTGGCCCTGATATCTCATGTACTGCAACAGCTGTGCTTATTGGAGCAAAGCCTCCTTTGGGTGCCACCCTGCAAATGGGCAAAATCATCAACAGCATATACATATGTTCCTCTATTGTGGCTTCCATCTTATGGAATTGCCTGTCTGATGAGATCAGGAAGGATCACACCGTCCTGGCTTTCTACAGATGATACAAAACTGAATTATTCAAGAGGGCTTTTTTTTTTAATGTCGGCAGTTAGGGCTGCACTGTAATAAAATGTTTCTGAAAGTTGCTTTGGTTAAATACTGTGAATAGTACATACAGTCTCTTTCTGTAATTATGATCCTCCAATTTGTTATGTTACTAGTGAAGCATTGTCTCAACTCTGTTTTCACATTTCTGCTAGTTTAAAGATTTCTAAAAGCCAAACCCCATTGCTTTGTTTATTGGATTGTTGATTGTATTTGACATACACTGTGTAATCTGTCTTGAGTCTCTGTGAGGTATGTGGACTATAAATGACATAAATAAAATAAATATCGTGTCTGTCACAATTTAATCCTGGTATTAAAATCTTTGCCTTTGGATAAAAATGTTTTCAAGTTCTGAGGAACTTATCATTGTTACACTGACTAGAAAAAGTCAGCTTCCCTTCAGAACCAGATTTCTCTTACCTGGTGCATGTACTATATAACCCACCTTTTTCTGCAGTTGCAATGCTTTCTCAGGTACAAAAGAAATTCAGAGTCAGTGCAAGAAAACATACAATTATTTTAAGAAATGAATGAGGAGATGCCTGCAAGTTTTATCTAAAAGCAATGAACACAATAAAACTTGTGTTTTACAACCCATCTGAAAACACAATTGCTCTGGAATCAAGATCAGAACTGGCAAGACCGTTTGTCAGTGTTCCATAATAAATTATTCAGTGTCTGCCTAGCAACAAGATGTTACTTATGCACAAAGGAAATCTTTAAAATAGAACATTCATCAGATAATGGTGTTCATTTAAAATAAATACAGATCTAAACCAGTGAGGAGACTGGCAGATGTCAACAGGGTCTGGCCTTTGGGGAACAAGAAGAAGACTCTAAGACAGGGGTAGGGAACCTGCGGCTCTCCAGATGTTCAGGAACTACAATTCCCATCAGCCCCTACCAGCACGGCCAATTGGCCATGCTGACAGAGGCTGATGGGAATTGTAGTTCCTGAACATCTGGAGAGCCGCAGGTTCCCTACCCCTGCTCTAAGAGATCAAAGCCTCCACATAAAATTAAATAAGTTAAGTCTACAAATGCTCCCATTAGGTTTCCTGAGGTTGTTTGGTAACAAAATACTGTTACAGACAAATAATATCTTCGACAATACAAAATAATATCAAAGGCTGATTCCGCATGGGCCAAAAACAGTGGTGTGAAAATGGTGTGAAAACAGTATAAACCCTTTTATACCATTTTAAACCCTTTTAAACCATTTTCCCACAGTTTTCACACTGCTGTTTTTGGCCCATGCGGAATCAGCCAAAGAGAAAGGACTTGTTGAATAGGTAACCCTCCCACCACTATTTTCATTTCAAATCCATTAGAAAATATTCTTCACTATATATTCTTTTATATAGAATGGGACTTTTCAATTATCAACTAGTACAGTGCTGAAATGAAGGGCGAGTTTCGAACACAACCCCCCCCCCCCCACACACACACACAAAGCAAGTACTTTTTTTCCAGGATGGTGAGAATGTACATATCTCCATTGCCAAAGTAACCAGACTAATATTCCCTGATTTAGCATCTTGTTAACTGAGCTATTCCAAGGGAATATCTTTAGTTTTTCCTAAAAGTCCAGTGTGCCTGTTTAATTATTCTCTTTAATACTTCCCCTTCCATACCTTATACACCTCCATCTCATACTTAAGCTATCCCACTCAATCCTGTTAATCTTCTCCCCCCATTTCTAGTAGAATATTGATGAGCAAACTTGATAATTAGCGTGCTCCTTCATTGTCTTTTCTTTACTTTTTCATCTCACCCTCTATCTTTTTTTCCAGTTGCCCTGCCATTACACCTGACCATTAAACTGTTTCTCAATAGGTAGTAGGCTTATGCATCAGACCACTGAAGATCTCATGTTGAAAAACCATCATAAGATGACCAGAGTTTATCACTGGCATATCACTTTGACAAAAATGCCCACACTGCATCTTGGGATTTTTTCCCCATAAAACCTGAATAATCATAAATCAGCACACTTGTAAATAGACATTTCAAACATTTTCAAGGATATTTATTTGTGTCCATCATTAAACTTGATTCATCAGCTCTGACAGCCTCTGCCATTTACAAGCAGAGATTCACTGTGCCTACATTCCAGGATGGTATCATGACACATTTTCAGCACTGTATATTGTGGCATTGAAGAAACCCACAGGATGGTAGCAAATCAGCCCCTTTCCATGCCCTTCATCTTACATTTGATTTCCATGTTACCTCTCGTTTTCAAATCCAAATTTTGCATCTTGTACACAATGCTCTGATGCAGTTGAAACAGTGGAAATCTTAACCAATGGTTAACAGTAGCAGGTGCCCTGTGCCCTGTGCAAACTGCTCACAGATCCACACCTTTTATTATTATTATTATTATTATTATTATTATTATTATTATTATTATTATTATTATTATTATTATTATTATTATTATTATTATTATTATTATTATTATTATTATATTTATAAACCGCCCTCCCCGAGGGGCTCAGGGCGGTGAACAAACAAATAGATAGAGCACAATAAAATCAATAATCATTAAATATATTAAAATCTCTCTATATTAAAATCAACCCCATTAAAATGCAGCGTTCTAACATCAGGTATATCGATGGTGTCCTACTAATGAATCCCCTAAAAAAGAGGGGGGAAGAAGAGAAGAGAGACAGAAGAGTCCACAGATGTTATAGGGGAAAAGGAGGGGAAGGGGGGGAGGGGGGCCATCAGCGGCCAGACTCTCCAAAGGCCCGGTGGAACAACTCCGTTTTGCAGGCCCTGCCAAAATCATTAAGATCCCACAGGGCCCGCGTAGCTGGAGGTAGAGTGTTCCACCAGGCAGGGGCCAGAGCTGCAAAGCTCTGGCCCGGGTGGAGGCTTATCCGCGATCATAGAGGGGCCAGGGATCACCAGTAAGTTGGCCTCTGCTGAACGCAGAGGTCGGACAAATTTGGGACGTATAAAGGGGCAAGACGTCCCGGTGAGGGTACGGAGGTCCCAGGCCGCCAGCAAGGCCTTAAAGCGTCAATACCAACACCTTTGGAAGATGATCTCGAATTCAACCGGGTAAATCCAGTGCAGGTGGCGCAATCACAGGTGAAATATGATTCTGGCGGCACCTCCTGTGAGTAAGCGGGCCGCCGCATTTGAGCCTGGACCACTTCCTTAATTTCTGAATCAGCCAAGTAAGCGGGAAGGCCCGCTGCCAGAGCGAAAGTTGCAATAATTCTAGCTCCTGAGGTGACCAAGGTATTGGATCACGGTGGCCAGATCCATTTGGGAGAGAAAGGGGGCCAGCCGTCGGGCTTGTCGAAGATGAAAGAACACAACCCGGGTTACAAGGGCCACTTGGGTCTCCCATTTTCGAAAGAGACGGAATCCAGTGTGGGACCCCCAGGCTACTGATCGGAGGAGGCCGGTGCCAATGTGGCTCCTCCCACACCGGGCGGGCGCTGGAAATCCCCCAGCCCCTCCCTCCGGCCCAGCCAGTTTAGGATCTCCGTCTCTCGCCGAGTGGATTCAGTTTTAACCTGCTCTGCTTCAACCAACCAGCCGCAACGCTTCTCCAAACAATGCTGGAGAGCTACAGGCTGGCGATGACTGTTCCCCTCCATCAACAGAATGAGCATGCTGAGTGTCATCAACAGCATATTGATGAGACAAAAGTCAGCCCAAAGCCTCGCAAGCACTCAATCCGAGCAAGTGGGTCGCATATAGATGTTGAATAACAATCGGGGACAACAGCACTCCCTGAGGGTACACACCACACATACTGAAGTGGGCACTTTCGGGAGGCTAGGTCCCCGCGACCATTATTCTGCTAACCGGTCCGGATCCTTCCGAGAAACGCAGGCAATCCACTGAAGGACAGCGCCTCGCACTCCCCATAAGCGGCCAGGCGGTGGGTCAAAAGATCGTGGTCGACCACATCAAACGCTGCGGTAAGATGTAACAACACCAGCAGCGCCGATCCGCCTCGGTCAAGTTGCATACGGAGCATGTCTGTGACGGCGACAAGAACAGTCTCCGTCCCATGCCCAGCACGGAAGCTGGACTGGAAGGGTCAAAGGCCGATGCGTCCTCCAGGAAGCCCTGAAGCTGCTCCAATGGGGGGGGGGGGCTGGAGGAGAAGAAACGCAGACTCTGCCCACTGCTTGTACTTGTCCTATCTGGGGCTTGAGCAGCTGGGTTCTGGCAACAGAAATGACTACCAAGTTCTGGGGCTCCATCCCAGACTTCTGTCCAGAGCCCCAGGATCATGAAGACTACTCCTGAGTATTTAAGGTTTATTTCTACATTGTTAATTTTTTTACACTAAATCCTAATATCTCTTCTGTATGAATCTGCCCATTACAGAAGTGCACACTAAGCCCTTAAGAAAAGTCTGTTAAAGCTGATCAAAGGTCTATGTGCTCTAGCATCTTGTTCCCCAAAGGCTCTTGTTACCTCTCGTTAAAAAAAAAACACCAAGCCGGTCAAGGAGAGAAAAAAGCCTTCCCAGCCCCAGAGGAATGCTTGGACATTAGCCTTCTTGTCTAATTGATATAATTAGTTGAATGCTCTTTTAGCCCTATCAAATGCCATGCACCATTAACATGTAAACTACCATATTTTTTACTGTAGGAAGAGTCTGACAATATGATTGTTTACATTTTCTTTCAGAACATTAATTTTCCATGACAGATATCCCTGACATCTAAATGTGTTTGAGTTTATGAATCTTCAGTTATTTATATCAAATCACTACCACACATGGCACTCACAGGTCTCCACACATCACTGGATTCTGACGATAGCAGCCATTTGCAACTGGATTGTCTGGTGTGGACAAGACAATTCACTTGTGCATGATGGGGAACAGTGCCGCAATACAGCAATATCCAACACTATGTGGATGCAGCCAGTTTTTCCTTTTATTCTTTATGGAGCAGTCAATGTCTTCCTCATTCCTCAATGTCCCCTCTCATTTAAAGATGAAGGAATCACCTATTGCTTCTGTTTACACGATTCTTCCTCTTGTTCTGCAGTCCAGGCATTGAGGTTATGCCACTGATTTCTTTAGAGCCATCATCGTTAACTTGTTCTGCTGCTCAGGAAAGAGAGCCGTTCTTTCCCCTGCTGAGTTCTGCAGTCCCCATCCCCCACTACCTTTTACTTTTGCTGCATTCAGCGTTTTCAGGAGCAGTATGTGTTGCTGTTTTCCATGCATGCTGGCAAATAAACATATGGAGCGACCCAAGGAGCCCATGCCCTTGCTGATTTCTCTGCCTGCTGGGCAACATAATGAATCACAGAATAAACTGCTTGCCTGTAATATTTGAACTTTTATTTTTATTTTTAAGACGGCAAAATAAATCTGTAAAAGCCTTACCAAGAGAGGATTGAAACCTATCCCAGCCTGATAGCCTGTTCTTTTAGGGGAAGGTGATTTAAAAATATTCTGTATTATTGAAAAGAGCCATCACTTCCTCCTTGCTGTTTCTTGACAGCTGTCTCCCCACCAGGACTGGGAATTGCACTCCAGAAATTAATCAAATGTGCCAGATAAATTTAGAAAAATGTTCCTTTTCAAGTGTTTGAATGACTCTTGCTTGAATTTTTCCAGTGTCTGGGGAAATATTCTTTCCTTTTACCAAACACAGGAAAGCCTATGCTATCTTAATATTTATTTTGAAAGAAACAAATGTAGATCTACAGTTCCAGGTCAGCTATTATACTGACACTTTGTCTAAAATAGCAGTTGTTTTATCCTTCTCTCCTTTGGATTCTCTGTTAGATATAAATAGATTAAAAGGAAAGAGACAGGAAAACCTGGGGTGCAGAACTTAATTTGAGATTGATTTCCATTGATGAGCTGTCCATGGAAGAACTCCAAGACTGGTGAAATTGGGTCCGGAAGTCCAGTTTTAGGAGGCCTCAAAGGAGATGCCTCATCAATCCAAGGAATTTACAATTGTTTTCAATGGAAGATGCGGCACCCATTTTGGGGGCTAATAAAATTGGATCCATTGATCCACACAACCTTAAACCTGGGTGTTCTAAAAGGAGACACCTGCAGCTATGCTAAAAATTTGGAGTCTTTACTTTGAAAAGCAACCCCACCCCCAGCCCTGCAAAATTTTTCCATGGACTTTTAAGGGCCAACATCACAACTGAGAAATCATAGGAAAATGTTCCCACCATTGACTTCAGTGTGGAAAGTTAAAAAATGTTTTGCTCTAATAGCTCTGTGAAGGCTGTTTTTCAAGATAGAGACAGCAAAACTACAGCACAGTTTGGTGAGTTTGGGTCAGGGTTCTAAATCTATGGGCACCCGAATGGGGGGAACTGAGTGCTGATTGAATTGGATCCCTTGACCCTTGTGCTGCCTTCTACCTTGAAAAACAGCCCACACAATGCTTTGCAAAGACCTCCCATTAAATACAATTGAAGAAAAACATTTTCTCTATGGTTTCCAATTAAAGAAAAAAACCAGCCTTTTTTTCTTTACAGGAAAAGAAAAGAAGCAAGCCTACAAGTAACCATCACAGTTCAATACCTCCCACCCCAAGAACCAGCATAAGCCCAACAGAACCAAAAACCAACACAGCTGAATAAAAAAACAATGAATTGCAAAGCCAAACAGAATCAATGGCCCTTTCCCCACTTTTTAAAAAAAAGCTGAAGCAAACTGCGCTCGTTTAAACCGCTGCTTTTGAGCGCGCAGTCTCACTACCCACCTCAGCTTGCCCCTCTATTAAGCCTCGCGGCTGCTGTGGCTTCAAACATGGAGGCTGCTGTGGCTTCAAACCCACGACCGCGAGTTCAGTGGTGATAGTGAGGGCGGGCCACCTCAAGTGGGAAGCTGTTTGCCAGCATTCTTATTGGGTGCAACTAGTGAGCAGCGGCCTCCCCGAGCCTCGCCGCCACAGTGCTTCTGGAGGAAAAGACTCCTTTGCTTCAGCAATGCTCACTGTTTTCAGCTTCCAAAGAAAGAGCAGAGGGACCGTTGCAGGGAGGGGATCGAGGGTGAAAGGAAAAATCTGGCCAGGAGCGGAGGAGCTGACTTGAAAGACTGGAGCAATAGCGCGAGGTCTTTGACTTCTCCATAAATTAAGGGTGCCCCTTTCTTTTAGTGAAGGAGCCCGGCGCGCTTTACTTTTGCAAGCGGACGACGCTTTTCAGAACCCAGCACGTGTAGTATTGATTGCAAACAAATCCCTCTCTCCGGTCCTCCTCCCTTCTATCTGCGTGCAGCCCTCGGATTAGGTTTAGGAAACACTCTTCAGTATAAAAGTAGCACGGTCACCCCCGGGCTTCCCCACTCCCCTGCGCTCCCTAGTGCTCGGTGCGGGGTTTTCAACTTTGTTGCTGGACCATCCAGCAGTAGAAAAGACGCACGCTGAGGAGGAAGGAGAGCGGCAGAATCGGGGTCGCTGCATTGTAGAGGCTGAGGAAGTGGGGAATGCAGCAGACCCCCGGATTAATTGCCGCAACTACCGCGCAGTACTTGGTGAGTGGGGAAAGGCCCAATGTTTAAAAAATCACAGGAAGCACAACAGAAGAAAATCAAAACAGGGGACACTTTTGCCAGACAAAGCCATAAACCAATCCAACACACAGGTGCCCAGCAAAATCCAGGCACAATCTGATAGCACAAGACCAACAGAACCCATGTCCAAACATAGATTGCTAGGTAGCTGAGGGTGTAGGGGAAGGTAACCCTTCCCATTCCACAGCGGAACTGTCCAGAGTGCGAATACCGCTGTCCATGAGGCTGGTTGACATGCAGTCCTGGCTTGGCTAAGGCAGAACTGGGGCAAGCACGCTGTCCCAGTCAGGCAGCAGAGGCAGGGTGGTGAGGCGCTCAGATCGAGGCCAGCTCCCTGGGTTCTTAAAGGGCCATGTGCAAAAGAAGCGGAGCCAGTAGTGTTGATATGCCCCTACCCCGCGGATTTTCTTAGAAGAAAAAGGCAAACTCCAGCTCGCTTTTAGTAAAAGAGAGCTGTGGCGAAAATGGGTGAGGAAGTGGGTAAGTGGTGGTTGGATGTGAGGGAGGGCAGAGTGAGGTGTGTGAGGATGAGCTAGGTGTGTATTGTGTGGTAGCAGTGGGTGAGGCACAGAGAGTGAAAGTTACCTGCGTGTGAGGGGGGGAACCCCACCTGACGTCTCACACGGCAAAGTTTGTATGTGTTTCACTTCCACTCATATTACCTGACAGTATTACCTATTTACTGCTTTAACTGCTCATCTCTGCCCATCTGCACGAACATTTTAAGCCCTCATACCAACCCCTCAGGCCACAGACAGGCTGTACGAACATTCTAAGGGTGACAGTTAAACATAGCCAACTTCATGGCCTGGTGCGCCAGGAAAAAGACGTTTTACCGGGCTCAGGTATGGACTTTCGGTGATTTGAAGGTCCGATTACCTGCCTGCAGCAGGGAGGGACATCCTACGAAAATTATATATATATATATATATATTCTAGGATTCTATATATATACACACTAGTGGGCCCTGGCCACGCTTTGCTGTGGCTTATTGTGGTGAAATGGAAAAGGAACAGTAGCAGCAAATCAATTGCAGAGGCCAGCAGTACGTGCTCATGCACACACGCAGCCTGATACTGTGTGATGTCAGTGATGTGTGTGCCCACATTCCTCGGGGGGGGGATGGAAAGGCACCCCTCCCACACATCTAGGCTGGCTGGTCATGATCCTTTACCTGGGAGTAAGTTTGGTTGGTGGCAATGGGTGTCGCTTCTGAGGAAATCCCTTCTGAGGGGTGCGACGCATTTGCTATTCAAAGTATGCTCACCAGTTGCTGCACTGACCTTACTCCTGGAGTAATGTGTGCCTGGTTTTCTTTAACTGTAACTGGGCAGTATTCAGGGAATCTAGGTGCCTGGCCCCTCCCTCCTGTCCTCCTTGTATGTTGCCCTCACTGTCTCCCCCTTCTCTCACTTCTTCTCTCCCTCTTTTGCATGCCTCCGCCTCCGTCCCTTTCCTCTCCCTCCCTCCTCTTCCATTGCATGCCACCCCTCCCTCCCCCTCTCCCTCCCTTCCCTCCTATCCCTCTTCATGTGTGTATTTTAGTGGTATGCCTTTGTTTCCACTTCCACTCGAAAGTTACTGCCTAAGTGTAAATTTGCTTCCCCACTGCTCATATCTGGCCATCTGAGTGAACATTCTAAGCAGCACGAACATTCTAAGGGTGACAGTTACACACAGGCAGCTGCATGTCCTTCACCATGGAGCGCTAGGAAAAAGGCATTTTACCTGGGCCAGGTGTGAAATTTCAGGTCTATGAACATCTAAGAACACTCTCGTCTGGCTGACTATAGTGTCTGGGAATTTTCAGAGGAATTGGCCCAGCAGTTACTGAGGTATACTATCATCAACAAAAACTCTGTTAGCTTTTTATATATATAGATAGGTACAAAGAAAGCTGGTTTTAGAGAAGCTACTAAGTACAAGTTTTTGTTTAGTAACTTTTTCAGTTGATACCAATGCAGACAGGACACTATCTTTGTGCCTTCCTGATGATATTGTTACTTTTACACTAGACAAAACAAATCTGTTACTTCAATATAATTGTTGCTGAGTTCTGTTTGGCTATCTAGCGTTTTCTAAAAATCTTACTATCTAGCCTTTAAAAAAAAATCTTACTTTTTACCCTTGGGTAAGGACTACACAAACCTGTTAACATCACAACAGCAATCTTAAATCATAAATGCAGAACTTTTAAAGAATATAATAGTCAATTATATAACTTTAAAAATAATTTTATTGAGTTTTTTTTACATCTAAAACTACAAAAGTAATGCAAAGGAAACAAAACAGTGGTGATCTAGCAACCCTAATCAACACCAGAGTAATAGAGAAAAGTAAGGACAAAATAAAAGATATAAAGACGGACATCTACATACTTCTATATGACCTTTTTCCCACACACTGTTTTCAATATTATCTAAACTTTTAAAATATTATTTACAGAACGAAAACCTCAAGTCCAACATCAATTCTTTGTTTTATCTAAGCCTTTCTTAATACATGAACTAAAAGCTAAAAGCTTTAAACAAAAGCTACAATTATAACCCATTAATTTCAACCTCCTTTGCTATCCCTCTTCTCATTACCCATATATCATATTTTACTATCCCTTCTTTAGTTATCCTTACATGAACATCTGTTTAAGGATAACCTTTAGTTAAGCTAATTGCCCATTTTTAAATAGCTCTTTTTTCATTTTCTTGAAGATCTCTTTGGCCCTTTTTACAGAGGTAATTCTCTGCTGCTGTCCTTTGTAAGTAAAGAACAAGCCTTCTCATTTAAGTGGTGTTTCTTTAAAATGTCCACTAAAAACATATTCTTTCCTTTTCTGTAGGCCTTTTAAACTTACCTCTTTCCTCACTTTTAGGCTCATTCCGCACATGCAGAATAATGCACTTTCAAACTGCTTTCAGTGCTCTTTGAAGCTGTGCGTAATGGCAAAATCCACTTGCAAACAGTTGTGAAAGTGGTTTGAAAATGCATTATTTTGCGTGTGCGGAAGGGGCCTTAGAGAAGGTAAAAAAAGCAGGTTTTCCTCCCTTAAGGTAACTTTCAAATAAAAAGGTCGAACTAGGCTTGTTTAGCCTTAGCCTGGGCATTGGGTCCAGAGCCCTATGCCGTTCAGGCCTAAGCTCTCAACCTCCCCGCACCCAACTCACCCCCAAGCACAACTAGAAACAATTTTAAAAAGCAGCAGTGAAAATTTTGAAAGTCAAAATTTTAAAAAGAAAATTAAACTGGGTCAGTCAAACCTTTTGGCATCTTCTTCTCCAGGCAGGTTTCCTCTATTGGCTATATGTTTATATTCATCTTTGGTGATTTCCCCCTTTTCCATTTCTTGTACATGTCATTTTAAATCTTAGCTCAGTAGAAAGTCCTTTAGACATCCATCCTGGTTTTCTTAGACATCTCCCATTTTTCCTCCTCACTGGAACATTTGAATTGTGCCTTTAAGATTTCAGTTTTAAGAAACTCCCATTCGTCATGAACTTCTTTCTCTTTTAGTATTCTTAACCACACTTAATAGTTCCCTAAAATCCCTTTCCACTGTATAACAAATTCCAGGAGAACATCGTCACTTCCACCTAAGGATTCTACCACTTTCACTTCATTCACCAGGTCATCATTGTTGGTTAGGAGCAGATCTAAAATAGTTGATCCCATTGTTGCCCCTTCTGCCTTCTGGACCATGAAATTGTTTGCAAGACCAGTGAAGAGTTTGTTGGACCTTATAGTCTTGGCAGAATTTGACTCTCAACAAACATCAGAATAACTGAAATCTCACATTACTACTACTTCTCTTCTTTCTGACAGTTTGGTCATCTGTTCCAGAAAGCAACAGTTTCCCCAAATTCTAGTCTAATCCTCTAACCACTACAATAGAATACAGTTGATTCCGTCACTGAAATATAGATGTCCTTAGTTTTAACTGAATGATGCCCAAAAGAACTGAAAAAGATGCAATGGAAAGCAATTAACCCACAGCTTTTATTTTTCACAAAATGCACTCTGTCACTTGTGTATTATGACAGATTCCAATACTCTAAAAAAAAGAACAAATGAAGTCTTTCCAAATGGGGAAAAAAGAAACTTTTAATTAGCATTTTTTGTTTCAGCACTAAATACAACAGATAGATAGGGAAAGCAGATTTGCTGAATTGAGCTTATTGGACTTCTTGTTCATCAAAATTTGTTTCTGGCAAAATAACCCTTTGAAATAGCTGATTATGACTTCCAAGTAAATGGGCTTTGTCAATCAAATGAAAATATTTCAACTTGGAAAATATACTGTCTATATATGTATCTCAGGACTACTAGGAAATCTGTTTTGCAATGTATGTGTGTGTATGTGTGAGAGAGAGGGAGAGAGAAAGAGAAAGAGAAAGAGAGACAGACAGACAGACAGACAGAATGGGAGACATCTGTAGATGTTTATATGACTTGACTATGGTATTAAAGAACAAAGAAATAGATTTCTTTATTTAAATTAATTAAGCATATTTTAAGCTCTGTAGCTGGGAGAATTTTAAGGGCAGGGGTGACAGGGGTAGCAGGGGCCAGTGTGTGTGTGTGTGTGTGGGGGGGGGAGTTTTGCCTGTCAGTCATTTATCCAAAAGCACTACTCTGAACAATTAATCCACAAGGACAGGGAAGTAAAAGACGGAAATGCTGTTTTGGCGCTCTTTTCTATTCTGTTTTTACAGTGTGAGGCTGTTTGGAGGAATTCATCCATAGTAGCTTGTTTTGTCAAGTGCAAGCATCCGTCACAAAACAAATGTCTCCTTCACTTGGAGCAGCTAGGCACTGACAATGGTGTGTGTTTGTGGGTATGAGCATTACATATGTAAAGACATTCATATTTCACTGACTGGCTGATTAACTCATGGAACACTTCTCAATAAAGTAGAACTCTGAGATTCAAGACACTACCAAGTACTAACAACAACCATTTTATTCCTTTCTTTAAGAAAGGTCAGCCTAGGACATCCTACATAGACATGAGCAAAAATTCTAATGTAAAATCTGAATTCAGGTTTATCAAGCTCCAAAATTACTGGGGAATCTGAAAAATACAAATATCTGATTTGGGAAACTGGAAATATTTAGGCTTCCCCTCAAAAATGGGGAAAAATGGGTCTGTAAGCCTATGGGAAATGTTTTGGCATTTTTGCAGTTTTCCATCAGTAGGGAATGCACTTTTCAAGGCAGCACCTCCAAACCTTCAGCATGGTTTTGGGAGACTCTCTTGACGAGACTACTTAAGTTGGATCAAGTTTGGTTCTGGGGGTCCAATTTTATGGACCCCCAAAGGAGGTGCCCCATTGAGAACCAAGCCCCAAACCAAATTTCACCAAACATAGGCACTGTTTTCAGGAGGGTCTCCCAAAGCCACCCTGAAAGTTTGGTGCCTCTATCTTATAAACATGCATCCCCTACAAATATCCCCAGAAGTTCCCCAGATTCTCCTAGTAGCCAATGGGGAATTTCTGGGTGTATGTATACAGGAAACACATATTTTGAGATAAAGGCATCAGATTTTCAGGGTAGCTTCAGGAGACTGCCCAGGTAAGACCACCCAGGTTTTGTGAACTTTGTTTCAGGGGGTTTAGTGGGTCCTCAAAGGGGTAGCCCTCATTCCCCATTACCCCCTGAACAAAATTTCACCAAAATTGGGTGTTCTTATCAGAAGAATTTCCCAAAGCCATCCTGAAAGTTTGGTGCCTGTACCTTAAAAATGAACCCCCTACAGAAATTCTCAGAAATTTCCCATTGGCTACAATGAAGCCAAATCAAGATTGAAAAATCTGGCAGGCTTCAGAGACAATTCATGTGTGGAAAAATTTCCCAACATCGATTTGCATATGTGGGGGAAAAATGATCACTGGATTTCATGGAGATTGCTGTTGTGCTTCAATTAAACTGTGCTGGAGATTTTACTGGGAGCTCTGGTATGGGAGTCATGTTCTGGAAAGAGGCTCAAAATTTGTCTCACTGCTGCAGGTGACTCTTCTCACAGGAACCAACCAAATTAGTTGAAGTTTGGGTGGAGGTCCAATTCTATGGGCATCAAGTTTTCCTTCACCTGGGGGCAGGGGGAGTTCAATCAGGGGACATGACAGGGACAGGGGGAGTTCTGCCAGGGACTGGGCAGGGGGGGAGTGAAGGAGAGGTAGAGGTTGGTGGCCAAAATATGCCCCCCTCAGATTATTCAGGCAAATGTTTCCTGTGTTGTCTGTCCCCTCTACTCCCCCTAGATATGCCATTGAGTGTTTGTCCAGCCGCTGCTTAAAGGTGTTTTTTAAAAAAATGTCAAGTCTGAATAATTTGATGACTTGAAGATTTCTGATCATCTGATTCTTCAACAACTGATCAAGACTGATTAAAAGTTCATGGCTCTAATAATGATCAATAAGTCATTTTATTCTCAGTGAAAGAAAAAAACCTGAAATATTGACATCCTATGTTTTGCATGGAAAATATCCAGAACTGCTTAACACATGGAATATGGATGAAGCCTCATCAGTAAAGCTGCTAAAATCAGGGCAATCTGAAATTGAAATGGGAGGTTTTGTTACTGGGATTTAAGTCTGCATAATTGCAGTCAATAACTATCAAAGTATACAGTGAAGAGTACAGATACGGATATTTGTAGAAAATGAAAACGTAAATTAGAATTTACTGTTTAATTTAATATTTAATGTTGCCCTCGGAAAACTATCAGGGTTGTAATTCAATCATTCACTGAATCTAGTTGGGTGGTGCAAAATAAAATTCAATCTGAAACCAGTTTACAACCTCTCCCATGAATTAGATCTTGATAATGTTGATGGTAACTTATATATTATAAAAACTTATTAATACAAACTATTAAAACTGATTTTTACATTAGACCCAGCAAATTGCAGGATATCCAAACATACAAAGAAGCACAACTGAAATAACTATTATATTCTCAGTATTTTATCTATATTATTTTATTTACCAAGAAATGTACAAAAATAACAGCTACTGTAATAGTGAATGCAATACTTGTACCAGATAACATGGAAAAATCTGATAATAAAACTAAATGAACATTAATACCTGTCCCTGGAAATAAAGTGTCTCAAGAAATTCAAGACAGTTAATATTGTTCCTTTTCTATATCACCTTCAAGAGTCATTCCAAATACCCTGAAGCCAAATGTAAAAAAGAATACATGCACCATAGTTCCTATTAAATACAATGTAAAAAGCTATCATTCTCCAGACTTCCATATAGCTACAATTTTTCTAAACACTGATTGATACTTACTGCACAACTAGGCCTGGGATACTAGATACCTGCTGAACTAATCACTAGAAGAGCCGAGGAGGGGAGATTATGATAACAATAATATAAAATTATTGTAAAGAGCCAACACATATTTATTTTCTCAGTATTTTTTAACAATAACATATATAAAGCACAAGAATGTCAGAACTCATCCATGCCTTAGAACAATCACTCAGTATTGACAGTATCACATGATTCTTCTCAGGGAGAACAGTAGTTAGCTAAAACAGCAACCCTAAGCAGGTTCACTAAGAATCCAACTAAATGTCTATTCAATGGGTGTTGCTCCCAGAGGAGTATCCTTAGGTTTGCACTGTAACTTTCAAATCAATATGTTAGTTATTGTAGTTGACACACAAGCATGGCCCATAAAAATCAAGTAAGTGGCTAGATACGTATAATTAAATAAGTGTCTGCTTTGACAGCTCACAGGAAGAAAATAAGGCCACACCAGAAGGTTGAAGAAAGAGGACTAAGGTTGAACAGTTTATTTGATCTTCTAGATCATTTTGTTTTGCTTCATGTTTCATCAGGGGATCCAATAAAAAGTTAAAAATACAACAATGCAACTTCAATTAAAATGTACATACAAAATAATAATTTTTTAAAAAAATGAAAGTTGCTTGTAAAATTATTTAAGACATACTCAGAGCATTGTATAGGGGATACCTTGCATATTGTCTAGTGTGATACAAAAGTTAGATAAATAAAACTATTTTATACTAAAAAGGTTAAGTGAATTTTAAAAAGATATTTTAATACAAGGTAGAGAAGAAAAGTAGAGAAGCAGACAATGTGGCATTCCTCACATAGAATCTTCTCTAGATCCCATCCTGAACAAATACAGAGCTCACTGTATTTCATAACATGGTGTAATGCAATAATCAAGACATATTTTAAGCTTTAAAGGACTGGAAAAATGCACAGTCCTCATGACCAGATAATAGAAGATCCAGGCTCTGGTTCAGCCCATAGGGAGCCAAAGATCTCAGACAGTCCAATCCAAATGAGATGGGGGTGCCTCCTCCTATCAGATTCTCCAGTGGCTTGGTTAGGAGGAAAGCTGTGAAATTTTCCTGCCCCTTGGAAATCCCTTAGAGGAAAGGAATGTTCCACAAAAATTGTTGCACAAGTTCAGGGCTGGCTGTGGCAGCATACAGGGGCTGACTACCTGGTGGAAGCGTCCTGCAGTTCACTCCTGGGCCTGCCTCCAGAATGCCCCCTCCCCCATTGGCATGCACTTCTGCAGCAGATGGGTGCTGCAGCACTTACAGGTGTGGGAACTACTGCAGCACCCCGCCCCCAGAGGCATGGGTGCCCACATGATCATTGGAGGTACCCCTGATACTGGCAGGGTGGGCACTCCCATCGGCATGAGTCCATGCCACATCCAGTGTGGGATTCACCTCCCCACAACCCTGGATTGAGCTTTAAGTATGCATTCACCCTCCCTTCTCATTATTAGCTTCTCATTCTGACCTGGTACTTTTTGGATTGCCCAAAGGACAGTGTCTGTAGTAGTATGGTTATGTCCAATAAAATGTGAAACCACTGGTGCTCCTATTCATCTGAGAGATGTTGATTTATGTTCACAAAGGCATGTTTTAAGAAAAACCTTGGCTTTTCCTTATATATAACTTATTGCATGGGCACATAACAGCATATACCACTCTTAGAGTAACAATTTGTAAAAAAAAATAATTCGTAGTGGTTTCCAATGATAGGATGTATAAATATTTTAGCACTGCATGTAAATTTAGTCTGAATAATTTCCATGTTTAAAATGACCCATGGGTGGATCTGTACTTTGTGCAGACCTTTTGCATCTCTTTTTCTACATGACAGAACTCTCTCCCTCATAAGAGGTGAGGCTCTTTTCACAATGCTGCCTTGATGCTGCCCCAACTTCTCCCATGGATGCTGCTCAACTGAGGAGGTATTGCCACCTTAAATGCTTCTGTGGCTTGCACAGCCTCCCCCTCTGCATCAGCAGTTTCCAGTCAGGGATGGGTAAGTCTTCATCCTCATCACTGACACTAGCCATCTCATAAGAAAACCCATTTGTTCAGTGGCTCAGGCAGGGGCGGAGCGAGGGGAAACTGCGGCTGGGGCCCGTGCGCACCCTGCACCCCTGCCACAGCCTGCCCCCACCCCACCCTGGAATCCTTCGGAAAGCCCCCGCCATGCCCCCCCCCACTGCTCTGCCAGGGGCGTCGCACCCCACCACCCCGTTGGCGCTACACCACTGGGCTTAGGTATATAAAAAAAGAGGCAATACATTTTACAATGATATCAGAACCAAAGCTACTTTTGGGCACATGTTGTTTATGTCACGCAATGCTTTCAAGATGGTGAAACAGCTAAATGATATATTTACAAGGCTTTTTCCCCTTGTTGATTGAAACATCTGAACTGCATTAAAACAGATTGCAGCATGAATAAGTGAATGTAATACGAAGTGTCAAAGCTGTCCACACTGAAACTTTGATTGCAGTCCGAGAATATTAATTGTCATCAGTGGGGTATGGATTACAGCCACTGTTCATTAAAGTCTACTGGCTTTCTAAAATGTACTTTCTATACGAAGTTAACTCATGATTAAAGAGGTGATTTCTTTTAAAAAACACAGCACTTTCACAAGCATAGGAATGAAAAATATTCAAATATTTGTTAAAAACATAAGAACTGCTATTGAATTAGACCACCTCCTATACATCAGGTTCTCCCCAAGACACATAAGCAAGGCATGAAGGTCCCAAGGTGTGGATGTGTGTGTTCAAAATGATATGTTGCTGTTGTTTAAACTCCTTATGACTAGCTGACCTGCAGGGAGGTGGGGTATGCAGGTCTCGGTGGGTGGTGGCCCAGGAGCCTACTGAGGCAGCCTGCCCCTGAGCCCTGCTCCCCAGCCTGCAGGGAGGCCAGAGAGTGGGGCTTGGCAGCAGGCGGCTTTGGCGGGTGCCTGGGCTGCCTGCTGCCAAGCCCTGCCTCCGCAGCCTTCCTGCAGGTTGGCTTTTGCCCTTCTCAGGCACTGGGGATGGTAGCAACTGGCCTGTAGGGAGGCCGGGGGGGCAGGATCCGGCCTGTGGTGACCAGGTCAGCCAGTGAGCGGTGCCCCGGCATGGGGGGAGCTGCCAGGTGTTGACCGGGTTGCGGTCCCACAGGAGAGGTCTGGCACAGGGACCTGCCCAACACCCAGTGCACCCCCATGTGATGAAATGGCATGCACCCGTGTCCCCATGTCCCCATGTCCCCATTAGCGGTATGCCACTGGATCAGGATGTGAGTCAGATTGAAACTTTTGCCTGTGTGTCCTTCATTAAGCTCACTTCACTTGCACTGCCAGTGAATTTCAGCTATTAAGAGTTGGATTTGTATATTCTTGCTCAGTCAAAAACATACGAAGAATTTGGGGGAAGCAACAAGACTAATACTTGATAATACTAAGTATCTTTTACAGTGGACTCTAGTTACTAAGTTAAACTTTTTTTTCAGTTTGAACATTTTTAATTGCTTAGACCAAACTGTCTTCTCTTTTGAACTGCCACCTAATGTGGCATATTTTGGGGGAGCAAAATAGGAAGATAATTATAAATGATTAATAAAATATTTATTTCTTGCCAAATTGTCCAACTTCTGTCTTTCAATCTGACAGTTTTAAACAGCATCATTTGATATGCCAACATTTAAAAATGTTTTAAACTGCTGAAGTGCTTTCAAAATTTTTCTATGCCAGTATCACCATGAAATATTGAAAACTTAAGCTTAATCAGAAAACAAATTATGCGAGGGAGACATTCTAAATTTTCAAAAAATGTGGGATGGGTTTAAAGAACAGTATAATTTTTTTTGTTTTAATTCACCAGATGAAGTCTGCAGATGGTCCATGTTTTGATTTTCCCGATGACTCTTGTGTAACCTTAACATTTAGTTATAATTTTGAAAGATTTATCTGAACTATGACTGAGATGGTGTAAAGATGATGAAATTAGTGATGACCATGGAAATTTACCACATGAGGAAAGTAGATCTTGTTCTCTATTTTCAGACAACTAAAAGTGACCCATGACCAGGCCATAATGGATTTAGTGCAGTGCTCATCTTCAGTATAAACAAAGTCATATAGCAGTATTTTCTTACAGCACAAAATCAGAATTTCTTATACCTATTTTTCAACCCCAATCAGATATGAATTTTTCTTTTCTTGAGAGCTGAGGAAAGCTACAGTTGACAAAGAACACTTCTGATGGAAGTAACTAAACTGCTTAGAAGGACTTTTGTTTAATTGTTGTTATACTTTTGGCTGATTGAGATGTTAGTTCTAGCTTATTTACTGTACTCTGTTTTTTTGGTATAGAAACTGTTTTGAGTCATTTGGGGGAAAGATGTAATAAATTTATCAAACAAATAAAATGAAAGGTAAAATAAAAATACTAATAAATACAATAAGTAAATTAACAAAACAAAAAGGTAAATCCTAACCATTTCCCTGGAAGAATACACTGTACCATACTAGTGCCAGCATGATGATTAGAGTGGTGGACCTAGATCCAGAGAACTGGAATTGATTCCCCACTCCTCCATATGAGCAGCAATGAACCAGGCTTGTTTTTCCACTCCTACACATGAAGCCTGATGAGTAACCTTGGGCTATTCACAGTTCGCTTTGAACTCTCTCAGCCTCACTTATCTCACAAAGTGTCTGTTGTGGGGAGAGGAAGGCTCATTCCGCACATGCAGAATAATGCACTTTCAAACTGCTTTCAATGCTCTTTGAAGCTGTGCGGAATGGCAAAATCCACTTGCCAACAGTTGTGAAAGTGGTTTGAAAACACATTATTTTGCGTGCGCAGAATGGGCCAAAGAGAAGGAGTTTGTAAGCTGTTTTGAGACTCCTTATGGTTGAAAAAAGTGGGGTATAAATTCAAATTCTTCTCTTCTTAGAAACAGATACATTGTAATTTACAGCACAGTCCGTGTGTGTGTGCGCCGCTTGGGAAGATACACTGCAGCCAGTCATTTGTACAGCAACAGCATCCCTGCTACAATTCCACCAGCGTAACCATCTGCACTGAGAGAAGAAAGGGTCATGACCAGAATTTGTCAACTCCCTAAGTCACCTCAGCCTGGGAATGCCCCCAGAGTCGCTCCTTCACTGGTGTCATCATTCCAGCCAGCTAGCCCAATTACTTGCTGCCTTTTCTTTCTCATGTGAGTTGGCACCAAATATGGATTTTTGTAAGGGAAGGAAATGATCCTTCCAACAGTTAGTCCCATCTTAAGTGCAACAGAGGCATCAGGTGCCCAGTCAGGCACATAATGCCATGAAATGTGTAAGTAGCCAGAAAACATTGGACTATAGTAGAGGACAATGGTAGCAGGAAGCTGCAGTCACGTATTTCTCAGTTGCAAGCAAGTGACAAATGGCAACTTTAATTATTCACTGTGTTAAGCAACTAACATCCCTCCATGTCTAGCTGAGTGGCTGGATCCAATTACTGCATAACAAAAGATATGTACAATGCTATATCTTCCAGCACAGGAAAATTATGAAGACAGTTAACATCCATTATTTGGACGTTTCTAATTTGTTGAAAGTAATTAGGAAGACTTTTAGTTGAAGAAACAAAAAAAATCAGTTTTTCTTTGAAAGTAATATTTACAGTTCTTTGGTGTATATAGGACAAACTATGGAATGTGCAAGAAAGGAACAGGAAGAATGGAACGTTTTGCCAACAAAGTAAGAAAACACCCCTGACTGATAGGCGACTACCTCCACTATTTGTCACTTAGCTTAAAGAGATCACAGTGAACACTTAAATGTCAGTGATATAAAACACGCTCAAGACAAGTGGAGATGAGCTGTCTCATACTGTTCCCATTCATTTCAGTGGGGTCTTGGGCTGGAGGACTTGCTGATAAATTTGCCCACATTACATCAATAGCCCTATAAAGCTGCTCTGAAGCAAGCAGGGTAAAATGACCACATGTTTTTTAACCAGTTTTTGACATTAAAAATATTAAAACAGGGACCAGTTATCCTTTATTTCTAAGCAAGAGAGGAATCCAATAAAAAGATTAGGCGAGATAGTGACTGGCAATGCTAATGCTGCACTCTGTTATCTGGAATGGAAAGAAGAGTTCACACAGCAAGGAGCTAAGTACAGAGAAATCTTCTGAACTGAAGGAGGATTCTGAATAAAATATGATTATGATATAAATATTCATAAATATGAATGAGATACTCTAGAAGTTGGTTTGTTCGTGCCAAATAATAGAACAAGAAGGCCATTCAAACAGGAAGGTTTTGGCTTGATTGACATAAGCAAAGCTATTTTTCCCCGACAAAACTCAATTGCCAAAATGTGAGTTATATGTGATTGATGGCAAGTAGAAAGGAATTGTATTATTCCTTCTATATAAGGCATGAAACATTTTTAAATTCTAATCAAGTTGGAGAATTTCTTTGTCAAATACCTAAGTGATTGGTGTCTAGGGCATGGTTGCCAACTTCCAGGTGGCACCTGGAGATCTCCAGCTATTACAGTTGAACTCCAATTGACTAAGACCAGTTTTCCTGGAGAAAATGCCTACTTTTGAGGATGAACTCTATGGCATTATACCTTGCTGAGGTCCTGCCTGTCCCTAAACTGTACCCTCTCCAGGCTCTAGCCCCAAAATCTCCAGGTAATTCTCAACCTGGAGCTGGTAACCCTAGCCTGGGTCTCAGATCAGATGACTGATCATTGGCTTGTGGTCATGTCCTCTAAGGATCCTCCTTGGCATCACCACACACCAGGCACAAAGTGGCAAATCACTGCTGCCACCACATATCTCTGCTGCCATTTAGTCCCCTTCTCTCAAATCTCTGAGTCTTCTAGCCTAGTAATTTCTTGACACTCTGGAATTACCATAGAAATTGCAGTCCCTTGCTCCCATTGCCCTCGATAGCACACCTCCTCAGGAGTGGTTGGGCTGGGTGACTCTCTTGTTGCTGGTGGCCTGCAGTTCTTAATCTCCTTCTTCCCCTGAGCACTTTCTGAGCTCCTTGGGTCCCTCTTCTAGTGGGAAGGCTTAGTTATTTTGGGGGGCTGCACTGAGTCTCAGCTCCTGTGCAGGTCCCTTTGACAGTCAACAGCTGCCTTGCCATCTGCCTCATAGGGGTGTGCATTCATATATACTAAACCCAAAAATAAAGGGCACTGTTTCAATGAACACCATATGAGGCATACTTTTGTGGTTCTGGGAGGCAGTTTTTTTAAAGGTAGAGACTCTCCTTAGAAGAACCCCCAAGTTTGGTAAAGAGTGGGTCAGAGTCTATTTTTTTTATTCCAGGGGAAAAGCAAAGTGACCAACCATAGGTCAATGCATCCCACTTCAAGAATCAAAACAAGCCCAACAGAACTATACCTGAACCCAATCAAACAGAACCATAACCCAATGCATTGTTAAGCCTAACCGATCCAGTGTCCCCCCAAAACAAACAAACAAACAAACAAACAAACAAACAAACAAACACACACACACGCACGCACACACACAGAAGGACAACACAAGAAGATCAAAGAAGGGCACTTTTGCCTGTCCAAATGAAGCTGCAAGCCAATCCAATTTGAGGGTGCCCAGCAAAATCCAGCCACACACTGGCAGCACAACCTAATAGAAAACATGTACAGCCACACAATGCCAGGTAGCTGAAGATGTGGGGGCACTTTTGCCAGCACAGACAAAGCTGTAAGACAATTCATAGTGACCAAGTGTAAGGGTCTGTTACTCCAGTCAACAAGCAAAGACTCAGGAAACTGTCAAGAGCTTGATTGGAACTGTATCAGCCCAAGGTTCAGAAAGCTAAAGCTACCGCTTTGCCCTCTGAACCCCAGATTACTCAACCTGTGATTCCCCTTACCTCACATTCCCAAAACAGCGCATAAGAAAGGACAGTAAGAACAGTTGTATTGTGATGAGACAGTCGGTTCCCCCCTATGGGAAATAACGGCACTAGAATCAACTAGGCCATAATTGTGACAGGGGACAGGACACATGGTGAGCTTCGGAGTAGTGAGCATGCATGCCCTGGGCTGGCTGTGTGGACAAGCCACTCCCGGCCTGATCATGTGATGCGCATGAGTTCGAGGGGTGGAGCATGCTCCCTACATATTAGGCAGCACACAGTTGCTCCAGCCTTCTTCGACACCTGGAGCAAACTGAACTAGCGCTTGCTAATTCGGGGAGTTAGGCCATGTAGAGTGCAAGGTGAAGGCTTGCTTTGCATGAGTTGGAGCAGCCATAGCTCACCGACTGGGGTGGTAGCAGTCTGTTTCCCTTGCAGAACGAGATTTTTAAAAACTGCTTTTGGTCAGTATATGGCACCGAAGAAGCGTACTGGGGGCCGTTTGGCAACCCAGGCAGCTTGGGTGCTAGCAGGGGCAGAAGGAGGGAGAGGATCCCTGGGCATTTGGACCAGTGGGGTATCCAGGCCCTGTACTAGGCGATATGTTTTGGGGCGTGGGGTATGGCCAATGCCAGACCCCTCTCCCATTGTCCAAAAAGATGGAGTTCAGGAGTCGGGGTCCAGCAGCGGGAAGGGGGGACCCCCTCTGCAGCTTCGTTGACTCCCATGCCAGTCACTGGGCAATTACCTCCCAGCTTCATGGCTCTGCCACTAGCTGTGATGTGGCCAGGTTGTAATACACCCGGGCACTTGGTACAGTGCTTGGGGAGCCCAGGTCCAGCCCTTGCAGGCCAACCTCCCCGGTGGATGGCCCCTTTTCCTATTTTATCCCCTGGAACAGGGCTTATGGCAGCGGGACAACAACACCTGGGACTTCAGGGGTCCCGCAAGGCGCCCCTATTCAGCAAGGCTGAGCGAGCACCTTAGTGAGCCTAGCACAGCCTGGGGTGACTGAATTCATTCCCGGTCTCACTACGACGATGCCACCTGTGAGGATGCCGGCTCCTGAGTGGGAGCTCGAGGCAACACCCCCTTCAGAGGAGGTCTCTTGTAGGCCAAAAGGGTGGGCCATGGCAGACGTCATTCGTCCCGACAGGTTGTTTCAAGTCGTCGGTCTCCCAGTTATTCTTCTTCGAGTGAGTGCTCTGACGAGGGATCCATGCAAGCAGATGGGAACTTTTGGAAGATTGGGGAAAGGGTTCCCATTCTTCCAGAGTGGCTCGCTCGCAGGCGAACCCCCAAGGAGGGTGGGACGGTACCCGTCGGGTTGAATCTCACAACTGTCTACAACCTTTTCTTTTGCTTCACTTACCCCCTATCCTGGCTCCCTGCTGCCTTTTGTATGTCCTGCCCTGTCAACCAGAATGATTTCTTTTCTCATGTAAAAATCCCCACATTCCTTCTTGCCCAGTTTTGCTTTCTTCTGGCCAGGCTGTCAGGAGCACTCTGGTACTGCCTGGACTCCATGGAGTTGTCCAAGTAGCCACAACCTCCTTTGCACACATCCTTTGATTCAAATGTAGGGATCCGTGATAGATGGGTTGGTTGGTTGTTTCTGCACATGGGATGACATGACTATCACAAAAAGAAATATGATTTTAGCAAGCAGAATAGAATAAGAAAATAACAATAAAGTTAAAAGGAAGGCTGGCAGAGAGACAGGTACAGAAATTAAAACAAGTCAGTAGAAGACGCTGGGACACTGACAAGAATATTAGTAGAAGATATAGACATATTGGGTGTGCATATACAGTTTGTAGATTTTACAGTGCAAGAAGCAAATAAGTAGTAGCTAATGGTGGAATAGAGGGAAAGAAGGCACCCAGGAGAATGTTAGAGGTGTAGTGGAGTTCAGAAAGTTCAGTAAGTTGAATAATGAAAGATAAGATAAAAGAAAGGGATGGAAAATGTATTATTCGTTTGACATATTTCATATTCCATTTAACATGACAGTGAAACATGATGGAAGAATGTCAGCAAGCTATTTTTAGGTCTGAGCAGATATTTTAAAGGTTTTTCTATTATCCACACATTTTCTACACATTACTCTTATCGCTGTTTATTACAGTTCACACATGCACACCATTTGGCATACATATTAGTGTTATTTATGAAATCTGATTAGATTGCATTTCACAGAAGAAGAAAAAAGTCCCCCTGCCCCCTGCAGTTGTTCATCAGATGAAACCACATTCTAGGGGATTTCTGGTTAGTAGTCCACCCAAATTTGACTCAATCTTGACAAACGTAAATAGATCTGTGGTAACAGTCAGCATGTCAGACTCAGATCTGGGATCAAATTCCTATTCTGCCATGAAACATGATATATTGGAAAGTTTTGGGGTCATTTACTCTCTCTCTCTCTCTCGCTCTCTCTCTCTCAGCCTAACCTATTTCACCAGCTTGTTATAAAGATAACATTCAGGAGAGGAGATCCATATAAATCTCCTTGAGCACCCTGAGAAAGGGGTGGGGAAATAAAAATTAGGCATAGGTTTGAGCAGCCAGACTGAAGCTACATGTTTGGTTTTAATATTCTATTCTGTTCTCCATAACTGAAAGCCAAAGTAGTTTATCCCATCATTCTACACAACTCCACTCTATAAATCTCACAGCAACAACTTTATGAAGGGGGCTGGGCTGACAAAATGTGTCCAAGTTTACTCAGGAGGTACTTTGGCAGATCAGGGATTTGCACTTGATTGGTCCAGGTCCTAGTCTGACACTTGAACCACTTGAACGACTAAACTACGTTGGTAGATTGCTTGGAATATTATTTTTGAGAAAACAATGTGCATATGGGTGGATAGAGAGATAGAGAGGTTGATAGAGAGATAAGTTTTAATTTCCATACTGGCAAATATCTGTTGACATTTTGCTTTGTAAATTTATATGGTTAATAAAATATGTTTGGATAGAAGTGATCAGAATTGAAGTAATGAAATAAACACAGGATTTCTAAAGTAACTATTGTTTTTGGATACCTTTGCTTTTTCTGAAACTCATCCTTCCAAGGAAATCTCAAACTGGTCTTGAAACAATCATTATATTGATATTTGAATAATTAGTTTGTCTGAAACACTCAACATAACAAAATATTTAAGTGCAATTTGTGGGCTGATAAATGTTGAAGAAAATCTTTTAATGCAAATGATAGAGAAAACAGAATAACATCTCCTTTTTTATATGTCTGCTTCCACAAATCAATGTAGTGGATTTATACTACATAGAATTTTTGTTGATTCTCAAGAACTGGTTACTCAGACATTTTTTATCTGCTTATATCCTCCCCTCCTTCACACTCAGACATAGAATTAAATGTGCTAAATTTCATTTTTAAAATTACTAGAATGTCTCAAGGAAAAAACATAAGAAAAAAGGTTTTTAGAAGTATATTGTCTTGCATGTCAAATATGTATTATGTGAAACTACCATTGATTAGACCACAAAATATTTAGTGTGGTTCATGAGTCTGACATTTTGAATTAACTTGGCTTTTCTTCTTTGTGAATATTGATTACCTATAGGTAATTTTTGTTTCTGATACACTGTCCCCAGGGAGCTGTTTGCACGGGGGGGGGGGGTGTGCAGCTGCTGTGCAGCCGTGCCGCCCTCGCTCCTCCCAAGCGGCGCGAAGCCGCCGTTTTCCCGCCTCGCTTCCCCAGCAAGGTTTTTGGAAAATGGCGGCTTCCAGCTGCTGCCGTGCGAATGGCAGCGGCTGGAAGGCACCATCCCTCCCCCTTTGCCCGATCGCCCTACCTGCTCTACGACTGTCCAGAGCATCGCTGAGGCCTGGGGACATGCCCCCCCTGCCCTGCAACTCCAAAGCGGTTGCGCAGGGCAGGAGGGGCGTGCCCCCTGGCCTCGGCAACGCACTGGACGGTCGCAGAGAAGGTAGGTCGATCGGACGACGGCGCTCTGTGGCACCGTTTTCCCCACCACAATCGGGACTGTTCGTGTGAACAGTCCCGGGGGGGTTGGGTCGGCGTCATGTACGCCGACCCAACTCCCATCGTGGCCATGTGGAAACGGCCTAAGTTACTTTAAAGAAAGTTTATAGTGCCTCTGTAAAGTGTCCCATTTCTAAGTTATTGATATTATTGCCAAGATTCTTAGGGAGTGGTATAAATGTAGAAGTTGCCTTTAGCCTCCCAGGGTTTTGAAGCAAAACAGTTGCATTTGTCTATCCTCCTAACCAATCTTGGTAATGATTATGGTCAAGGCAAAGTTAGTAAAATCTCTGCATCTATGTCTGGAGAACAGAACCAGATAAAATATTTTTAATAAAAAAGGACACTGCTTATCTACATTTAAACTCTTCAACCCCGAAGTAAATAACCCAGTGATGTATCTGGAATCAAACAATACATTGGGAAGGCCTTTTGCAGTGCAGTTCTCTGCAGTGGAAAAATGAGCTGCTTTGCTAATTGGGAAATGTCCCTGTCAAGCATTTGTCATTTTCTCTTTTCTCCCATCTCCAAGACTTTTAAAATAGACAGCCATTCACTAGAACAATGGATAGATCTAGATTATCAAAGCCTACTAATGTTGATATATTTCTTTTTGGGCATTAAATGTATCAAGTCTTGTAATGAACATGTCCTGATCTGGACATGCTAATCTGACCTTGTCAGAACTTGGAAGCTGAGCAGAGTTAATCTGGGTTAGTATTTGGATAGAAGACCACCAAAGAATGTGAGAATTGCTATGCAAAGGAAGGCAATGGCAAACCACCTCTATTAGTATTTTGCCTTGAAAACTCTACAGGATTGCCTTACGTTAGCTGTGACTTGATGGTACTTTACACACATACACAAACGTTAACATTCATTTTCATTTACTTATTTAATTCTTTACTCCCTTATCAGTCCGGCATGTGTTTTGCTTGCTGAAGTGATCTGGGAGCCAATTGCTCACCAAGGTGTTCATGTGCATCCAATTTATATGCATCTGTCTGTATGATTATACTGCTTTCTTGCAGCTGCTGCCATCATAGCCAATCTCTTTGCCACCACAAGTAAAAAGGAAAAATGTGTTTGACCTGTTTGAGTTGTTGCTCACTACTCAGCTATCTCTGGCTCCTTCAGTATCTTGAATAGATATCTCTACCTGAGTAGATATAAAAAGCAGGCATATATCAAATGCTATTCATTTAAAGGATGTATCTGACTGCACAGGAGCAAAGAAGGGATGAAACAGGTGTGAGTCCATGCTTGACAAGTAGGTTTAATGATCTGACCATGACCCCTGGTAATAAAGACACTTTAGTTTGCAGGCTGTTCAAGTGAAATGTGGCTACCAGCTTCAACTTACTTATTACCAAGGCACAACTTCAGTCAGAGGTACTGTGCTGAGGCAGAATTGTTTGGCATGGTATTCAAGATGAATTCTGACTCTCCTTCCCCTCCCCATCAAGTGACTATGAGGTGATCCAATCAGAAGCTCACCAAATATGTAAGCAACAAAGTTCAATTAACGTATGCTCATTAATGACTAGCTCTGAACTGAACATGCTTGACTTCAGTATCTAAGTACAGATCACTGCCTCAAAAGCTTACAGTGAGCAGGTGAATACTATATTGTAGCCAACATTGTAGCATACCAGGGGCTTTAGAATCACACTTTATTGGTATGGATTGTGGGAGCAGTATCAGAGTATTTGGTGAAAAAAGGTGATGTCTGCTGAGCAAACATGTATATGTGATTATGAAATGCAAATATCTATTTTTTATCTGGGCTTTGATTGATATTCTGATTCAGAGTGAAGAAGAGGTCACACATTTTATTAGTATAAGAACTGGGAAGAGCAATTTAAAGTAAAGTCAAACTTGTTAAAATTAACGGGCCAAGAGAAACTGTCATCCAATGCAAACTATTCTTGTCATATAACAATATTTGGATAAAATTTTGGTTCATTGTATTTCATTTTTCATGTCACCTACTTCTAACTTTTAGCTAGGTTTAAAACCAAATGCAGGGTTGAAATGTTGCAGATTATAATATTCCAGATGGAAGGACATATAAGAAACGGGGGAAAAATTGATTACCGGTATATAAAAACTCAGGGCCAATATGAAGCTGAATCCAGGCAATCCAGACAAGATAGAGGTGCTGCTGATCCATGGAGAAACTGTTCAGATACTGCACAGCCAGCCTGTTCTGGAGGGGGATTCAACTCCTCCTGAAGAATTAGGTTCATAGGCCTTTTTCCACATTCACAGCTTGCCACAAATTTCTCCCCATGGCCAAACCTAGGCCCCTTCCGCACAGGCAAAATAATGCATTTTCAAACCACTTTCACAACTGTTTGCAAGTGGATTTTGCTATTCCGCACAGCTTCAAAGAGCACTGAAAGCAGTTTGAAAGTGCATTATTCTGCAGGTGCGGAATAAGCCCTAGTATCTTAGAAAGGATCCCCCCCCCCTTTATTACATTAACGATATAAAGTAAGGGTAGAGACACAAGCCAGGTCAATTGTATCAGCTTTGTCAATTTTATCCCAAATAAGCATGTCACATAAAGGCAAAGATACTGTGTGCCAGCAATTAGGCACAAGTGAAACTGGTAATGAAAGTTGCTTTTGCAGGAGGAAATTGACAAGATACTTCTGCAGTAAAGCACCAGTGTTTTACCCATGCTTTTAATTAGTGGATTTATCTTATTAGTTTTTAAATAGTCTGCTTTTATCTCATAGATTATTTTTTATGCTAGTCATGTCTATTGCTTTGGTTCTTAATGACAATTTTGATGGATTGCTTTTAATGACTTTTTTTAATGCTGCATAACTGTTTGTACTTTTGTGGGTTTTACAATGTAACCTGCCTTGAGCACGATTCTGAAGAAATATTCTAGTGAAATATTGAAATATTCTAAATAAAAAAAACCCTATATCTTACAATGGCATGAGTTTGCTTTGGGAATTGGGAAATACATTGCGCCTTCAAGCTTTCAGTGGAAACTCCAATTTAAAGTCTCATGTGGCTTCATTTTGCATCAGGAATATGAAATGGGTGAATGATGGGCACCTGCCTTCCTCTTGCACCATTTTCCAAGTCAAAATGGTGCCAGTGAACTGTTACTTGTTTGGTTGGGGGACTTCACATGACATATGGAGCCCCACTGTAGGGGCAAATAGCACTTTACAGCACCATTTCAAATCAGGATAATGGCATGGGGAGGAGGAGGCAGGAGACCTTCTTCCCCCTGAACCATGGTCATGAGTTGAATGAGCTCCCATGGTGCATTCGTGTTCATTGTAGCATGTAGTCTGACTCTCAGTTTAACTGTCAATAAAGCTTTATACTTTTGCTGAGGTCGTTAGAAAAAATTGTTTTGCTATCTTAATTTAAAGAAAATAGCTAAAAATTTACCACAGTATTACATGAACCATAGGCTTGTTATTATGGTAGATCCCCTCCCTGCCACACACAAGTTGGTCTTGGAAGCATGTGGAATAGCCCTCAAGGTGTGGGGCAATGATTAAGAGAACTTGTATGGAGATTATGACTAGTGACATTGCTGACCATCAGAGTCAGGCCACTACCTTTATACTAATGCTTTCCTCCTATCAACTAATGACACTTGAAATGAACACGGGGAGGGATGTCATTCTTTTTCTGTTAGCATTGTGGTATTATATCTCTGTTGTTCAGTATGGTTTAAAATGAATCCAGAAAAACTATATTTTGTCCCAAGTGCTGACAGTAAAAGGTTATGTACACATGGGCTTAAATACTTGTTTTCAAGATTCCAGAGTCACTGAGGTGAGGTGAAATATTTAGTGAAGGAAGGATTCTGAGCTTTGGGAGCAATAAGGATGTTCTAAGGTTGTGTGATCAAATAGGGGGAAGCTCCACAATCTTAATATTGATCTTGCTCTCACCTCTAGATGACTATAACAAGAACTGGAGTAAGTACAGAGGGCCTGTTGGCAAGCACATGTGTTGGGCCAAGAGCTTTCATAAAATCTATAAAGGCACTAAGGAATTTCACCTTTCCTTGGAGCTTTGAAAATCAGCCTTTGGATGGTTGCTTTTTCACAGCTCTTTTGTTCTAGAGCAGCATCAAAAGTAAAAAAAGAAATTATCTGCATGAACCATTTAACTGTTTTACAAGAAGTTTCTCCCTCCATAAAAAAAAATCTGCCACCAAAACTCAGCACAATTGGAAATGATACTATTTGGTTTGTATATGGGAAGGAGGTTACCAGATTAATGGTTAGATATGTTGCCCCCAATCTGTATTGCATACTGTATGAGAATGTTTTCAGAGACTCTGGAGATAGTGCAGTGTGGAATGTAACCTAACACCTCTTCCTTGCTTCTATCTCCACACACACATACTCAAATGGTCTGAAAAGGACCTTAGTAGAAAGAAACTTTTATCTATTCTAGCCTTTCCCAAGAAAGAGGCAATAACAATTTACCAAACATTGTCAAACAATAGTAGCCTCCCTCCTTGAATCATTGCAATATCTGGGAAGCCTGTCATAGTCCAGTCAGGATGGCATAGATGTTGTATTTCCAAATCAGGTACTATGGGAGCAAGTGAACATTCCAAGTGTAACTGTGAAAAATCACTAATACATCAGTAAAATGCCATCAAGTCACAGTCAACTTATGATGAACCCAGCAAGAGGCCCGGAAGAAAAGGGAGAAGCAGAGGCGGAGCTACCAGGGAGGCAGGGGATGTGCATTGCGCTGGGCACATGCCTGCCCCCCCCCAGAAAATTGCCTCTGCCCCCCCCCCCATGGCAGCCCACTCCCCCGCTCCCTCCGACTCCACATTTATCTTATTGAAATAGTGCAGGCTGGAGAAGTGACCTTTTCCCTTTAGGCCACTGGTGGCGAACCTATGGCACTCCAGATGTTCATGGACTACAATTCCCATACTGGCAGGGGCTGATGGGAATTGTAGTCCATGAACATCTGGAGTGCCATAGGTTCGCCACCACGGCTTTAGGCTGAAACTAAAGGTCTCATGGGAAGTATAGTTCTCACCAGGCCATTTTCAGCCTAAGGTAACAAGCTGCTTTTCCAGGCTGAAAAGTGTGGGGGGGCAGGGGGCAGGTTGCCACGGGGGGGGGCAGAAAACACAGAGTGCGCACCAGGCGCATTCTAGCCCAGCTACATCTCTGGTGAGAAGCAGAAATGGTTTGCCATTGCCTTTCTTGAAAAGTCTTCCTTGGTGGTCTCCTTCAAAAGTATAGACCATGTTTAGCTTCTGAGCTCCAACAAGATTGGGCTATATCATAATACCACCCCCCAGTCTCTCTGGAAGGTAGGGTCTCCTATCCAGAATCTTGTTAGCCAAATTCCACCCTACTATAACTTGCCCTGGAAATATTATGGTCTGTGCAGGGGGTACGGTTCTCCTCTTTTCTCTTGGGAGGAGCTAAAGTTAGAAAAGGATCCTACAGGAAAGACAGAGTATTTCCTCCTTACTTCTAGACCTGTAAACTCAAGCATCCCATATGGACATATTCTGTTGTTAGAATTCCAGGCACCATAAGTCGGATCCCATGAACATGTTCCATTAATAGTTGGTCTCATGCTCCAGTGCAAACAATAGTGGAGGAGCCTATTGCATCCTGGTGAAGTTTTTCATATTGTTTTAAACAAGAGCAGTGTGTGTGTGTGTGTGTGTGTGTGTGTGTGTGTGTGTGTGTGTGTGTGTGTGTGTGTGAGAGAGAGAGAGAGAGAGAGAGAGAGAGAGAGAGAGAGAATTTTGGAGAATTTGCCAATGTGCTAAGAGCAGTAAAGATAAAAGCCATCTGTGTGCCAAAGATGTCATGCAGGTATTGGGGAGCTTTGCTATTTCTGTCCACAGTGTGATTGTACTAGCTTTTGGTTCCAATCAGTCATATTAGATTTTATTTATGTATTCAGTTATGCTCATTAACATCCTTGTACATAATGTTTCCTGGTTACATGTTTGTAACTGGCACTTAAAGTCTAGTAAAGACTTAGCAAACAACAAATATCACTAGCACAAAATGCAGCTTTACATTTTCTTTTTGTTGTTTGGTAGGATAATGATGGCATTAGAAATACAGCTTCATTCTGATCTCTCCCTTCAAAAAGTGCTTTAAAGAGGACTGTTAACACTATTCAAAGTTGTTTCAAAAGAGCAGAGCACTGAGAATCAAATACCTGTGATCACTGAATGAAATGTCTTGTCATGCTGATTCTAACTATTAGAGACAGTTTTTAAATGGCTGAGTATTTAGGGATGTGACTCACATGTATTAAATTATTATTATAATGATTCTGCCTCTTTTGATAAACAGATTCAGATTCTTGTAGTACAACCCTTTCTTTTGACTATTTTCCCAGAATTTAAACTGTGATCATGCAGTGAATACAATATTTGTGAATCTAAATAGAAATATTGTGTTATAAATATGCAACCAGGAAACATTATGTACAAGGGGGTGAGCAGAAAAGACAACAATGCTAGGAAAGGTTGCAAATAGCAGGAAAAGAAGAAGACCCACCATGAGACAGATTGACCTTATAAAGGAAGCTGTAGCCCTCAGTTTGCAAGATTTGAGCAAGGCTGATAGCAAGGGGATACTCTAGAGGACATTGATTCATAGGGTCCCAACTATTTGTTGAAGGTTATGCCTGTAAGAGTCATGTAACATTATTGATGAAACTTTCTGTACTGAAGTCAATGACGATGTAATTCTGCCAAAAGATACTGAATGCAAAGTTGAATGAAACCAGTTATTATGCTAATATGAACTATATTCAAAGGTGTAAGATTCTTCATCCTTGGCACTCCTGGTTTATTATAAAATGTGTTTATTATAAAATGTGTATGTAAGATGCTTATTATCTGTTCTAATAGGATGGAAATCGAATTATCCTGGAGTTTTAATTAGTAAATATCATTCTATAGACCATGGGTAAAGGATATATCTTGTAGTAAACAGCAGTGAATAGGGAAGAGCTAGATATAACCTGATTTTGGATTTTAAACATAGCTGTATCGCAACTGTTTTATAATATATCTTATAACCGAATGGTTAAAGCCTAGTAACCTATTTTATATTTTTTTTACAAACAATCACACTGGAATGTAGAACCCATAGATGGCATATATGATCTCTTTTAACTTTAACAACTGTGTATAACCACATTTTAATACTCTATGCCAATAAAGGTTATTGTGATTGTGATTGTGATTCATAGGGTCACCATAAGTCAGAGGCAACTTGATGGCACAACCCACATACTGAGGAGGGGACAGGGGCAGTTACTGTGGCCATTATCAGAAAAATATTTAAATCCTGATATTTGTTCAATGGAAATAGCATATATAAATCCTAAAGAAAAAAACTAAAAGGAAGAAAAAGAGAAAAGATGAGAAAGTGGCTGACTGGCTGGCCTGACTGATCTTTCTTCTCATTCCACAATATCTAATAAGACTGACACAAATTATCATGAACTTGGTTATCATCTCCATGTCAAAAATTTCAGCCAGGGAGCATTGCTTGAACATGTATGCAAACTGTTTTAAAAAAATCAGATCACTGGTTTGCTATTGTCATCCAAGTCCTTGAGACAGAGAACAACTTTACGTGAAGATCAAAATGATTGTTTAGGAAATGAATCAGTGAAATGTGTAGTCACAATCTCAATTTGCCTTACCTTTCTTTATCTTGGTCCCTATTTCCTGAAGGTTTGTCATCTTTTGTCTTGTTGATATTCCAGACCTTTTAGAGGTGCCTGACAGGCTGAACAAGTTATTTTAGCAGTTGTGGAGTCTCTAGCATGGTCTCAGACACTATGGTGGATGTCTCAACATCCTTTTACTTTGTAATGAAAGTTTGTAGCTCCTATGAAAGTGTCAATTCTGAGAGCTTTTATTTTTCCAGGAGAAAACTCACATATTCTTCAAATACAGTTATTGCTTTATTACATTCCTCTCAGTTTTCTTAACTATACCTGTGTCATTCAAACAGCTGAGGAGTAAGTCTGAAAAACTGAAAGTCATGCATATGGATACACTAGCTCCAATCCCCACATAACACGGGCAGGTTTGTTCTTCATTGGTTCTGGACAAATCCTGCTGATGACTTGTAGGATGGGGAGTAGGTAATAGAAAGGTTTTTAATTCTCCATTCCTTCTACTCCTGCCAAACGTGATGGATCTTCAGTTCATTATAGAAGATGAGTCGAGTCTCTGTAATTCTAATAGTGAAGCTTAGGCTATGTCAGCATCACCAATCATTCTTTTGATGGCAAAAAATAACTGTTTCAGAATTATTCATTGCTGTGGAGATAGCCTAGCACTGATATTTGGACATTAACTAAGATTCAGCATAAGCCCTCCATTATATTTAATCAAATCATCTACTGTTTTTGTTAGATATTTTTAAAAGCTAGCCTTAGAACAGTTGAAATTTTGTTTTCCTTTCCCCATTGAAATAAAGTTAATAAGCAACCTGTAACACAGACTGGAGCTGCAGATGTTAAAGTTATAAATAATCCTAGAAGGGTAGAAGAAAATTGCTCCTGACAAGAAGAAAATATATATTACAAAATTGTTTTTATATGTTGAAGTGCCCTGAGTGTTTAGACCACACTGCTTATTTCAATGTTTATCTGAACTTGTTGATAACGAAAAGTACCAGCCCCCAATAATAGTTTCCTTAAACTGTTCCCTTTAACCCTTGGATGGATTTTTAATGTTGTTGTTCCTTTTCATTGTTGGCATGGTAACCAAGAGGCACTTACTGACAGATCAATGCCTGACTACATCAACATAATATTTTCAGTCAAGTTCCCAGGAGCTTTCCTCCTGAATGTGTCATTTTGATTCAGATAACTAAATCAGGCTAAGCATCACAATGATAATGGATGACTTGCCTCATTAGCTGGCTCCTGCTGTTTTACCCTGTCAGGAAGCACCAGAGTGAATGTCTTGGTTTCTAGGAGCGGAAATGGTTTCTATTATTTATTATTTTGATGTGTTATTTTATCACGCCTTTCCATTCATTTGGTTAAATTGGTATTCAAAAGACAGAGAGGCAGAAAGGGAGAGAGAGAGAGAGAGAGAGAGAGAGAGAGAGAGAGAGAGAGAGAGAGAGATGTGTCATGACCCCATGAAAACTTCACTAAAATGAAATAGAGCTTAATGAATTCTCACAAATTTATCAAGATTTGATTATGTTGTGAGTGATAATCAATTAATATGATTGTCATATGGGTACTCACCATGCACTATTTAATCCTTCTCTTTTTAAGGTCACTCTGCTTTCTTAATACACTCTAATTGTGATAATATCCAAATGAGCATTTATTTTCCAGCAGACTTACTCTTTTAAATTATATATTGGATACATGAATTAAATCTAGGCATAGATATTACATTTCCATTAATAAACCTTTAGTTTAAAACTTCTTGGCAAGCAAGAGATTGATCTAGGGAGGCATGGGCCAAAATGTGAAGAGAGACTGTACCTCTTTTGCATCCTGTGATTATAGAAGTGTTTATTGTAAAAGATACAAAGAGATGGTATCTTTTTTTGGTAAAAGTCCTCAGCTATGAAGCAACCCATATTCCATAAATGTTTAGAAAGAACTATGAGGTTACTAATGATCAAATGATCTTTGCCTAATGAATGATTATTGTTGACTATATAGTAAGAAAATGTAGTTGATAAGGTTCACCCACAATGGTAATTTGATAATCTGTTTGTGAGCTTTATGTTCAGCTGAAACAAATTCTAGTTCCATGTATCTCTACAATTTATTTTTATTAATTTACTTCATTTATATCCTACATTTCTCACTGGAGGTGGTGGCTAACATAAATTCAGTAAGATCTACCCTACGCAGCCCTGTGTTTGGAAGCTGGCCAGCATCTGCTGGAAACTAAAGCCTGGTGTCGCACTTTTAGGTTCTGGCTATGCATATGTTTTTCCAATGGTCAGCCCAGCTTTACTTCCAATGCGCTCACCTATCTGTATTTAACGGAGTGGTGGTCTCATATAAATACTAAATTGCAAGATCTAGCACTGTCACTGGATGATCTACTTCTCATGACTGCCAACGAAATATACCGGCTTATAAAAGCAAAGCACTCCTTGAACAGGAATCTCAAAAATCGATGACACAGGCAAATAACGTTTGTTCTCCCATCCATCTGAACATTTTGCCTCGTTTCTCCATTCCAGCTAACTATTTACATCTCCTACACGATCCCAAGCTGAGACGTGCTGTTACCTTGGCCAGATGCAATGTTCTCCCCTCTGCTAGACGATATAATAGAGAGTATCATATTTCATCTATTGATAGAACTTGCAGCTGTAACCTTGGGCTCGAGGAAACTGTTCACCATGTTCTCCATCATTGTCCCCTCTATGAAGCCGAGCGGGAAAATTTCCTCAATCCTCTTATGGCTGGATTGGGCAACACTGCAGATGCTGCCAAGGCTCTGTTCCTGTTGGACAGCAACTCTACTGCCACTCTTGAACCAACTGCCAGATTTCTATGCACTGTCATTGTGATACGCTCTCAAATGCTTGCCAATTTTAATTCAACGGTTTAATATTTTAGTTTTTTTATGCTGCATGTCTAAACAGATAACAGATATGCCATTAAAGGTCTCATTTCATTTCATTTCAGTAAGATGGCAAAGACTTACAATAAGCAATACAGTAATAGGGTTACATAAATGGAGAACAATGCAAACAAAAAAACAGTCAGGACCTACTGTAATGTGGTAAATGGGTAACCAATGTCAATGTTAGTGCATTAAAAGGTGACACAGACATTCAACTGACTACAGTCCTCTATCCCTTATAAAAGTTTTGGGAACTGTGGCTTAGTGGAAGAGCCTCTGCTTTGCATGCAGAAAGTCCCTAGTTCAATCTTTGGAATCTATAGTTAAAAGGATCACGCAGCAGGTGATGTGAAACATCTCAGCCTTTGATCCTGGACAGCTGAGTAGACAATACTGATGATGATGATGGACCAAGAGTCTGATTCAGTGTGGCAGCATCATGTTTGATCCCCTGAGCTAACCTGGGATGTATTTGAACAGTGGGATAATCAAATAAATAAATGATTTACTGGGCGAGCATCAGCCAATCACCTGCTCTCAGACCAATTCTCTTACAGTGTTATTTTTAAGAATAAATGGGGAATAAGGGTAAAAATTTTCTTGCCATCAATTAGATTTAGCTATATGATGATATTTTCATGACAAATCACACTGAAGTCAGGGATTATACCTCTCACTGAATAATCTTTCTGATTATTTATTTATTTATTTCTCAGTCTTATAGACCGCCCAACCCCCGAAGGGCTCTGGGCGGTGAACAACATAGAGTAACAGTTACATACTAGACTGTAAATAATTTAAGTTAAAATGCAGCAATTAAGAACAATTAATAACAGCAATGCCCGCAACAATTTCTATTAAACTCTCCCAGAAGGGGAGAAAAAGGGTGGGCCCATAGATGGTAATGGACCCAAAATGTAGGAGGAGGCGGGGGCACTTGATCAGCGGCTGGACACTCCAAAGGCCCGGTGGAACAACTCCGTCTTACAGGCCCTGCGGAACTCACCAAGATCCCGCAGGGCCCGGACAGCTGGAGGAAGAGTGTTCCACCAGGCAGGGGCTGGGCTGTAAAAGTCCTGGCCTGCGTGGAGGCCAGCCGCATCATGGAGGGGCCAGGGACTACCAGCAAATTGGCCTCTGCTGAACGCAGAGGCCTAGCAGGGACATATGGGGAAATGCGGTCCCGAAGGTATGAGGGTCCCAGGCCACGTAAGGCCTTAAAGGTAAAGAATACCCATATACCTTGAAGATGATCCGAGGAATTCAACCCGGGAGCCAATGCAGAAGCTGGCGCAGTATTGGTTGAATATGATCACAGAAGGCACCCCTCGTGAGCAGCCAGGCTGCCGCATTTTGGACCAGTTGTAACCCTCCGGATCAACGCGTAAGGACAGCAGGCCAGCGTGGAGCCGAAGTTACAATAGTCCAGCCTGGAGGTGACCGTTGCATGGATCACAGTGGCCAGGTCTGTGTGGGAGAGGAAGGGAACCAGCTGCCGGGCCTGCCGAAGATGAAAAAAATGCAACCTGGGATTTATATGGAGCCCACCCTGGAGTCTCCATTGAAAGCAGACGAATCCAGGTGGACCCCCCAGGCTGCTTGCGGACTGAGGGGGCCGAAGCCAATAGGAGGCTCCCCCCTCCCACACGGCAGTGGCTGGAAATTCTCATCCCCCATGACCCGAGGCCAGAGGATCTCCGTCTTCCCCGATGGATTAGAAAGTTTTAATCCTGCTCTGTTGCAACCAATCCAGCAAACCGCCTCGAACAGTGCTGGAGAGGCTGCAGGAGGGCAGTGACAGCTCCCCCCCTCCATCAACAGAATGGAGCTGAGTGTCATCCAGCGTACTGGTGACAAAATCAGCCCAAAGCTCCGTACCAGCTGAGCAAGGGGTGGCATGTAGATATTAAATAACAGCCCGGGGACGAGTAAGCTCCCTGAGGCACCCCACAATGAAGTGGGGACCTCTGGGAGAGCTTTGGTCCCCACACCCACACTTTGCTGACTCCCGATCCCAGAGGAACGAGGCAATCCATTGAAGGACAGTGCCCGTACCGGAAGCGGCCAGAGCGGTGGGCTTCCGCAGGTGAAGGTAACGTGATTGACCATATCAAACGCTGCAGTTAGATCTAACAATACCAACAGCGCCGATCCGCCCTGGTCAAGCTGCATACGGAGCGTATCTGTGACGGCGACGAGAACAGTCTCCATCCCATGCCCAGCACGGAAACCTGACTGGAAGAAGTTGAATGCCGATGCATCATCCAGGAAACCCTGAAGCTGCTCCAACACCACTCTCTCAATTACCTTCCCCAGAAACGAAAGATTCGAGATGGGGCGGTAATTGGCCAGATCGCCAGGATCTAAGGATGGTCTTTTTAAGAGTGGGTGGACCACTGCCTCCTTCAACCCACCAGGAAAGACCCCTTGCTCAAGGGAGTCATTGATGATTTTCAACAGGTGGGGTCGTAACTCCTCCAGGCAAAGCTTAACAAGCCAGGAGGGGCACGGATCCAGAGGGCAAGTAGTAGGTCTAACAGCAGCCAAGGCCCTGTCAACAGTGGCTTCGGAGAGCAGGGAAAACTGGGCAAAACATGGGCCTGAAGACGGCAAGGGAGCCTCCAGTTCGCTAATTGTAGATAAAGAGTGGGGAAGGTCCTGGCGGAGTGATGCGATTTTATCCGCAAAAAAGCTCATGAATGCCTCACAGCTAATAGTCAATTGAGAATTTGCAGAACCTTCCGATAAGGAGGTCAAAGACCGAATCACACGGAACAATTGTGCCGGGCGAGAGCTAGCAGATGCGAGAGAGGAGGAGAAGAAAGCCCTCTTCGCCTCCTTCATCGCCATCTCATAGGCTTTCATAAACGTCCTATAAGATGCTCGCGCCACTTCGTCACGAGATTTCCTCCACACTCGCTCTAGATGTCTGAGGCCCCGTTTCATATCGCGGAGCTCCTCAGTATACCACGGAGCCCGCCGAGAACGGGGTCGCAGAGGACGCCGGGGGGCAACAGCTTCGATGGCATCGAAGAGCCGGGAGTTCCAGTCCTCCACCTGCTCATCAAGTGTGCCGGTAGGTTCAGGAAAGAGCATTCAGGAAACCAATTGGATCCATAAGTCTCCGCGGGCGGGCATAAATTAACCCGTCGCCTAGACAGGGTTGGTGCGGCAAGTCCATCCGGACCTTCAGGGCAAAATGGTCGGACCATGGCACTCTATCACTAGAGGATACGACCAGATCGATTCCCAACCTGAAGACCAAATCCAGCGTGTGGCCGGCCTCATGAGTGGGGCCAGAATTCACTAAGGAGAGGCCTAGCGTCGCCATGGATGACACTAGGTCCACGGCCGCCGCACAAGAGGTGGTATCGACATGGACGTTGAAGTCACCCAAGACAATAAGTCAAGGGAACCGCAACGCCCAGTCAGCCACCACCTCCAGCAACCGTGGCAGGCCGTCCCCAGGTGCGCTAGGCGACCGGTACACCAAAAGGACAGCCAACCTCTCCAAGGCCTCCAACCACTCTAGGCCGACACACTCCATGCCGGTGATCTCCGAACAGGAACAGCCTTGAAAGGGATAGAGTCACGGATGAACATCGCCACGCCGCCCCACCGGCCCTGAGTTCAGTCCCGGTGAAGACACGCGAAACCTGGTGGCGCGACCTCACCCAAGGCGCCGGTTTCGCTGTCGCGCACCCAGGTTTCGGTGATGCAAGCCAGATTACCCCATCTAATGATGCTGGCATACTACTCTACCCTAATAGACAATAATCAGCAGGTAGACCAGTCTTGAACACATACATACATGAAGCTTCCTTATAAGTGAATCAGTCTTGAACACATAAATACATAAAGCTTCCTTATATTGATTCACCAAGGTCTACTCTGATTGGTAGCAACTGTCCAGAGTCTAAGGCTGAGGTCACACCTCCTACTACCTGATTGTTTTAACTGGAAATATTGGAGATTTGAACTTGAGATCTTATGCTCTAGCACTCAGCCATGACCCCGTCCCAATCTTCTGACACAGTATAAGGCAGGCTGCTATAGGATGAACATTCATTTACCTTACCTCCTACATGCCATCCTCCAGGAACATTTCTCTCCAGCAAGCAAATGGACAAGGCAACATTTCCTCACAATGATCCATTCCACACAGCACAAAAAATACATCTGTGGGATGGCTTAAAAAAAGGCAACTGCCTCTTTTCACCCCACTCACCCAAAATAAGACATCCAGGGGATGTCTTTTAAAAAGGCAGCTTCTGAGGTGTTTTCTAGACAGCAAAGGCATCAGAGGGGAAAAGAGGTTGTTTCCTGCCTGACCGTTTTGTTCTCTGATCAGTTTCATGCTCTGCTTGCACAGGACATTTTGTGTACTGTTGGAGGGATTCTCCCTGCCTCCATTTGCTGAACATAAGAACATAAAAAAGAGCCTGCTGGATCAGACCAGAGTTCATCTAGTCCAGCACTCTGCTACTCACAGTGGCCCACCAGATACCTTTGGGAGCTCACATGCAGGATGTGAAAGCAATGGCCTTCTGCTGCTGCTCCCGAGCACCTGGTCTGCTAAGGCATTTGCAATCTCAGATCCAGGAGGATCAAGATTGGTAGCCATACATCGACTTCTCCTCCATAAATCTGTCCAAGCCCTTTTAAAGCTATCCATGTTAGTGGCCATCACCACCTCCTGTGGCAGCATATTCCAAACACCAATCACATATTGCGTGAAGAAATATTTCCTTTTATTAGTCCTAATTCTTCCTCCCAGCATGTTCAATGTATGCCCCTTGGTTTTAGTATTGAAGAAGCAAGCCTTTATTGGCATAGAAGGTTTTAGTATTGTGAGAAAGAGAGAAAAATTTCTCTCCATCAACATTTCTACCCCGTGAATAATTTTATAGACTTCAATCATATCCCCCCTCAGACATCTCCTCTCCAAACTAAAGAGTCCCAAACGCTGCAGCCTCTCCTCATAAGGAAGGTGCTCCAATCCCTCAATTATCCTCATTGCCCTTCTGTGCACTTTTTCTCTCTCTTCAATATCCTATTTGAGTTGTGGTGACCAGAACTGAACACAGTACTCCAAGTGCGGTCGCACCACTGCTTTATATAAGGGCATGACAATCTGAAGGTTGCCCCAAGATATTTGTTCTGCAGACTCTGGTCCTGGGTGCCTTTTCAGTCTGAAAAGTACACAGTTGTACTCAGCTTTATTTTTTTTATTTTTTGATGAGCTATCTTTGAAGATACATAGTCATGTAAATAAGAATCTTATCCACTTGGAGGACTTCACTGAAAAGCATTGAGACCGCAGGGGATAGGTCTACCACCCACTGAGAAGCATTGCCCAATATTACCAATATTTTTTCAGTGGGAGTCCTCCAAGCAGCTAAGATTCTCTTATGTGTGTCTGTGTATATTTGAGGATAGCGCCTCCAAAATTTAAAAAAAAAGGAAAACTCTATATTGCCAGAATCAGCAGGACCAGCTGAGTACAACAATGTACTTTTTGGGCTTAAAAGGTGCCCAAGATCGGAGTCTGCATAACAAATGCCCTGGGGCAACCATCAGCAAATGCAGGCAGGAAGAATCCTTTCACCAGCCCACAAAATGTCAAGCACAAGCAAAGAGTGAAACTTTCTAGAGAGCAAAATGGTCAGGCAGGAAAAGTAAGATGCCTCCTGAGCTTTGCATTCCACGCAGCCAGGCAGGGGATGTCTTGCAGGTGCCTTAAGGAAAAAAGGTGGATTTTGAAGCATTGTCAAAAAAAAGATGACTTGAACTGAAATAAGGCATTCTGAGGTTGTCTTGGGAAGAAAGCTGTGCAGAGTGCCTTTCCAGGATACTTTTTAAAGCATCCCCAGGACATCTTATTTAGCCTATGGAGAATGGACCCATTTCACTCAAAAAGGCTCTCATTTGTGGACTGCATTGATCTACAATAGCCGAGTCCTTAAATACAGCATTCTTGTGTGGGGTACATACAGGAGTCAGGAGTCACAAATGCATATTTGAACTTTCAGCCTTGGCGTATCTGACCAAGGTCCATATAATTTAGAATTCTGTTTCTAATAGTGATCAGCCAGATGCATCCATGCATTCCTAACAAGAAAATCTTTCTGCGTCTGCACATCACTTATTTTAAAAAAGCTGCTAGCTACAAATGAATGTTGCAGTATTTAGGGAACTTGCCCAATAAGTTAGAGAAATGGATGACTATGTTCTTCGACTTACTGAACCAAGGTTATGAAACACAGCATGGCTTTGCAGGTTGGAATGCATAAAAACATATTTATTTCATTAACACTTACTATTAAATCAGTTGCCACTGGAAGGAACCAACTGGCCAAGTCTAGGCTTTGTGTTAAAATGGAATCTCAAACAAATGAACTTCTTAAAGATTAGCCTTACAGGTTATAGTTCCTCATAATCTTAAAGCAGGTCTTAATAAAATATGTCCTTCCTGACTTTTGAAGAGATAGATCCAAATAGCCTGTCTATACACAAGAAGTTGTGATTTGAATTTGGGTGATACACTCCATAGACTGCCCCATGCTCTGAGAAGCTGTTCTATTAATAAATGTTAATAAAATGACAAAGAGGCTGTGAGGTTATTCTGTGTTGCTCTGACGATGTGTGTAATTGAGGCAATACAATGATCCCCGGAGTCACATGCAAATTTGCAAGCTATTTTGTGAAGAAAGAGAACACAGTGTGGCTTTCAAAGATTTTATGACACTGTCAGTGCAAACTATTCATATTTACTCAGAAAAGTTCAAGTTAATTCCATGGGGCTTGCTCCCAAGTAAGTGTTCTTACAATTGCCACTGTGGTGAGCACAATCTTTTTTATTTGGTAAATTTTCAGTATTTTGTTGAAGCTCTGTTCTTCCTCCTGCAGTTTTTAAGGTCCACATAGATCTGAGAAACTGTAATGGGGAGAGACCAGCATTCAGTTGAAGCTCTACACTCCCTGATGCTGTTTCTCAAGTCTATGTAGACCTGGAAAACCATGTCAGGGACAGCATCAACTGAATGTTGGACCGGAGTCCATCTTTCAGTTGAAGCTCTGTTCTCCCAGCTGCCATTTCCCAGGTCCCTGTAAACTTGGAGAATCACAGCAGGGAAAGCTTCAACTGAATTCTGGAGTCCAGCATTCAGTTGAAGTTCTTGCCCCCTTAGCTGAAAAAGCTGAATGATGTTCTGCTCACTCAGCACCAATGCTATTGTCAGTCATGGCACCTAGTTGATTGAGATGCATTCCTGGCTCCAGACCATGGCTATATAAAATATAGACGGTGATTGTAGCTGGGTGATTGAGATGCATTCCTGTCAATGTAACTGCTTTTAGATATATGCATTTTGCCTGTTAAATGTAACCATTCTGTTAATGGAACATTCTTTCCTGGATCTTACTTTCATTTTTTCACATACTTGGTAGATAAATAGGCTTATCCCTGACACCTTTTACTCCCATGGGAAGCAGGATGTTTTCATTGCTTTGTGGGGACTGAGAGCCAGGTGGCTTTATTTCTATATGTCACCAACCTTGGGACACTCCTAGGCTCCGATGAAACTCTTTCTCACATTCTTTGGGAAAACAGGAGGGGGAATTATTTCTGGATAAAGAGGGGTGCAAAAGCCAGGTCTGGCAGAACTGGCTTCTTGCAAGATGGGGGCTTCATTACCTTTCCAATAAATGCTAGTGATCAACAATCCAGAGCCTGTTTATTGTTTCGAGGATCGAGACCTAACAGCTATTCGACTCTGCCAAATATCCTTGTCTGACTTTTTTGACACCAAGGCTATTCAGTTCTGCCAAACATCCTTGTTCTTTAATCAGTAAATTAAAACCCAAAAAAGGCCAATATGGCTTCCCCCCCAGGTTTTTATGATGATTTGATTTTACCAAATCATCACCCCTCATTGCAGCGTGTATATGCTAACTAGGAATAAGTTATGACTGCTGCTATTTTACCTTACCCAATAAAATATTTAATTTCTAAATTCCATAATTATTTTCTTTTAAATTAGAAATGTTTTACACATACCATCCATTAAAAAGAGGCATTCCATATCTCAGACATACATTTCAAACCTGCACAATGCAAGATCTCTATCAATAAGTATTGAAAATATTAGCCACTATTTTTTTCTAATGAAATTCACAGTTGACATTACTATTGAAAGTAAATATGACAAAAAGATTTATTATTATTTTGGGAACGAGTTCAGATATATTTCAGGATCATCTTTTTCACATGCTCACTAGCTTTGCTTCTATTCCAATAAGCAATGAAATGACAGCAGATCTCATTAAGGTTTTCCTGTACACAACTTTTCACTTGCTGTATTTTCTTGTGTTAAGAGTTTCTTTCTCGAAAAGTGGAACATACCTTATTTCATGAAACCATGTCTCTGTCCCTGGTAAGGTTTGTTCCAGTGATATGCTCACTGCTATAAGTGTTATAAATAGATTTTTAATTATATGTTCTTTTTTCCCCCCTGTATCCCCCTTGGGACAATATTTAAAACAGCTATCCTAGGATCATGAGGTACTGTGACACCTGGAATTTCATTTGGTGTCTTTAATATTCCAAGCCAGTATTTTTAGCCATTGGACATTGCCACTAGATATGTAGACTGGGCCCTATGCTGTTACTGCAGAATGAGCTCATATTGGAGGCTATTGTCATCATTTTTTTCCTGCTCTATCCAGAGTGAAGTACCTATACACAATTTTATGTATATTTGCCATTATTCCCACATTAACTACTGATTTTGTGATTTCTTTGTTTAATTGATGATGTTGTGTTGTATTATTTGATAGGGATATCTATATTAGTACTAATTTAGTCTATTTTAGCTATGTCGGTATACTTAGGGTGTTTTTTCTGTATGTTTTAATTTTATGATGCTGTGCATGAGGAGATTGTGAAGGCCTATGGCCAAGACAATAAACTTATTACTACTGTATTGTCGAAGACTTTCACGGCCAGAATCACTGGAGTGCTGTGTGGTTTCCGGGCTGTATGGACGTGTTCTAGCAGCATTCTCTCCTGACATTTCCTCTGAAGATGCCAGCCACAGATGCAGATGAAACGTCAGGAGAGAATGCTGCTAGAACACGGCCATACAGCCCGGAAATCACACAGCACCCCACTTATTACTACTGTTTGTTTTAATCCACAAGTCTTCTGAAATATTTATTAAGAAATCTTTCCCTTGCCTAACTTTGTGAATAGAGTTTTTACTTTCCAGATCTGTCAGCAACCCATAAATTTAGCCACCATTTCTGTGTTTTTGGTTCATCAAGGATGCATTCACACTTAGGCTCATTCCGCACATGCAGAATAATGCACTTTCAAACTGCTTTCAATGCTCTTTGAAGCTGTGCGGAATGGCAAAATCCACTTGCAAACAGTTGTGAAAGTGGTTTGAAAATGCATTATTTTGCATGTGCGGAAGGGGCCTTACTAAAGGGCTAAAAAAAATTTCACCTGAGGTTGTGTAGTTCGCAATTTTTTTTCTAATTTGGAGGTACTAAAAAAAGAGGACAGCCTCATTACTTTCTCACTGAAAGTCCTCAAAGGACTTGATTGTATAGTCTCTGATGAAGATGACTACCTCATAGGCACCTAATTATCTCAACGTCACTGTATGATTTTGTGAAATAACTGTGGTGTATAACTGGAATACAAGAAGAAAATCACAACCACACTCAATTTATTATCCCATGCAATAGTTCCAAGATTAGCACAGTGTCTTTTATCCTTCCAACGCCAATAATTTAAAGGGCAATTTATATTTTTTTGTTCAGTTTCCCAGACTGGTTTTGTTTGATCCCTTAGTTTTATTGGTAAAGGCCATCAGTCGCTCAATAGGCTTGATAACTCACCTTGTTAGAAGCTGCCAGTTCACCACTAATCCATGCGTCTTGTGCCTCATTATTATGTATCTTAAAATTTTAAATTTCCCCATATTAATTTATTGAACATAGACTGGATTCTGTCTAAAGTGAAATGGTTTACCACCAGTGGGAGTGTTATTATAACAATATATAATTTGGTCTCAGCCTGGCCAATTCTCAAATTGAAATTCTAATTGAAGGGCTAATTTGAAGGCGTTTGAATGAAATGAGGATCACTGAATTTGTTCTGAGACCCAGTGTGGTGTGGTGGTTAAGAGCAGGTGGACTCTAATCTGGAGAACTGAGTTTGATTCCCCACATGATTGCAGGAATCTTATCTAGTGGACCAGATTTGCTTCTGCATTCCTACATGCCTACTGGGTAACCTTGGGCTAATCACAGTTCGTTTAGAACTCTCTCAGTCCCACCTACCTCAGTCCCACCTACCTCACAAGGTGTTTGCTGTGGGAAGAGAAAGAGAAAGGAGGGATATAATTCCAAATTCTTCTTTCTCCTCCTTCCCCTCCTCCTCTTCTTCCTTTAGCCTATAGGCTGAAAGTTCAGTCCAACATTCATGTGAATGTTCATAATTTTTCCCTCTAAAGACCAAGTGAATAAATGTAGACATACTTTCAAAATATGGTTCCAGAGAGACAACTGAGACCTTTTAAAAAATCTTCTTTAATACGTGATTTCATTGTTTTTACATCAGTTGACACAAATGATTCATGAAGGAACCTTGAGTCTGCTTAGTGTCCTTCCAAGATAAAGTAGAAAACAAATATGATTTAAATATGTACCTCTCCCTGCATGTTAGTTCTGAGAAAATATCACATACTACATGCCATAAATGTGATAGAGAGTTTTCCCCCAAAGGGTCACTGTAATACTAAAAATGAATTACTATAATAAAAACAAAGTGATTCTCTTTTTGCAGAGTCAGTGTTAGTCATGTTCCTGTGTTACTGTTCAAAGGAGAAAGCCTTGGGCTTTGTGGATTTGCATTCAATGCCTCTGTCTCATTTAAAAATCTCTACAGCTTCTCTGTGATTCTGGTATTCAAATCCCCTTTCATAGTCATTCTTGTTCTTCTAGGAGCCTTTTGCTACAATGTGTGTGGATGTGTGAAGACTCGTTCCATTAATGAAACAACAACATATATTTGTTGGAAAAGAAGTCAGCCGCAGCCCAATTTATTTAACCATATGACAATAACCTTGAAGCTGGGCGAGCATAACAGAGCACATCCTGGCCTCCAGGCAGCGAACTGCTGAACCTGGTTATAGGGCAGCCCCAGCTGACCCCTTAGGCCCTTCGGACAGAACCCCTGTCCAGCACATCCCCCAAGGGAACTGGAAAAGGAAGTTACTAGATGCCACATAGAAGCAAACCCAATTTGTGACACCCCTTCCTGCCGGGCAGTGAGCTCTCGGCGCAGCCCCAAGGCTTGCCCTCACGAGCTCTATCACCACCTTGGACCTCATATGGAGGCCCCTGATGTGGGAAGGCCCGGCATGCAAGCTACTGCCTTCCCAAATAGGATGTGCTCTGATGCCCAAAACCGCCCAGTGAACTATGACAAAGCATAACAGTAAAACCCAATAACCGTACTACCAGGGAGGGAAGGGAGGGCCTTCTCTGAAGCCGGCCTTGAAAGAGGCTGATCACTGCTGGCACTGCCCTTTATAGGCTGCCAGGCCCTTGTCACATGGCAGATCCATGTCACATGACTGCCTCAGCCAGCTGGCAGGGAGGAGGCATTGCACTCCTTCCTCCCCTGCAGCAACAGCATCACCAGACTGAAGCCTGGGACGCAATTTCTTCTAGGAGCCTTTTGCTACAATGCTGAAAAAACTTACCAGTGAGAAGTTCTAATGTTCTCTACATTCATTGATGTCCATAAAACCAAATGGATTTACAGCAGGTGATCATGCTGACTTACAGCAGTCTACATCACTTGTCTATTTCTTTCCTTCTTGTGCTTTTTTATCTCAGCCTAGAGCTTCTAATGGTACATCCTAGAATACTTACCGTATGTCCTTGCTATATTTCTCCTTTCTTCTATCTATGGCATTTAAGACAGCACCCATAGGAATTCACAGAAAGCCTCATCCTAGCACTGAGCAGATCCAACCTGTTTAGCTTCATCAAGGCTGCCCACCATGTCTTCTGACCATATACTGGAATTAACTAATTCATTTGTGGGTAACATGTTGAAAAGGTGTGGTGAAAGTTTATTATGTATTTATTTAGCTTGTGTATACCCAACATTTCTCCCCAATGGAGATCCAAAGTGGCTTACACTGATCTCCTCTTCTTCATTCTATCCTTTAAAAATCCATTGTAGCATGGAGCCAAGATAAAGAAGGCACATGCTGCAAAGTAGCCTGATGATTTTGGGAGGACTGATGGGTGGAGAGTTAAGGTGAAAAGCGGCCAAAGAAGCAAGAAAACCCTCCAGAGTAAACAGTTCGTGTGGTTTGGTTGAGAAGGGGAGGATACAGGCAGCAGAAGCTTCATGATCAGGATAACCAGTCTATATGAAGATTGTAAGAATATAATATCAAAGACCATTGAATTCAGAGTTTAACAATATGTTTCCTTCTTTTCTGAGTCACACAAGATCCATGACATTTACTTTCCCAGGAACCCAGACTGAGTTTGCATGATTTCTTCCTAAACTGCAAGTTGAAAAGGCCAAATGCAAAGCCTGTCAAGTGAGTGTGCATGGAAAATTCTAACAGTAGAAAAATAAATTATGAGTACGACCAGACAAAGTCAGATACTTTAAAAAGCCACTGATTTGTGTTGGAGTGATTTAAATACACATTTAATGCTGCTGCCAAAAATACTTTAGATAGAGACACACCTACACTGTAGTCAATCTGCTTCCCCCTTCTTAGAACCCACAGAGGTATTTTTAGCCAAGTCATATTTCTTTGCTTTGCCTGTTTCGAACTCATCCTTTGCTGTTTCTTCACATACATACTTGCCTGACCACTCTGATCAACAGGGAGAAGGCAGCTGCTCCAAGTTCTGTGTTCTTGGCAGAGCTCTCCGGAGACCATCTCCTAACCATTTCTACCCACTGGAGAATTATGAGAGGCAGCAAAGTTACAAAAGTGAGAGATCAAAAAAAATTCAGCTGGTCAGTTGGAAGTGGGATCCTCATTCCCATTTTTAAAAACCTTTCTGGATTCAGAGTAAAATCTTCCTAGGTGAAGATCAGACATCCCTCATTGGCTTCTGATGACTATAAGTAGCCAGCTCCTGAAAGTAAACATGGACAGGTTGCCAACAGTTTGTTGATTAATTGGCTGCAGGAACACCACTGATGAATGGAAAGTACGCTAAGCTGGCAAATGTTTGAGAATCTCTAAGGAGGATGTTGCTAGGTACCTTTGAGAAAAGAAATGGGATAACAGTGGGAAGGCCTGAGGCCAACCTTTTGTGAACTAATCCCAAATCTTGAATCTTGTGGATCTTGAATTAGGTAAGAAATAGGTTCAAATCTTTCTGTACTTCTCCTTTCTGAGTTTCAGCATCATTATTATTTGTGATAAATGAATCCATGACAGGTGTGAGATTTGAATCCAGGTTCAAATCAGCACAACAAAGGGAACACTATTCTCCTAAAAATGCTAATTTTTTTTTTTAAAAAACAAATTTATAAAAATTATCTGACCCAGAGAAATTCTGAAATATCTTGGAAGTAGGTTGACTTCATAGAAACCAAGTACAATAACACATTAGGAACAACATTTTAAAATCTAGCTGTAATCTGAGTTATACTATCTTATTATATCATCTTAAAACAGCTTTTGAACTGGTGTGATTTCTTCTATTGAATCTCAGTCAGTAAGCCTAAAGTCTCATGATACTGAATCTTATTCAGAGTACACTCAACTCAATGATAAACATGTACCAAAATAACATGTCAGAGTTCTAAGATTTCACAGTTGATAACATATGCTCTTTCTGTTCAAAATATGCTGCTAGATTGCTTTTTGACCTAAAATGCATGCAGTATGCCTAGTTCACATTTTATTATATTTTCTAAACTCTCCTCCTTTTTGGAGGCAGGGGGAATTTATAATTTATATTGTTAAATATAAGTAGCAGTTAAATTCATCCCAGGAAATTTGAGGGTTGTATGCAGTTCAATAGGTCAAAAACAAAGGGCTTGGAATAAGTCTGTTTCTATCCTCCCAGGAATGTTTAGGCAAAATGGATTAAATATAAATATTTATATTCAAGGTATGCTAGGCTAATGACATCTGAAATGTTCCTGTGGCTGCAGCTTTTTCAGGGTATGAAACTCTGAGGACAATGTCTTTCATGTTACACATTCTCATTGATTCTCAGTTTGAATTTCAACTACAGAACTCCATTTGTAAGGACCTGAAGTGAAATGAAACTTTGCTACTTACTTCCCTATAGTCAAACAAATTAGTCCTCTATAGTCAGACAAATTAAATTGTTGCCCTGGCCTAAATTAAAATGTTGCCATGGACCCTTATTAATACTTGATAACAGCTATTCAGATACATTAAGCTGCATTGTGAGACTAATTGCTTAGAGACCTAATGAGGGTACATCATCAAATGAATGTTTTGTGGTTTGTAAAATATACAGGCTGCTGTTGACACCTGAAAGAGAACATTACCATGTGTGTGTGTTAGAACATGAGTCAATGAGAATATGTGTGTGCAGCAGGGGTTGTCATCTTTAGGGACACAGGAAACAGACAGAACAAATGAAAATCAGGAATTTGAGAGGATTCTGGTGAAAGAATGCTATTGGTTCCCATGCTTTCTCAGCAACTCAATCTGTTATTAATTCCAGAGGAGTTACTGTGTTGCCAAAACCGGAGTACTGTAGTAGCTAAATGACTGACAAAATCTAGTTAGTCTGTTAAGTCTGAAATCTAGTTAGTCCAGGGGTAGGGAACCTGCGGCTCTCCAGATGTTCAGGAACTACAATTCCCATCAGCCTCTGTTAGCATGGCCAATTGGCCATGCTGGTAGGGGCTGATGGGAATTGTAGTTCCTGAACATCTGGAGAGCCGCAGGTTCCCTTCCCCTGAGTTAGTCTGTTAAAGTGTCTGAAAGTTAGTCTGAAATCTAGTTAAGGTGTCACAAGGCTTCTGTTTATTTTGATTCCATTTGTTAAGGAGACAAAGCCCTACTTTTCAGGTGATAACTTGGGAATTGTCAGTAAATTCTAATCCCATGCCAATGGACTACCTCTGATGCATTTATCTGTTTGTCTGTCTGTCTATTTACATCATTTATTAGGGGCATACATCATGGAAAAATGGTTCTACTTTAGTATCTGAGGTTTGGGGTTGAGCTCTGAAATAGTTCACATTTGTCTAGGTCAGGACAAAGATTCCCCAGGTGTGCAGCTAAAAAGGGGAGGGGGTTAGATCTGAGTATCCAGGAGCCAAAAAAATATCAATATTCCCAGTTCCCTAAGTTCACCAGCAGCATGTAATTGAAATCTATACCAAGTGTGGAGAAATGGCTCCTCCCCCCCTTTATTTTTTGTCTTTTCTCCTCCCCTTCTCCAATCAGGTATCATAGATTTGGAGGACTTAGAAATTCCAGAGAAACATCAGGAAGAACTAGGGGAAAAGATAGGGGGGAACCTAGGGGGAAACCTAGGGGGAAAGATATCTTGACCCAGTTTGACCAGGTCAAAAGAGGGTGGGATCTTGGAACTGATAAAACTCTGGGAGGAGAGGGGTGAGGTCTCTTCTCTTGCTCTTTTCTGCTGGGTCACTGAAGGGTTGGGACTGTGAAGGGAGCAGCCATTTTTGGACCATGTGCTCATCCAGGGACTCACTCAGCCTGTCAGGTAATGAGAACTCTTTGAGAATTGCAACCTTCTAAGCTTTAAGGTTGTACCCTATTTTCAACAACTGCTAGGGTATGTTTAGGGAGATGTAGAGAACAGTTTTCTGTATCACAAATGCCCCACCATCTTGGATGTGGTATCTAACAAGGAGAGGGGAGGAAGGCTGGCAACTTTTCCTTTGGGACCTCCAATCTGCCTTGTGGAACCCAGGAGAGGGAAACCAAGGGAGACTGAGGCTAGGCCTCACGGTTGGAAAGGAAGTTGGGGAATCCTGATCTTCCCCAGCGGGCAGTTTCTCAAATGATCAGGTGGTGGCAGTGGTTTACCTAGGAAGAAAGCTAGCCCTCCTCAGGAAAAGTTGGCAACTCCTGGGAGAGGCTTGGGAGCAGAATAAGGCCTGCCAGGCAAAGCAAGCCCATTCTGCTGCACCAAGTATGCATTTTGAAAAATTAACTAATCTTAATGACATTTCCTCCAGCATTTGGACTCAACTAGGCCATGTCCTGTTATTTTTCTGGTGACATTAAAATAGCTATGTCTGCATTCTACTTTAAATTTCAGTTTCCCTACATTATCTTTAATGTTCTGTTTCCCAGGCAGTGAGAGGTAGTTAGATGGGACAGGGCAAAGCTCAGTAGATACATGCCTGACAGGCACTGCATCCAGCCAAAACACTTCATCCATGTTCACATTGCACAGCTTCCTTCCAGACTGACATTTCAGTGAACAACATTTCCTTCAATTGCATTGCTGTTACATTTGAGGAGCACTCAGAAACATTCTTATTCTATATAAACTGGAGTGTTCTTTGCTGGCTTGTGGCAGAAGGTAGCCTGGAAGGGGGAGGAATAGAAAGGGAGACCTAAACCTAATTTGTCCTGTCTCTAGGAAGCTTCCCATACGTCTGGCATCTTTTTAGAAAGAAATAAACATTTTCTTGTATTCAGTATCAGCCAGGAAGGGCTGTGATTCTGTGTAGAGTGCATCCAAAAATCCCCAGGCTGGTTTTGCTTTCCTTAATTCTCCCTTCCCGCTATACTTATGATAGACAAGTCAACATGGAGAGGGAATGCTATTGGGCTGACAAGATACTATTTATGTTTAAAGAGAAGATTTCTCTTATTGCCTAAAAGCAGTCAGGGGAAGGGTGTAACTATTTACATGTTCATGTGTACAGTAGTGGTGATGTATGTAATTCTTTTTAAAAAGTGGAGCATACAGTAAAGTACACAGTTTCCCATAGTTTATCATGCATTTAATTTTCTCCCGGCAAGGCTGCTGGCTTCTTAATAGTCAGGCACAAATATATTAGTCAGGGTTGGAATAAACATGCTGACAAGATTGTACCCAGTTCAGTGTCTCTATTTCGGGAAAGGGTTTAGCTTCCTTGCTGTTTCTGATTTAAAACAGCCCTGCCACCCAGCCACCCATATCAGGATACCAATAGTGTGAAAAGAAGACTACAATACATGTTGGACCTTTCTTATGTTCAAGTACATTGCCATTTAGCAGAACTGCCAGGTCTGATGTGAACCTCATAAATCACATGCAAGCAATTTATAGTGTAATCCTATGCAGAGTTACTCTGATCTGAGCCCATAACTCTACCTAGGATTGCACTGTTCACTTAAGACATAAGGATGTGATAGCATGCACATTTGGAAGTGACTGACTTCCACTGAACTCAGCAAAACTTTCTTTGAGTAAATATGTATACATAGGCTAAATAAATAGTAGGGAGGAAATTATTGTGTTTTCCTAGCTTATTTTCCATTAATTTAGTGTGAGCTTAATGTACTCAGACATTTTCAAAACCAGATGTCTTCAAGATCAATTTTCAGTTTTTCTTTTAAAATTGACATCATTTGTTTACAAATATATGACACACTAAATTACTCAGACACCATCTGCCTGCATTGTTTCATTCTGAATTTTTTAAACATTTTCTTTCCTTTTGTTTCTGATAAAGAGACATACAGTCTAGAGTATGCATTTTAATATCATAAAAGCTGCCATCTTAAAACTAATTATTCCAAAATTATGGGGCTCCTCTTGAACTAGTAGTATACTAGTTATGTTTCCTATCAAATTTCAGGCAAACTGAACAATTGAGCAAAGTCTTAAGAGGGTGAAATACCTGTAGAAAACTACTGCGAAGTCACAAGTATTTGAATAATTAAACCTATGTCAAATTCTACCTTTTTAGGTATACCCCTTAAATTCTTTTAAGAGCATAGATGACATGTAAAATGTGTGAGCTTATATATAATACATTCATTAGGTTTTATGGATTATGGATTTTAAATAAGTTTTATTGTTACAGTGCTATATATTGTAATTGTTTTTAGGTCTATTGACATTTTATGATTTTTATCTTGTGTTTGGTAGTAAATTGCATGAAGCATGCTGGAACAATGAAAAAAAGGTCACTTATTATTGAGAACTCCACATTGCCATAAATTGTATTGTTCTGTGAAAGTCTATTCTCATACTACTTTCCTGAAGCTATCATTTCCTGAGCCCACCTGACAGAAGTATAAAAATGGTGTACTGGTTAGTTTCAGACTAGGACCTGGGAGACCCAAGTTTGAATCTCTGCACTGTCTTGGAAACTTGTTAGATGTCAGCAGACCAAATTAATTTGCAAATGTGTTATTGGACCCCCCAGAAAGAGCAAAGCATTACAATAATAGTCAAAGAACTAGTTCCCAGCTACAACTCTCTATGGTCTTAACAGTTACTGAATTTGTCAGAGGGCTTCTGCAAAATTCCACTGCCATTAGGCTATCTATCAAGTACTGCTGATATCCAGTTATCCAGTATTTCAGTGAACTATGGACGAAAACCCATTTTAACAAATGAAAGTTTATTGGAAGTAATGATTATTAAAATGCTTTTATGACCAATTGTACAATTATGCACCATACTACTGAGACAGAAACTCACCTAAACCATGTGCATAGTTTTTTCCTGTTGTACAATCTAATGTGCCTGGATCATGAACCCTGTTTTTCAATTCTAGACATGATTTCTATGGGTGATGGTTTTAGTGTAAAATTTAGAAACCATTCTCTAGTCTTTGTGACATTCCTAAAACTGGAGATAGGGTTCTAAAAAGAGGAACAATAATCCATTACTCCTTGAAATACCATTGTAAATTTCTGAGGGAATAATAAACAAGGTAAATCTCCCACATCTTAGTGAAATAGCACAGCAGATGTGAACACCATTAATGAGTAGTAAATCAACAACTTATAAATGGCTGGAGTGGAAATCAACTGCCCATTACATTTTCTTCTTCAGAAAAAAAATGTTTTGCTGGAAGGAAAATGTTCTTCCTTCATAGAGATGTCATTAGTCTTCTTGACTATAAACAGGCTGCCACTGGAAATATTGCCCATTTGTATCACATTCTGCAGGATAACTTTGTCTATGGTGAAATACATCACTTTCCCTGTAGCCGTGAGTCAAGCAGCGCTTCAATTGATCAAAAATCTTTTATTCTCTAGCTCTGCAAGCAACATATCCCATTCCTAAATGCACCCGTTTACAGGAGATGCTTTCTTGACAACGCTGATAGGAGTGATTTTATGAGTGGGATCTGTTCTGTTCTTGTGTGTGATAGTAAAGTAAGCTGTGGCTAATTGCCAATATTGTGAAATCAAGAGGACTGACCAAAGATTAAAGGCAATGCTAATGATTCATTTTTCTTTTATGACAACTACTGAGCTCCTATTTTCAACAACACATGGGGTTGAAGAATAAGTAGCTTCACCTTCCTGTAAATGGGCTTTTTGCAATTGAGGTGACACACTAAAGCAAGTTAGAACATGATTATGCCATTACAATTACTTCAGTGCTTGCCATCAGCAGAATAATTAATGGAAATGCTATAAGTGTGCCTTGTGGAAAGGGTCCTAAAGTGGTCTGGAAGCAGGTAATGTATGTCACCTTCTTTAAAAACTGCAAAATAGGCATGGGTATGTGACCTTGGGCTTCATTGAATGGCAGCTAAACAGGAAGCAAGGGAAACAACACACTGGGAAGAGGAGCTATTAAATAAAATGGAGGGGTCAGTATAAAGATTGCCTGTTTTGATGATGTGTCAGGATGGGCTCCTGACATTAAAAGAGGCTTTGATTTCTGTCATGTTAATGGGTTTCACTCTACTTTCAGTTTCTTGCTGTCCCTGTGCTTTGTAATGAATAGTGAAGTAGATTGTGCCCAAGTGCCATGTTGTTTTGATATGTCTCCACATGGCCTTGAAAACTAATGGCTCCTACATTCTTGCTCTGCACTGCCTTGCTTTGATATTCCTGGGGGAAGGGAGACAGGGGGGCACCCTGGGTGGGCATAAAAAGGGTGCTCTGGAAGTCACTGGCTTCTTCTATGGCCACTCTGTTGTCTGTCAATAAATACTTTTGATTGAAATCACTGAGTCAGTTATTGGTAACAGATCCAGTGCTTGACACCATGCTACTATCTGTTCAGTGCTTTTTTGTAAAATAAAAAAGTGCCGGTGTTCATATGTAAGGTTGTGCTGATCTCCTCTTTTGGCTCTGGGAGAGTCCTGAAGAAGTACCAGGACTGAGTCCTAAGTCACCCAAAAAATCCCTGGATTCTGATCTAGTTAATCTGTTTCAACTAGCAGAAATCAATACAGGAATGATCACACTGCTCACTAGATTTGGGATATCAAGAACTCTAAATAAAAGCAACCCCAATGCCCAAAACATCTCTGGAAATTATCTCAATTTTGGTTGTACATTTCGATAAAGCTGAGCCACACACCCCGCCCAAGGACATTTTAGCTTTTCCAGACTTTTTTCAACCAAAAAAAATCCTGTCTAACCAGGCAGATCTGAATAGCCAAAGCCCAAAAAATCTGAAAAGTTATTTGACTTTCTTGGCTTCTAGCTATCTCTTCCCTGCTGCCTCTGAAGCCCAAGTGAGCTTCAGTATTGGTGCTTGCAGCTGAGCTCTGTGACTGGGAATTTTTCAGGTTCAGCTTTAAAAGATCCAATTTTTTTGGAAAAGCCAAAAAAGCTGGCATGCTTCTAATTTCAATCACTCAACAAATCAATCACTCATGGAAACCCTTCTATTCAAAATATTCTGTTACCATGCTTATTGCTAATAACAAGACTTCATCTGCCACATTTCCCTGATGCCCTCCAAGTTTTTAAGCTTTCTCAGTCCACTGGTATATAGAAGAGCTGAGGGATGCAAAGACAGGGCTTAGACCAGTGGTGGCGAACCTTTGGCACTCCAGATGTTATGGACTACAATTCCCATCAGCCCCTGCCAGCATGGCCAATTGACCATGCTGGAAGGGGCTGATGGGAATTGTAGTCCATAACATCTGGAGTGCCAAAGGTTCGCCACCACTGGCTTAGACCATTAGATCAACACTGGCAGCAGATTCATGACAGAGCACCGAGAACACTTTATTGAGCCCATTTAAAGGCATATGAAGTGCTGGAGAAGGCAACAAGCAATCTTACTTCTCCTCTATTGTATCTGCTATTCAGAATCCAATTGTTTAGACTAATTCAGCACTTGACCACTCTTGAAGCTGTCCCTAAAATGGATGACAATTTGGCCATTAACTGTGATTCTTTTGTGATATTTTTTGCAGATAAAGTCTCTTCTCTCTATGTAGATAGCAACTGCTAGGCATGGAACCAGCAGTAATTGGAGACTGATTGCCATGTTGGGTCTTTTTTTTTTCTGGACTCCTTCACCAGGCTGATGTCAACAGGGCTCTGAATGAGGTTTGAACTATTACCTGCTCTTTAGATCCCTGCCTTTCTTGGCTGGTGAAAGCCTGCAAGTCTAGGAGGAGCCCTAAGAGAAAACATTACTATCTCCTTACCTTATGGCTCTTTTCCTAGCTCTTCGAAGGAGATGGTGGTGATACTACCTCTGAAAAAAAATAGATGAGGGGGTCCTAGCCAATTACTCCCTGGTGTCAAACCTTCCATTCCTAGGAAAGGTGATTGAAAGAGCAGTGACTCATCTACTTCAGGATTTGCTGGAAGAAACATTGGCTGTAGATACTTTCCAATGTGATTTCAGGTGGGGGATTTCAGTGTCCCGCTCTGGCCATTTTATTTATTTATTTATTTATTTATTTATTTATTTATTTATTTATTTATTTATTTATTGTTTCGATTTATAAACCGCCCCATCCCCTGGGGGCTCTGGGCGGTGAACAACATTCACATATACAATTAATTAAATCGATAACAACAATAATATAATACTAAAACCATTAAAAAGCTACTTAAAACAGCGGTTAGCATCATAATAGGTGCCCTATTATGGCCAATTCAATTTAGATCACCCCAGTAAAAGAAAAGGGAGGGGTCAGGTTCCTCTCTGGGAGGATAATAGGTGGTAAAGTGTAACAGATGGTATGTGCAAGAAGATGCAGGGGAAAGGAGGGGAGGAAGGTGCCACTCAGCGACTGGACACCCAAAGGCCCAGTGGAACAACTTCGGTCTTACAGGCCCTCACGAGAACTCATCAAGGTCCCGCAGGGCCAGGACAGCTGGAGGAAGAGTGTTCCACCAGGCTGGGGCCAGGGCCGTAAAGGTCCTGGTCGATGAGAGGCCAGCCGCATCATCGAGGGCCAGGAACCATACAGCAAATTGGCCTCTGCTGATACTTGAAGGCGATAGGGCATATGGGGTAATGCGTCTCTCAGAATCACGAGGGTCCACAGGCCGCGAAGGCCTTAAGGTTAAAACCCACACCTTGAAGATGATTCGAATTCCACTGGAAGCCAGTGCAGCTGGCGAGCACAGGTTGAATATGATCACAGAAGAGCCTGTGAGCAAGCGGCGCTGCATGTTGGACCAGTTTCAGTTTCGAATCGAAACATAGGGAAGGCCAGCGTGAGAGCGAAGTTACAATAGTCAAGCCTGGAGGTGAGCGCTGCATGTCTCACAGTGGCCAGGTCTGCCTGAGAGGAAGGGGCCAGCAGCGGGCCTGCTGAAGATGGAAAAAATGCAGTCCGAGATTTACATGGGCCACCTGGGTCTCCATTGAAAGAGACGAATCCAGGTGGACCCCAGACATGCGGACAGAGGGGCGGCGCCAAAATAGTCCCCTCCACTCCGGCTGGAAATCCCCTGCCACCTCCCCTCGCGGCCCAATAAAGGATCTCCGTCTTCCGATGGATTCCAGTTTCAGCCTGCTCTGCTGTAACCAACCAGCTTAATCGCCTCACTCAAACAATGCTGTAGAGCTGCAGGGGCCGTGACGCTCCCCTCCATCAACAGAATGAGCTGAGTGTCATCAGCGTACTGGTGACAAATCAGCCCAAAGCTCCATTACCAGCTGAGCAAGTGGTCGCATATAGATGTTAAATAATAGCGGGGGGACAGCAGCGCCCCTGAGGCACCCATTGAAGTGGGCACCTCCGAGAGGAAGCGGTCCCCGCGCACCACATAACGCGGTCCGGGAGAGAAACGAGGCAATCCATTGAAGGACAGTGCCCATTATCCCGGGCTTGAAACGCCAGGTGGGTCAAAAGGTCGTCGGCCACATCAGCGGTAAGGTCTAACAAAACCAGCAGCGCATCCGCCTTTGGTCAGAAGCTGCATGCGGGCATTATCTGTGGCCAGCGAGAACTGCCTCCGTCCGTTTATGCACGGAAGCGGACTGGAAGGGTCAAAGGCGATGTGTGTCAGGAAGCCCTGAAGCTGCTCCAACACCACTCTCTCAATTACCTTCCCCAGAAACGAAAGATTCGAGACGGGCGGTAATTGGCCAGATCCCTGGATCTAACGATGGTCTTTTCAAGAGTGGTGGACCACTGCCTCGCTTCAACCCATCCGAAACTCCTTGCTCCAAGGGGCTATTGATGATATTCAACAGATGGAGATTACCGTGGCTCCGTGGCAGGTTTAATAAGCCAGGAGGAGACGCGGATCCAGAGGGCGGAGTAGTAGGTCTAACAGCAGCGGGGCCCTGTCAACAGCGTACCGGTAGAGAACTGGGCCAAACAAGGGCCGAAGATCGCAAGGGAGCCTCCAGTTCACTCATTGTAGTAGTCAAAGTGGAGGAAGGCCTGTAGGCGGAGCGACAAGATTTTGTCTGCAAAGAAGCTCATAAATGCCTCACAGCTAATAGCCAATTGATGATTTACAGAGCCTTCCGGATAAGGAGGTCAGGGACGAATTATACTAAACAATTGTGCTGAAGTGAGCTAGCAGATGCTTGAGAGGAGGAGAAAAGTTATCTTCGGCCTCCCTTCGCCGCCATTAAATAGCCTATGGGGCTTTCATAAAAGCGCCCTATAAGATGTTCGCGGCTCCGTCACGAGATTTCCTCCACACTCGCCAAGCCGCCTGAGTGCCCAGCCGTTTCGTAATGGCGGAGCTCCTCTGTATACCATGCTGGAGCCACGCCCGAACATCGGGACGCAGAGGCGCCGGGTTTCTTTATCGATGGCATTGGAAAGCCGGGAATACCGATAGCCATCCACCTGCTCATCGAAAGTGTGCCGCCAGGGCAGGATCCCGCCAGGAGCATCTGCAGGGAAGCCCAGTGGATCTCATAAGTCTCCAGCATGGGCCGAGGCATAAATCAACCCGTCAGCCTCAGGCGGGAGTGTTGTGGCAGGTCCACCCGAACTCCTCAGGGCGTAATGGTGGGACCATGGCACTCTATGCGACAGAGGACACAACCATATCAATCCCCAGCCCGAAGACCAAATCTAGCCTGTGACCGGCTTCGTAGGCTGGGCCAGCCAGAATTTACTATGGAGAGGCCAATTAAGTCGCCATATGGATGACACTAAGGTCGCGGCAACTGCACAACTAGGCGGTGTCGACATGGACATTGAAGTCGCCCAAGACTATAAGTCTAGGGTACCGCCAATGCCCAGTCTGCCACCTTCACTTCCAGCAGCCTTGACGAGCTGTCTCGGTGCGCTTAGAGCCACCGTGGGTACACCAGGGAGAACAGCCAACCTCTCCAAGGCCAAACCACTCCAAAACCCGATTAACATTCCATGCCAGAGATCCTCGTGGACTGGGGCAGCCCTGAAGGGGATAGAATCGCGGATGAACATTGCCACCCCACCCTCCCCGGGCCCCGGGTTCGTGAATCCGGTGGAGGCACGCTGAAACCTGGAAGCGTTACTTCGCCTAGAGGCTATGCACGGGTCTCACCTTCACGCACTCCAGGTCGGTGACACAAGCCAGGTCCCATTTGCTGGCCTCCGAAAATCTCCGGAGTATAGCGGTAAGTGTTTTATTATTAATGGACCTGGCATTTATCAACACCAGGGACGTAAGCGGAGTATTCCTAGAACTCGCTGCCAATCCTCGTGCTCTTCGAGATAGGTTCGGAGTCAGAAGGCTAACGAACGCATTCCCATATCTCGGCCCGCCTTTCTATAATCTGGCCACCGCCATCTACCGCTATATTTACCCGTCGCCCATTACCACCGGGATTCCCAGGTCCCAAAGCAAGCCCCCATTTCCTACTACTAATCTCCTCCTCTCTACAGCAGCAGCCTCGATGAAACTCCCACAAAAAAATGGGTCCAGTCTCACTAATACCTAACTAACTAACTAATGCCCCAACCTCACAGAGGCTGGAGAGAGAAAGGGCTCCAAACTAGCAACTAACAATATGGTATAATCTAATTGCACTCACAGAAAACTTAACATTTATACCAATGCGGTCTAGTAACAGCTAAACATTCCCTATCCTAATGCTATCTACAAAGTTATAAGCCACAAGCACCAGGAAATCAGGCAGGTAACAGGAGGACAGTAGAGGGCGCGCTTAGATGGTCATGAAGAAAAAACTGCTGCCACCAGATTCTTATGTACTTTTACTGGGACCAGACTGAATAGATATCACACAGTTCTTAATACTGGAGACAGTAATGCAGTTGTTGTATTAATGGCGAGACAGTAGGCATAAAATGTCGCTATTGCACAGACAAGGGCGGCTAAAGTGAGGTCCACGATCATCAGAAGCCACATCGCTCGCCAGATATTCATCTGGAGTCGGAGAAAATCCTAGTTAAGACTCAACAATGTCGAGACAATAACCAGGCAGGCTCCTGCCACCAGCTGCTCCCCTTGTAAAGCCCTCTAGCAGAGTTCTCTTCTATATATCGAATGAATTTCTGCTCCTTATAGCATAGCTGCGTGTTCAGCTCTCTCACCGCTGATGCACGCTTACAACCTGGGTGAAATACTGACGCATGTAAATGGTCCGTGTCGTTTAGCTTTCAAGCTTGTGGGCGAATATCGCTGCCTGTGTTGGAAAAGTCCTAATCGCCTGGCTCCCTTCCGATGTTACCTCCCCGCCGGCTCAGAAAATGCAGGCGCTGCCACCGCCCGCTTGAAGCTTAAGCGAGGGGTTCGCTTATGCCTCTGGAGTTTCTCCTGTTGGCGACTTTCTCGCCGCTGGAGCTTCGCCCCAGTTTCCGTGATACAATTTCTACCGTGAGGTTATGCCAAGGCACTCGGTGGAACCAGCGCAGTCCCGGCCTGCTGGTCCAAACCCGCTGGAGCCTCGGGGGAACTCTGCCACCTCCCCTAAGCGCCCTCTCTTCCAAAGCCCCCCCCAGTTAGCCGGGGTGCAGGGCTTCAGTATTGTAAAGCGCTTATGGGGAGAGTCAAGACCGCTGCCACTAAGCTCATCGCCCAGAACGCCGAGTAGGGAGGCACAGGCACAGGGGAGTCTCTCTCACCGGCTCCTCCAGTGTCCTCTCTTCTTCCGGCAAGCCCCTTAGTTCGCCGGTGAGCTGGAAGCCGGGCGATAGCAGCGCTCAATCCGCGGTGTAGATCCAACTCAGTCTCCGCTACCGGCTTTTCCATAATGGGGCCACACCACAATCCAGCACAGCCCACACCTGAGTGCAAAATGGAGGTTCAGAAGAAGAGATCTCTGCCACCCGCATCCCTAGCGGCAACTTCGGGCCTCAAAGCTGCTCTGGGCAACAGTCCAGCCTCCGGGTGGGGAGATCAGCTGGATATGTCGCATGTATCCACCACAGCAGGGGAGACAATAAAAGGTGCAAAGGCAAGGCAGGCGAAGCGGCGATGAAAAACACAAGAAACCTCAAGCCGCGACATGCCGCTGTGTCCTCAGCACACATCAGTCAGTCGCTCTTATCTGCCAGTCGCTCCTGACCTGACAAGCAGCCATCAATGCCCGAGGAATTGGGTAGAAAGTTCTCTCCCAGACTGATTTAGGAGGAGGTCTTCACACTTCGTAGTTGTATTTGTAAAAGGCATAAAGGCTTCACAATTATAAAATGCTTGCGCGAGTTGTAAATGCCGTGTATGTAAAGGCTTAAAGGAAGCCATGCAGTTGTAAAATACTTTCACAGTTGTAAAATGCCAAGGTGGGAAGAGAGTTCTCTCCCAGACTGATTTAGGAGGAGGTCTTCACACTTCGCAGTTGTAAAAGGCTTAGAAAGTTTGTTTGTTTAGCGGAGCCCCGCTGCCGAGCTCCGCCGCGGCGCCATCTTGAAGAGCTTGAGATCTATTGTGATCTATGTGACAGTCACCTCCAGACTGGATTATTGCAACACACTCTACATAGGGCTGCCTTTGTAGATGCCTTGGAAGTCTCAGGCAATCCAAAATGCAGCTGCTAAATTGCTGACTGATCCCCCTGGTCTGCACATCAATAGTTTGGCATCTGCACTGAAATGTAATACATTTTCACTATTTTTAAAAATAAATCACAGCACTAGACTCAACTAGGCCCGTAATTGCGACAGGGGGCTTTACTCGTTGGACAGCGTACACCTTTGAGAGAGAGGCATGGATCTGTGGCTTGGGCCCTTACGACAAGCCCTGATCGATTGGCTGGATTTCCAGCATGGCAAGTAGGAAGGCGAGTTCCCACACCCGAGCATGTGTGTGGAGTGCCATGGCCTTCCAACAGTGTGGCACGCGCCGGCTGGAGCAACACAGAGGCAGTGGGTTCAAGCTGCATGGTGAGCCCTGTAGGACCAGCTGGGTTGCTGCGAAGCTGTGGCAGGAGCTGCTGAGTCAGCTCTGTGGCGGTTTGGGCAGAGGAGCACATTTTTTTGGGGGAAATCGAGCTTGCATGCCAGACCTCCCCACCTATGGGGGCCTCCATAAGAGGCTTGGGGCAGGGCAGGCTCGGGGTGCAAAGGCCTCTGCAGGTGAGCCCGACACCCCAGCAGTGTGGGGGCCATGAAGAATGGGGTGAATGCCCCATGGCCAAGTACTTCTGTCCTCCCCAATAGATTGGGGGTTGAAGCTAGGATCAGCCAGGGATGCTGACCAGCAGATAAGATGCGCTCCTCTTAACGCCCAGCTTCAGTATAATAATTATAGTAATAAAAAAGGGCTGCGGCCCATTTTCCAAGCCGTGTCTGTAGTTATTACAAGGAAGCTTCTGCACATCTGGCCGCAATTCATGCTTATGTGAATAGTCATTGTGTGTTCTCACAGTATCTGAATTCTCCAACATTTTAATCATTTTCTGTCAAACCATCTGCATTCTTGTGAATGAAATGCAGATGTATCTCTATAGATGTCTATCTGTAATCTCAGGGTATTTTCATCCTTTTTGCATCGACCCATCTAAACTTTTGCATGTAAAACTTTCATGTGCCAGAATGAGTATGTGTGCAGTTTTGCAAATGAATAATTCATGATACATTGTGAGTGTGTTCTTGCATGCACCAATAGATGAAAAGTTGGCAACACAAAGTTAGATGAATTTGAAATGACCAGATAAATTGCAGAAATGGTTATTGCAGATCAGGAAGATGGAATTACTAATGGAGTTCCACTTTGGTGTGTTGTACATTTATAGAGATATATCTGCATTTCCTTTAAATTCAAATGGAACTATATATGTTTTTTTAATCTTTTGAATCGAAAAGGATAATATTTTTTCTAGAATTTTCACTAGCATGCAAAAATATTTTCTTCCCAACTATCTTGTTAAGATAGTTCATTTTTTCTTATAGAATACATGAGACAGAAAGCAAAGCTTATCTTTAGAGAGTACTCCAGGATTCTCCAAATTTGGATGTGAAATTGAGGACTGTTTCCAAGGGTGGATGCTGAACTGGTTCCTGGCCACAGTTCAGCCAAAGTTAATGTCTTCAAGACAGATTTTACGGGTCATTTGGCAGGAAAATTGAAATTTATAGCACATTTCTAAAGACTAGGACTTTCCCCAGTTTATTTGCATAGAAGGGATGGGATACATATTACTACCATCACAGAATCACTTGCTTGCCAAACTGGATATCAACCTGCCAGTATGAAAACATCCATGGCATGTTAAAGAACTGTGATAATATTGCTTCTAATTTGAAGGGAAAAAACCCAAAGCATTCCTCAGTTCTTATTCATTCATAGACCTATTTTCTCCTCCTCTGCAGATTGGCAGTTAATGATGCACTAAAATTCCACCCGTGCTGCCCCCTACAATATATTTTAGTTAAACATATAACTAATGGTTTTTATTTTAAGTTGCTATCTTTATGCATTATCAGTGTAGTTCCAAAAATGTAAGAATCTGGAGGACTGAAAATTGCTATGTTTGGAGTTTTGATTTGTGGTCTCGCCTACCGTAGAAGTCTCAAAGGGTCATTTTGCAGTCTCTAGCTATATATATAACTATATATATATGTCTTTGCTATAATTCCACTGTAACACAATATTTGCAACTCTGCAGACCTCCTTAGCTGCCAAAATGTATCCCCTCGCAAGAGTACTCAATTTGTGCTAGATATGAATATATTTTTATTAATGTAACACAATTCATATTTAATTTTGGGGGCTGTTAGGCCCCTGACACCCCCAGAATATTATTTATATATATTTCTGCTTTAAAATCATATTGGCAAAAGCCAGTTGCCAAAAAGCACTCCTCTGGGTGTAGGTAGCCGCATGATCACTTGACCACAAGCTAAAGGCCAAAACTACTTTAACAAAAGCTGAACTAAGATAATGAGTTACTCCTGGTAACCTGGAGGTCTCATTTGAGTTACTAGCATGCTTGATTACCACACCTTGCTATAGAAACTGTTAAAGACAAAGGATATGGAAAGTCACCCTGCCAGCAGATACTGTATTCTTTGTTTTGCTTGGAAACACAGGTCAGCAGCAAATACTTACTGCTCTGCATTTCCCCTCCTTTTGTAATGGTTCTCCTAAAAGCCTTTACCTCTCCCAAGTCTAAAGGTCTCAGCCAAAATCTGAATATCTTGGGCAGTGACCCTACAGGGTTAATCTGCATGGGAGCATTGCAGCCCTCCCTCATTTAGCTTAACAATGTAATTCTGGCCCTATTGTCATGGGGTTAGCAGTAGGTGAGCTGACTCATCGAGGATCAGCACCCCAAATCCAGCACAGATGTTGCAGAAGTAAAACTTGCTCTGATTGGTTCCTTTTCCCGCCAAGGAACGATCTACCCTATAAAAGTTTAGTTCACCTGGAGCACATTGCTCATTGCCACTTGTTCCTCCCTTGGTCTTGTTGGTGTTGAGACATGAATTCATCCTTCATTGGGTTTCTGTGCTGGCGTGGAATCCCTGCCTTCTGCCGTCTACTCTTAAGAATGCGTTAGGTAAAGTATAACCCTGCAATTCCCAATTCCATCTCTATCCTACCATCTATCTTTCAAACCTGTTTATATACTAGGAACTTGGATGTATGGGCTCTTGTGCCTTGCTGTATGTGTGTATTTTTGAACTAAATTCATATAAACGTTTAAAACTCAATTTGGACTCTTGCGTTACTCTGTGGAATATTCTTTGCCAGAATCCCTTTCCGTAAACATAGTCCCAAAGATCCCCTTGGCCAACCTCTTGCAGCCAACATGAGTTTTAGCTTTTATTCCCCTGTGCTACTTAAAACTTAAATGTGTGCTGTTACACTCTTAGCAGCTGGTGGAGAATCCCTTTCCTAAATCCCCTTCCCCTGTTAAGGCTGTAACAGGGGATCTAGTTGTCAGGAGGTGAGACATAAAAGTAATAAATAAACAAGCAAACAGATTATTTACTTGTGAACCAAAGCCAAAGGTTTCTATATCTCCATGTGAGATTTCAATACAAGCATTAAGTGTGTGGTTATCTCTCACCCATTGAAGCTGATGGGACTGAAACGTTGCTTACCATGTCCTGTTTTGTGCCTTCTTTTCTGTGGCAAAAACAGAAATCCTGTGATACTTTTGAGACAGGGTGAACTTAGGCTACTAAACAAACCTCCTCTTTTTGTACCATTTAAGGTTGCCAGCTCTGGTTGGGGAAATACCTGGATATTTTTTTTTGGGGGGGGGGGGCAGCCTGAAAAAGGTGGAGTTTGGATAGAAAAGGGACATCATCATGGTATAATGCCATATAGTTTACCCTCCAAAGCAGTAATTTTCTCCAGAAGAACTGATGTTGAGTGCCTGGAAATCACTTGTAATAGTGGGCCCTCTCCAGGTACCACCTGGAAGTTGGCAAGCTTAGTGCTACTGTAACCTCAGCTTGTGGGTTCTGTGGAGCAGAACTTGGAAGGAGTTTGCAACAACTAAATTTTAAACAAAATGGTTGACTTTAACATATGACAATGATCAAACATTAACATTTAACTTAACACTCCAAGGTCCTGTTAAGTTTCATTCCAAGTTTTTCTAATTACAGCCTGATAATGCCAAGTCCATTCTTCCTGCTGCTGGTTGGCTCATGAAGACTCCAGAGGCTTGGTGGACTGGGTTCAAGATGATGAAGGTTTCCAAAAGAACTCTCACCATTTACATACACAAAACCTCTGAAACAATAAATTCTAGCATTTACAATATAGCAAAATAAAAAACTCCCTTCCCACTACTTCCCAACAACATCGCAGTTACCTTAAACAAGGAGTGAAGGACTTATAAAAATCAATCAAGGTCCCAGCCTGGTAGCCTTGCTTCCTCCAACTTCATGACCTTTGCAGCCTTTTTCTGCTTTCATTCTCCTCCGCTTTCTGGGTCATCCCATTCTGAACATAGGGGTTTACACTACCCTAGCTAAGTCAGGGGGATAAGGTTGCTAACTCCTTGTTAGGAAATTCCTAGAGTTTTAAGGCTAGAATCTGTGTGGGGTTTGGGGAAATGAAACCTCAGGAGGATATAATGCAATATAGTTTAGCCTCCAAAGCAATCATTTTCTCCAGGGCAGGGGTAGGGAACCTGCGGCTCTCCAGATGTTCAGGAACTACAATTCCCATCAGCCCCTACCAGCATGGCCAATTGGCCATGCTGACAGAGGCTGATGGGAATTGTAGTTCCTGAACATCTGGAAAGCCGCAGGTTCCCTACCCCTGCTCCAGGGGAACTGAACTCTGAGGTCTGAAGATCAGTTATAATTCTGGGAGATCTCTATCCCCACCTGGAGGATGGAAACCCTACCAATGAAGGTGGTCAGAGGAAGGCCCAGCTGGATGTTCTCTGCATTCTGCTGGCCTTGGATCTGAGTGTCATGCCCCTGAACTGTTCAATAATGAGACTTCGTGTTCAAATGATTTCCTTTATTGAAAACAGCATCAGAATTAAACATTTAGATGTCCATTGACAGAACTAGCATTTGCTCATCAAAGGAGCTTCCCTTATACTCTTAGTCCCATTCCTCCTCCCTTCCCTCAATGCCCATTCCGCATCACCAGACACCAACCTTAAGCACCAGTTTCCAAGGGTGGAGCAGGTGCCCCATCTTTCCCAGGGGAAGGCAGAGGTACAACCTTCACTAGGTCAAAACAACCCATACTCTCCAGCACTTTGAAGTGCAAAGCCATTAGTCACATCCCAAGGTAATTAGCCGATACAAGAAAACAATGGTATCAAGCTAGTAAAGACAAGCATTTTTGGGGTATTTTTGGTGGTTTTTTGCATTTCAGCCTGCAGCGGGTCCATTTTTAAAGCTAATGGCAGCAGAATTTCAGGGTATCATCTGAAGACTCTCCTGATGTTGTCCAAGTATGATAACGTGTGGTTTGGGGGGTCCAAAGTTGTGGAGCCCCAAAGGGATGCCCCTTCCCCCATTGTTTCCAATGGGAGCTAACAGAAGATGGGGGCTACCCATTTGAGGGTCCATAACTATGCCCCCCCAACCCAAACTTCACCAACCTCAGGTGACATCACCATGACAGTCTCTGGATGATACCCGGAAATTCTGGTGCCACTATCTTTAAAAATGTGCCCCCTGCAGACCAAAATGCAAAAACACCAAAAATACAGAAAAAATCAGACGGACCCAAATTTTTTGGGTATACCTGAATATTCATGTATATCTGAATATGTTATTTGTCTTATTCAGGCATACAGATAATTTTATGCCCGAATATGAATTTTGCTGAATTTCTAGGGTATTGACCAAGCCTAGTTTCCACATCCCAATCAGGAAAAATGATAGGATCTGACCAGAAGAAGGCCAGGTCATGATACCGAGGTTAGAAGGGCACTAACACAAAATGTGCTGACAGCCGCAAGCCACTCCCTTCACTCACTGGTGACCTGATGTAATTTAGAGATGAACAAGTTAGCACCAAAAGGATATGTATTACATCTGAAAAAGTGGTCTCAAGCCAAGGAAATCTTATGATGACACAACACACTGGATCAAGTTTAAAGTGCCACAAGACTTTTCTTTTGTATTGAATGCAGTAAGCTAGTTCAGCAACTCCACTGTAATTTGATCAATAGGGCTATAAATTATGACTATCCCCAAGCAAACGCCTTAATTTTCATTAGATCCTTTTGGTCAGGTATTAAGAACAGTAACAAGAAATACTAATGTTGCTGGTTTGTAGTTAGCTGATCTGGAATAAGAATTTGTGCAGCTGGCAAAGCTTGACTGAATTACTAATCAAGTGGTGTACCCCTCCCCCAGTTTTTGCTAGTGTTTGCTAGCTGTACTAGCATTTTCTGGTGCCTAGGTTTGCACATTCACAGTACAGTACTATTATACACTTTTATACACAATGATATTTAACCTGCTTTTGCACAAGTCCACTTGTGCAGTTGTCAATTGCAGGCATATGTTTAATGAACCAATAGGCTTCAAGGTGAATCCAAAAATGATCTTTGCAACAGTTGGAATGGGAGCTACCAAACAACTGGGGGGTGGGGGTGGAGCAGAAGAATAGGCAAGGTACTTCTAAATTTAAAAGTGATGGGCTGACAGTGGGAAAAGGGTTAAGAATCCAAACAACTAATGTAATAGGAGAATATTAATCCCATGGTCCTTTATAAAACTCACATGTATAAAAACCCTGCTGAATCACTCATATTGGTGGCTGGAAGCTATTAATGAAAATCATTAATTGGGAACAGCAAAATGTAAGATATACTGTAAAAGTAATTTGATGCCCAACTTATTTGTTATGCATAACAGTTTTATGACACACATCCTCTATTTCTTTTTAAAGAAAATGTCAAGCTTTTTTTCAAATATTGCAGTAACAAGGCAATGGTTTTCTGCAAAAGAAACCTATTCTTATTTTGTGAAAGTATACAAAGGGGCACAAGAAGGCAGGATGGCCAATGCAGTTTTCAGTGGAATGGTTAAAAAAATATTGTCAATCAGAGTACATAAAAAACCCAAATGTGTTACCCTAAGTAAGCAGTCTCCAGTCTTCAATTGGGGAAGGGAGTAACTGGGAGCAATAACATGTATACCAGGATAGTTCTGGGTGAAAACTCTGAAGTGAACAGGAAATTGTATAATAAATTGTATAATTAAAATTGGTTTTATTAAAGAATAAAAATTGTAAATCAAGAATCATGCTTTAATATATTAACACACACAGAGACACACAAAGTATTCAAGAACTAACAAAGAGAAAAGAGAAGTTGGATGGGGTTTCAGGGATGGGTGATAGTTACCAGTATTGAAAGGACTATCAGGGAAAGGAGCACTGAAGAGAAAAATGACCAGCATTTCCAGGAGCAAAGGCAAGAGCTCACATGCAAGGAAAGGAGGGGTGTGCACAGATCCAAGACAGACACATACACAAAGGACCTATATTTGTACCCCAAAATGAGCCCTGAGGCAGTATGAGGTAAACTGGCAGGAAAGCCAGAAATAAAGAATTTATCACTTTTCTAGGGTTCCAACAATAAGATAGGAGAGGCTTGATAAGTTGACGGGACCCAAGAGAATGCCTAGGCTATTCTCTGGAACACTGATTGATTGTGGGGATAGAGGGTAAGTAATGGTCTGCTCAAAACACTGATTAAATCACCTTAGGGTGACACAATGGGAATTAGCTAGACCCATAGTCCAGCCAGTCACATTTTAGGGCAAGGGGATAGTCAGTGGTCAACTGCTTTCCTGCCTAGGCTTGTCACACGAGATGGATCCCAAAACTCTCTGAGAGACATCCATTTTGTGGGGAGCAGTGTCTTGCTCTTATGCCAGTCTTTAGTCCTTGTGCCTTCATGTCACCCCTTAATGGAAGGAGAGGTCTGACTGCTTACAAGATAAAGCCAATTTTTTTTAAAAAAAAGATATAAGTGGCTGGTACTTTGCTGCTGAGTCATTTTCACCTGATCAGAACCAGTAGAAGTCTACTGAGATGGGAGAGGGCTTAAAATCAAAACCTTTACCCATACTTTTAGAAACTTATGGCATCTTTTTTTTTTGAAGCTGCACCAGGCCATCAAGTTGGTTCACCCATTGAAAATAATGGTCTAGAAATTCTGACATCCAGAAAAAGAACACAGATTTTAATCCTGGACCAGTACTCTTCTGCCCAAAAATCAGAAATAATTAATAAAGTTGTCCTCCATGAATGCTAGATCAAATTGTAATTATTGCAATTATTATTTTATCCAAGAGCATGTTCTGGTGCAGAGAAAATAAATATGCCTATGAAGCAGCACCAATAGTTCATAAAAGACCATGTGCATGTATGAAAACTGATTGTGCTTCTATGAGCTCAAGGAGAAGCCACCCAATGAACTCTGATTCTATTCAATGAGATCTTCGATATGATCATAAATAAATCATTAGCAGGTTTGACTGTCCCTAATTTGAAAGTCTGGGTAGGGCTGTGATGCAATTTTATTTCTGACTACTTCAGAATCCAACCAGGAGAGGGGCCATTCTCCACACTCTATCTAACCATAAATACCACTATGAGCTCCTTGCATGAAGAGTGGAATCAAATTGTAATTGAGAGTAGCTTTCTCTAGATATCTCAATAATGTAGCTGTCAGCAAGTGTACAACTATATATGGAACTATGCCCCAGAAGAAATGGTTGGTGTCTTCAAAATGTCTGATATATTACTCCTTTACAAGCAGTAGTCAGTGTGTAGTTGAGTGAAGTCTAGCCACCCTGAGCAACAGATGGCTCTCTATACTGCCTTTGAGTATAAGAGTTGGCAAGGATGGATACATGGGAGTAAAGGTGAGTGTTTGTATATGGCTGTATGGGTAATTGCATTTGGTGCAAGGTAAGAAAATGGTTGCTTGAGGTCAGAGATGAGAGGGGGTTCCAAATGCAACTTATTGTGGAGTCCTGTTTGTCAAAATGTTTAAATCTAACTGTGAGGCCAGCTTCAACTTTGTATTTATCTTATCAGTGCACTTTCCCAAATGTCAGCTTGGTTTATTGTGATGTGAATTATCTCCCATGGAGTCTGGTGGATGTCATTCAGTCTGTTTCAAAATTAAACTTCTAGTTTTTTGCATTTGCACCTTACAGTCTTTCTTGGGGGAGGTTATGACAAACTAATTTTCAATTTGTTTGTGGGCAGAGTCACATTTATAAAACAAACAGGCAAATCACTTCAAACAGAGAGAACACTCAGAGCAAAGTGGTGTATTTCTTCAACCAATACCAGTAACCTTTCAAGATGAAAGGATAATAGTCTACACAGAGAATGAAGGGAGGAGGAATCTCTCTGCTGTTTGCAGGGTTTAGAGGTCACTTTGCCTACACAGAGAAAATGATACAATGCAGGCAGCAGAGAGAAGCGAAGTGGCAAATAGATTTCTGTGTGTGTATGTGTGCTCTATTCTGAGCCCAGCCATTCAACACTGACATTCATCATTTAACAAGCTCCTTTATTTCCAGACCTAGGATGTGTTCTGTTTATTGTGTGTGTCTGAGGCTCCATTTATTGTCTGTCTACTTCATTTTTTTTACCCAAAAAAGGCTGCTATTAATTGGTTCATCTATCCCCAAAGCCAACTAGCATGGCCATCCCATTCAGCACTGTGGCGATCATATGACGGAACCAAGAGTAGATGATGGGCATCTGATCAGACAAAGCAGGATATTATTCCCATTGAAATCTAGTGGCGACATGCACCTCTGTTTATGGTTAAAATTAGAATCTTTGTTTTGTCACTCAAGTTCCTGGGAGTCAACTTGATTCTCCCACTGAGAAATCCCACTTGCATTTCCCACACTTCTTTAACAAAAATACGATTGGCTACAGAGATGTCTCTGTCTTCAATAGCACAAAGCATTATTTGGACAGAAAAAATGGGAAATCTCTCAACTTTGCTGGACTTAGAAGTACTATTTCTGATTATTGGTATATACTGAAACTTTTGATTATGGGAACTGGAAAAAAACTCCTGGACAAATTAATTATTTGCAGAAATGAATTTATTTATGAAAGTCTCTTGAGTTAAAATCACTTCCACATGGACCATTTTCATCTGCACTATGATAAACTCAATGCCCTTCTCTGCACACACTGAAGATAACCTTCATAAGAACTGAGGAAAGGTTACCTTTTGTCATAGTTAATGTTCTAAAGGTAAACACTAAATTGGTAAACAGTCAATTTAAAAGTCAGACCTTAGCATTCCAAAGTCTCCTTGAATGCTTACACAAGAAACTCTCTTTTCCCTTGAGCAATTTTTCATTTTTTTTGTGAAGGTGAAGGAAACAAAGTTGATGAAGCAAGATATATAGTCTGATGCTGTGATGTGCTAGAAATGCAAAGCATTTTGCAAGAGTTTTAGAATCTGTACCATACTGCAGACTTTAAGCAATTTGTTTTTTATGTTGCCATATTTGGGATGAGTCTATGAAACAGCAATTCCAATAATATGCAGGCTGTCTTCTTTTAAAGAGGCATGAGATTCATAATGACTTTGTTCTTTCAACTCAACATTCACCATTCCAATTTTTCTTTCTCCTTGTGCAAATCAAACCTATGGCTCTGTATTTTCATGTATTCTAATGTTGCATTGCACCAACATTTTTGCATAAAATTTCCACATATTTCAATTTTGAATGGGCATATTCAAAGTTTCATTGTACAAAAAATAATCGGGGGGGGGGGGGTTGCACTGGTAATCTTGTGGGAAAAGTACCATTTCCCCTTCACTCCCTCCTCATGGCCAGCTCCAGTTTCTTCCCCTTGCCATCATATGTGCTTGTTCTTCCTCTTCTCTTCCTCTTCTGCCCTACAGGTTTTGTTCTAGATTATGAACAAAATGGTGCACAAATTAAGTAACTTACATTTTGATATACTCATATTTTAACCCTCCCCCTTTTCTTTTTACAAAACTCAAGTAAGATACTGTCACAAAATCTGGGTTTTCTCTGAAGCATGATACTGCACTTTTGACTAACAGCATATAGGTCAGGTCTTCACTAATAGATGTAGGAGCTGCAGTGGTGGAGCGTCAAGGGGGTGGGGGTGCATCGTGCACTGTGGGCAAGCCTGGGGGTGGAAAATTGCCCCAGCCCCTCCCTCTTTTCCCCATGCCCTCGCAGCCCCCCACGGTGCCCCCCATGACACACACACACCCTCCCCCCTTCCCACACTTACCTACGCTCCTTTCCTTTTTTTGTACTTTTTGAGACTGAAAAAGTGGCCTCTTCACAGTTCAGGCTAAAAACTGCCTAAGGAACTACAGTTCCCAGGATACCTTGGGGCTCACAAGGTCTCCTGGGAAGTTTAGTTTGTCAGGCAGTGTTTTTCCTGAACTGTGAAGAGGCCACTTTTTCAGTCTCAAAATGTACTAGAAATAGAAAAGGAACATAGGTAAGTGTGGGAAGGGGGCGGTGTGTGTGTGCTGTGGGGGGCGTGGGGGCGTGGAGGGACATGGGGGCAGAAAAACATTGCAAACCAGATGCAGTTTGGCCCAGCTACGCCTCTGAGGAGCTGTGCCTATAAATTAGGTATATTGTATAAATAAATCTTATATTCTAATAGTTAAGTTGGCCAAATTCAGAGAATGAAGCGTTGAATGGGCAAGATTTTATTTGGTTGTTGTGGGTTTTCTGGGCTGTGTGGCTGTGGTCTGGTAGATCTTGTTCCTAATATTTTGCCTGCATCTGAGGCTGGCATCTTCAGAGGTATATTTATTTATTTATTTTATTTATTTTTTCAATTTATATACCGCCCGATCCCCGTAGGGCTCCGGGCGGTGAACAACAGGAGCAATCATACAAATATAAATACATAGGCTCCATCCCATAAAATAGCTTAAAACTCATAAAAACAGCGAGTAACCATAATACATAATAAATAAATAGAAGGCGTCTGGCCCCAATTTAAAAACCTACCTCCCTGAGGGGGGCCAGTGGGGCTCCCCATATGAGGAGCCCCCTCATATGAGGGGACCCTGATGTAACTGCCCCAGGCACAGAGCAGTGAGGGGGCACCATATTAGCAGCTGGACACTCCAAAGGCCCGGTGGAACAACACGGTCTTACAGGCCCTGCGGAACTCACCCAGGTCCCGCAGGGCCCGGACAGCTGGAGGAAGGGTGTTCCACCAGGCCGGGGCCAGTGCCATAAAGGCCCTGGCCCGCGTGGAGGCCAGCTGCATCATAGAGGGGCCGGGGACCACCAGCAGATTGGCCTCTGCAGAACGCAGAGGCCGAATTGGGACATATGGGGTGATGCGGTCCCGAAGCGTACCGGTAGGGCCCCAGGCCGCATAGAAGCCTTAAAGGTCAGGAACCCACGCACCTTGAAGATGATTCGAATTCAACCGGAAGCCAAAATGCAGCTGCCGCAACACAGGCTGGATGTGTTCTCCTCGAAGGCACCCTCCTGGTGAGCAGGCGTGCTGCCCAGACGATGCGTTGGACCAGTTTTAACTTCCTTCCAATCAAACGCGCAAAGGAAGCGCCGCGCATACAAGCGAGTTGCCAATAGTCCACCAGCCTGGAGGTGAGACTCCGTTGCATGGATCATACAGTGGCCAGTGATCCGCCTGGGAGAGGAAGGGGAGGCCAACCGCCGGGCCTGAGCAAAGATGGAAAAATGCAGTCCGAGGTTAGTATGGGGCCACCTGGGTCTCCATTGAAAGAGACGAATCCAGGGTGGGACCCTCTCCAGATCATGGCCCGTAACAGAGAGGGGAGGAAGTTTCGGCGCCAATGAGGAGTCCCTCCCACACCTGGGGTGGGCTGGAAATCTCCAACCCTACCCTCCGCAAAGCTCTAGCTGCCAGAGGATCTCCGTCTTCGATAAGATTCAGTTGCAGCCTGCTCTGCTGTAACCTAACCAGCTACCGCCTTCCCAAACAATGTTGGAGAGTCAGCCGGGCGGCAACCGCATCCCCCCTCCATCAACAGAATGAGCTGAAAGTGTCATCAAGCATATTGGATGACAGATCAGGCCCAAAGCTCCACGCAATTCAGCTGAGCAAGTGGTCGCATATAGATGTTTAAATAATAGCGGGGATAGCAGCGGCTCCCTGAGTGGTAATACTCCTGCCAACTGAAGCGGGCACTTCCTGGAGGCTTCATCCCCGCAGACAACATCTTGCTTTTACTCCGGTCCCGGGAGGGAACGAGACAATCCACTGAAGGATACAGTGCCCCGAACCTCGAAGCGGCCAGACGGTGGGTCAAAAGGTCATGGTCGCACCATATCCAAATGCTGCGGTAAAGATCTAACAAAACCAGCAGCGCCCGTTTTATCCCGGCCGGGTCGTAGTCAAGCTGTTTGATACCGGAGGCGTATTCTGTGCATGGCGACATAAGAGCTGGTCAATTTGCCGTCGTCCTTAATATGCCCAGCGCACCGGAAGCCAGACTGGCAAGGGTCGAAGGCCGATGCGTCCATCCATAGGGAAACCCTGGAAGCTGCGTCTAACACCACTCTCTCAATTACCGCCTTCCTTGCAGAAACGAAAGTATTCGAGACGGGGCGGTAATTGGCCAGATCACTCTGGATCTAACGTATGGTCTTTTAAGAGTGGGCGGACCACTGCCTCCTTCTAACATCCTATCCGGAAAGACCCCTTGCTCAAAGGGAGCCATTGATGATATTCAACAGATGCGGGGTCATCGTGAGTTCGCGCCCGGCAAGCTTTTATAAAGCCAGGAGGAGCACGGATCCAGAGGACAGAGTAGTAGAGTCTAACAGCAGCCAAGGCCCTGTCAAGCAGCGGCTTCGGAGAGCAGGGGAGAACTGGGCACAAACTTTGGAGCCTGAAGATCGCGCAAGGGAGCCTCCAGTGCTCTACTGAATTGTAGATAACGTGGGCGGAAGGTCCTGGCGGAGCCGACGACTTTATCTGCAAATGCTCATAAATGCCTCACACCTAACAGCCAATCGCTGGTTTGTGGACCCTTCCGATAAGGAGGTCAAGGACCGAATTACACGAAATAATTGTGCCGGGCGAAAGCTAGCAGACGTAAGAGAGGAGGAGAAGAAAGCCTCTTCGGCCTCCTTCATTGCCATCTCATAGGCCTTCATAAACGCCCTATAGGATGTTCGCTTCGCTCCACACGAGATTTCCACCACACTCGCTTCTAGTCGACTAAGGACACGTTTCATCTGGCGCAGCTCCTCGGTATACCAGGGAGCCTGCCGAACATGGGGGCGAAGAGGACGCCGGGGAGCAACAGTCTCGATGGCATCGGAGAGCCGGGAATTCCAGTCCTCCACCTGCTCATTGAGTGTGCCGGCGGGTTCAGGGTCCCGCAGAGCATTCAGGAAACCAATTGGATCCATAAGTCTCCGCGGGCGGGCATAAATCAGCCCCTCGCCTAGACGGGTTTATGCTGCAGGTCCATCCGAACCTTCAGGGCGTAATGGTCAGACCATGGCACTCTGTCCATAGAGGATATGACCACATTAACCCCCAAACCGAAGACCAAATCCAGCGTGTGACCGGCCTCATGAGTGGGGCCAGAGCTTACCAAGGAGAGGCCCAGTGCCGCCATGGATGACACTAGGTCCGCGGCCACCGTACATGAGGCGGTGTCGACGTGGACGTTGAAGTCGCCCAAGACAATAAGTCTGGGGAACCGCAATGCCCAGTCCGCCACCACCTCCAGCAGCTGCAGCAGGCTGTCCCCTGGTGTGCTAGGCGACCGGTACACCAGGAGGACCGCCATCCTCTCTGCGGCCAACCACTCTAGGCCGACACACTCCATGCCGGTGATCTCTGGGATGGGGGCCGCCCTGAAGGGAATAGAATCACGGATGAACATCGCCACACCTCCCCCCCGGCCCTGTGTTCGTGGCTGATGGAGACACGCGAACCCGGGTGGCGCGACTTCGCCTAAGGCGACGGTTTCACCCTCGCGCACCCAGGTTTCGGTGATGCAGGCCAGGTCCATCTGCTGGGCTTCGAGATAATCTCGGAGTACAGCGGTTTTATTGTTGATGGACCTGGCGTTAATCAACACCAGCGACGAAGTAGAGTAACCCTGAACCTCGCCACCATCGCCCCTTGGGATAGGTCGGAGGTCAGAAGGCGAACGAGCATGACCATATCTCGTTCGTCTTCTATCATATGGCTGCCGCCTATCACAGAGAGAAGGCTGTTACACACTGTTACACACTGTGTCTAGTGAGAAGAGAATGTTTAGTGGGGTATATATTGTCCATGTCCCAGGGTGGAGAGCCAATCAGTAAGTGTTTGGGTGGAATTTGCTATGCAAAGGTGCATTGAATTGCGGGAGGGGTTATCAGTCCATTTACATTTGTAGTCGCATTTGCATTCCTTGGAGCAGCAGCAGTATAGGTGAATGCAAATCCTGTATCTGGGTGGAGTCCATGGTCAATGAACTTAGGATGCCCTTGGCCTTTAATTCTGGTGTTTTTAAGTACTGGTAGCCAAGCTTTGTTAATTCTCAGAGTCTCTTCTTTCTTGTTGAAGTTGTCTTGGTGTTTGTGAATTTCAATGGCCTCCCTGTGCAGTCTGATATAGTAACCTTCCAAATTGCTCAGAATTTCAGTGTTTTCAAATAAAATTTTATGTCCAGTTTTGTTTAGTACATGTTCTGCTACTGCTGGTTAAGCTGACAGTTTCTTTTGCGTTCCTTAATACGAGTCTGAATGCTGCGTTTTGAGGTTCCTATGTAGATCTTTCCACAACTGGAGGGTATGCAATAGACTCCTGCAGAAGTGAGGGGGTCTCTCTCATCCTTTGCTGAGCGTAACATCTGCTGTATTTTCCTGGTGGGTTTGAAGATGGTTTGTAGGTTATGTTTTTTCATCAGTTTCCCTATTTGATCTGTGATTCCCTTGATGTATGGTAGAAATATTTTTCCTGTGGTGGGCTGTTTCTCCTCAGTCCTCTGAAACAACCTCAAATTTGACAGCAACACTTCTCTTGTCAGCTTTTGACGTATATGTCTCTTTAACTTTGACCAGGGCTTGGTTATATCAGGCCAGAACCCCTTGAATCTTTTTCAACCAGTACTTCATGTTCCCTGGCCCATTCACATACTCATGTCCATACACCACCCTGAAAAGGATTTGCCCTGTACTTTGATGAACTTTGGTGAACTGCATTGTTGTTGGCATATTCTGCAAATGGTAGTAAGTCCACCAGTCATCCTAATGCTAGTTTACATAGCACCTGAGGTACTTCTTCAACACCTGGTTTGCCCTCTCCATTTGCCTGGGTGATGTGTGGAGCTTAATCCTTTTTTCATCCCCAAAATTCAGGGAAAAAACTCTTTCTGTTATTATTTTGCTTGGGATGGAATGCAATCGGTATATATGGTATGAACATCTTGGCCAGTTTCTGGGCCATGGGTATTTGTTGGCATGGCACAAAATGGGCTTGCTTGGAGAAGATGCCTACCACCAACCAGATAGTTTTGTTCCCTTGACTGCCAGTGATAAAATCCATTGAGATCACCAACCAGGGTACATGGGAGGTATCCATAGGTTTGAGTAAACCATAGGACTTTCCCAAAGTTATCTTGGCCATGTCATAAATTGGACATCCCCTCACATAGGTCTCTATATCCTTCCTTTGTGATTTCCACCAGAACTGTCCACGAGCTAAGTGCAATGTCTTAACAAATCCGAAATGTCCAGCCATTTTTGAGCCATGCCACTTCAAAAGGATCCCTTTGTATAGTTCCTCAGACACATACACCCAAGCCCCATTCAGTAAGAGACCATCCTTCTCATTTAAGGACCCCTTTAGTTGTTCAACTTCCTGGTCACCATGAAGTGCCTCCTAAATGTGATGTTTAAGAGAGGTTCCCTCCTTGGCTCGGTCTCCTGTTCTTGTGTCCATTCTCCACCCACTTTTGTGAAAGAGTATTTGACTGCATAGCTTACCTGTGAGTCACCACTCCCAGTCTCAAGTGATATGGGGTGAACAGTTTCCATGAGCTTCTCTCACTTGTCATACTGAGGGAGATAGGACAACACATCAGTCAGGAAGTTCTTCCCTTTGAGGTACTTTAACCGGAAATCAAACTTAGAGAAGAACTCTTCCCACCACAGTTGCTTGGGGTTTGGCTTATGTGGTTCTTCCAGGTTCCAGTGCTTCCAGGTTCTTATGGTCAGTCCAGATCTCAAAGGGGGAGGAAGAGGCACCCTCCAACCAATGTCTCCAAGTGGATAACTCCAGCTTAATGGCTTCAGTCTCCTTTTCCCACATTTCCCAGTTTTGTTCTGTCTCTGAAAATTTCCAGGACAGGTAACTGTAGGGGTGCAGGAGATCATCTTGTCCCTGCAGGGGGAGGGGCCTTCTCACTGTTATATCATTTGCATCCACTTGCACCTTGAATGGCTTGGCTGGGTCAGCATGGCACAATACTGACTCAGAAGTGAATGTTTTCTTTTGCTCCTGGAATGCATGCTGACATTTTGACTCCACTCTAGCCTCCCCATAGGAGCTTTTGCTTTAGGAAAATTCCCTTTAGTTTTCAAGAGATTAGTCAGTTGCAGGACAGTCTGAGCAAAATGGGAGATGAACCCCCAATAAAAATTTGCAAATCCTAAGAATAACTGTAGTTTTCTCCAGATTCAAAGAGCCTCCCAATCTAACACATCCTGCACTTGGGCTAAGTTCATTTCAACCCCAGTCAATGACATCTAGTAACCCAGAAAGTCCAGCTGATCCTGATGGAACTCACACTTGGGGAGCTTAACATACAGTTGGTTTCCCTGAAGTTTTTTGTGAAGAGTTTGTACCAACTGTACATGCTCTTCCCAGCAGCAGGCATTGGGTGGGTGGAGGTGTGGAGGCATCTGGCAGCCTGAGGGAAAGGTAGGTGCTGTTCGTAGGGGGGGTGGGTAGAAAAATGTGGGGGTAGACTACCCAATCTTTGTGCAGGACTCAGAGGGCTTTGTTCCCAATGAGTCTGCATTGGAATTTGTTTATGGTTTGTTGTTGTGATGTTCCATTTCTTAGAGCTTTATTGTTTAGGATGAGCTGACTACCACTGATTTGTCGAGGGACCACTTCATTGCCACTGCAGGAAAATGCTGTCCATTAATGAGGATTCATTTCCTGATGTTTTGTTTTTCTGCTTACAATGCACATGCATGTCTATGATAACTACAATAATAGTCAAATGTTCCAATCCCTGTTTCATTAAAAACATTTATCAGATTTTGTGACTTTGCTAAGGAATAAGTTTATACAGGTATTTCTGCAGATGTCTGTTTTCCAGTTCATTAGTTTGTTTGTTTCTACTTGTGTCTCTTCTATGCCTTTTAAAAAGTAAGAAAGAGTGTAAGCATGACAAATATGCAGTGTTTTCATTTTAGTATGTCATGACACTTTTGCTATGGATTGAACGAAGCTGTCATATTGCTAAGGACTTAAAAACACAATGGATGCTTTTGTTATTTCCTGAAATTTGAGGAAATAATATGTCTAAATTCCTCTTCACCCTTCAGAGTGGTGATCCCTCACAACTTCCCATATTGTTTCTACAAACTGCAAACCCCTTTAAATCTCTCAACAACCTCCCACCTCACTGAATAATTCATACTTGTATACTATCAATAGAGACTGTTTGATAGTTACTCTGGGCAACTATCTCTTCTAGCTCCATAAAGGAGGCTTTAAAATTTCAGATACATTTTTCAAGAACATTTTCCTGATTTTTGAAATTGAAACAAGAGGAAAAAAGTTCACAAATTCAGTATAGAACCATCTTATTCATGGGGTCATGTACATCTGTTCCTTTTCCCAGTAACATCAGGGCCGAGTACATGTGGTTTCCAAGGAGTACGTCAGGCAGGTTTGCTTGTAGTAGATTATGATAACATCACCAAAGCACTAGTTCACTTATCAGTGAATAATTTTACTATAGTGATGACTAATATCTTGATGTAAGTATTAGGACATTCTTGGTACAGGCAAGCCACAGTCACAGCCTCAGTTCCCTCCCCCTTCATCAAAGAGATAATGCTGCCTTTCCTTACAGGATTGCTGTAAGGACTACTGATAACGTGTATGAAACAGTAAAAAATACTTGTGTGGCAAAATGTAGCAAAGAGAAAAATATTCTCAAAGGTAGTGGAATATAATTGTACTAAGGTTTCATAAATTGAATTGGGAATAGGTCTGGTCTGTGTAGATATCCTAAACAATAAAAGGCTAAGGAATCGAATGTCTCAATGGCAATTTGTGAGTCCCGCTCCCTCATTGGTGGCTATCAACTGGCATTGGATTCCTTCTTGGCCATGGAGTCACCACTGCTCTGCAGTCCGACAAAGCCTTCCTGCCTCCCCACCCCACCCCCAACACTCAGCCCAGACTGCACAATAGCTGATCTGTGGCTGGCGAAGCCCTCCCACCTCTCTCGCAACACCTAGCCCAAACCCGTGAAGCATCTGTTCTGTGGCCCTGGCAAAGCCCTCCTGCCTCCCCCCAACCTTAACACCCAGCTCAGACCCACAGAACAGCAAAGCCCTCCTGCATTCTCCCCCAACCTTAACATCCAGCCCAGGACTGTGGAGCAGCTGTTCCCTGGGCCCAGCAAAGCCCTCCCACCTCCCCCTCCATCCAACCATCCCAATTCCCGCCTCCCCTCCCTAAGCCACAAACTGGCACAATTTGTTTTTATCAGCAGGGCTCTTGTTACTGGAAGTTATCTATGTTTTAGGACTTTGTGACTGCTAATTATTTAAACTAATGCAGAATGCTTCTGGCTCAAGCTTACACCTGACTAATTCATACCTCCCAATCTCTAATTTTTTTTCAATTTTGTTCTTATCTGTCTACTTGTTCATTTTGACTATATTTTTGGCAACAGCAAAGAGATATAGACGAACATAGCCCAGGCCTTGTGAGTAAACAGTCAACAATTGTAGATTACTCTATGGCCAGTGCAACAGGACCCAAAGCAGTCAGTTTCCAGATACTGACCTCCAATCGTTCTGTCCCTCTAATGCAAGAGAACCTTCCTAGCTGTGTGTCCTCAGTATCTAGTATTTATAATAAAAATATTCCTGCAGAACCTCAGTTAGCTAGTACTGCTGCACCTTTAAAAATAGAGAACTTTTCTGAACTATGCCATATATCACAGTCTCTGAATGGAAACAGCCATGGGAAGACTCAGGAGAGGAGGGATATAAATCAGGACACCTCAATTATTTGCAATCTTATTGTGGTGACTGTTGATAATATTTACAAAAAACTCAACTGCATTCATTACAGACTGAATCTTGAACTGAATTCAATGAGGAATTTGCGGGAAGCTCAAACAAGAGACTGCATCTGTTAGAGTGCCTGGGAATGCTAACTGCCATCTTGAACTGGGGCCTCTCTGCTGTTTGCTCCTGCTTTTGCTCTTTGCTTGCTTGAGACATAGGTCAATTCCCCACTTGAAAAACAAAACTAGATACGAACCAGTTTGGGTAGATTCGGGACCTTTTGAACACGGTTTCATGGTCCCCACCACAGCCTGTGCCTCCTTCTCCCCAGAAATGCAGCAGGCACGCAGGAGTCCCCACTGTCAGCAGATCAAATGTGCGATCTGCTCAGGGGCTCTCCTGACTGGCTGCTGCATTGTGCTGGGATGGGAATTTTTTTATTTTCAAAAGCATGTGCAGAACCACCCTCTGTGGGAACGGATCCACATCTTTGCTAGCATGTGTAGGAAAGTTTTTAAGTGACTGCAAGGTAGACACAAACACACTCCCCCACCCCCTCTCCACAAGTGTGACAAACTCCCACCACATAGAACAACTGATTGCAAAATCAACCTGGTGCCCAGAGTCAAACTCCTGTACGGTCAACTATATGCAATGAGTCCTACCAAAGCGGCAGCTCTCAGAGAATTTCTGGACAAAAACCTCACAATGGGATTTATTTTCCCCACCTCCTCCCGCTTAGGAGCTCTGGTACTCTTTCAGAAAAAGAAATACAGGACTTTAAGGCTCTGTACGGATTACCAGGGGCTCAATGCGATCTCTATGTGCAATGCCTACCCTTTGCCTCTCATCAAAGCCTTATTGGGCAGCCTCTCCCAGGGGGAAATTTTCTAACTAGACTTGCAGGTGACCAAACTAAATTTGCAGGATGCTTACTATAGAGTTCGAATTGCAAAAGACCAATAATGGCTCACATCTTTTAACACTCGTTATAGTCAGTATGAGTATTTAGTTATGCCTTTTGGACTCAGTAGGGCTCTGGGAATATTCATGAACCTCATTAATGAAATTCTGCATGACCTACTGTATAAAGGAGTGGTGGTATACTTAACTCACAGACTTCCCACTGTGATACACCTCTGAAGATGCCAGCCACAGATGCAAGCGAAACGTTAGGAACAAGATCCACCAGACCACAGCCACATAGCCCGGAAAACCCACCACTACTGTCGAATGAGTTTATCTATCCTGGGGAAGTTGTATTCCAAGCACTTATTAAATTAACTGTCCTTCTAGGTAACAAAGAATAATATACTTGAACCAGAGGAAATTGGTTTTCCGAGGGGTAAATCCACTCCTGGCCATTATTTGGTCCTGAATACTTTGATTTCCAAGTATACCAGAGTAAATAAGTCCAAGCTATATGCAGCTTTTCTTGACTTCAGAGCTGCTTTTGACTATGTGCCAAGAAATCTTTTGTGGAAGAAGCTTGAATGCCTTGATGTTGGGAAAAGATTTCTCTCTTTACTCATCGCACTCCACTCTAATACAATGTGCCATGTAAAGTGCAACCTGGAAGACACTCTGACCCCTAAAATCATAAGTGGGGTCAAACAGGGCTGTGTTCTTGAACTGACTTGGTTCAACCTCTTTTTAGATGACTTAGCACCCTCTTTGAGAGGATACGATACTTAGAGCCCTTATCTTGGTAATTCAAGGATATCTCTTCTGCTTTATGCAGACAATGCCATTTTGTTATCACGAACCAAAGTGGAGTTAAAGCAACTATTAGCCAGGTGTGCTGAATACTAAATACTGTAATAACAACAACCTTAAAATTAATTATTCCAAATCAAAAATCATGGTTTTTGTAAGCTTGTAGTGCCCTTCTAACTGGTCACTGAACGGGGAAGCACTTGAACTAGTTAAGGAGACCAGTGCCTTGCAGGATCTGGCCCAGTTCTGTAGGACTTGCAAGATGGAGATGTTCCAACAGGCACATGATTGAGGAATTTTGACTGCTCTACTACATCCACTGGTCACCAAGCAGAGTCCCCCCTTCTATATGCTCTGTCCTGCCTCCTCCTCACTTACTTTGTGGAGTGTTTGTTATTCTTGGGAGTCTGGTCTGTTGGGAACTTAGAGTGTCATATTATTTCTATTTTATGAATATAAAATATATTTGAATTGTTTCTGTTTTTTAATATATATATTTGAGTTGTTTCTGTTTTTAAATGCATTTTATTTATTACCTGCCCCAAGCACCACTGTGCTGAGGGAGAGATGGGATATAAATCGTAACTGTAAACAAACAAACAAACAAGAAAGATCCAACCAAAGAGCTGAAAACATAGCAACAGAGCTAAAGTGTACAGACACTCTACCCATACCCACCAACCATGCAGGGGAATATCAATGATGCTCCTATTTCCACCAGATATGGAGACAGCCAACCAATATACCATTATGACATCATGCTTACACAATGTCACTCTGCCCCCTTTGACACACAGAAGAAAATCACCGAAACAAAACAACATAGTGAATACACTCAGCAGGAAGATTTGTGGTATGATCAGCATGAACCCTGAAACTACTATATAACTGAAAGTTCTGCAGAAGCAAGAATCTCCTTCTGGAGAGAAAAAGAAGTATGTTCTCTGCATCCATATTACCCAAACACTCTTACAGTGGATAACTAGTGTAATATAGTGGTTAGAGTGTCAGACTAGAATCTGCAAGACCTAGGTTTGAATCTCTACTCTGACATGGAAGCTTGCTGGATGACCTTGTGGCAGTTGCACACTTGACCTAAGCTACTTCACAGCATTGTTGCAAGGATTAAATGGAGAAGAACTATGTAAGTCACTTTGGGGGACCATTGAATAGAAAGGTGGGGAAATAAATGAAGTAAATTAAGGGTAAGTGATCCTTCATGGATGTTTGCTTGATATCTCTTGATAAGCTTCCAAGTAACCCCAGAGTTTTCTAAAATAAATTTTGAAAGCTACTGATTTAGTTTGTCAGACATATAATTTAAAACAAATTAAAATGCATTTGAAGGCATTTGGCAGAGAGAACATGAAATAACTCAAATTTTGCTGAGACTGGAGGTTTCCAAGTACACCAATTTATTATTGCTGTTGTATGCAACTGCTGAGGACACAACTGTTAATGAGACAGTGCTACATACTATTTATGTGCATCTGCCATCTAGCACAGATAGGTAAATAGTTCAGATAAATTCACAGAAGGTAATTTTTTGCTAGTCTCAAATAAAGATTAGCGTGTAGGGTTCATGATTAACCCCCACAGTTCCACACAGGGATATTGTAATTATACAGAGAAAGATCTACCAGAAGAACATGTTACCAGGTACCAGTAGTTCCTTCTAATTATAAATAAGTCTCTGGTTTATTTTAGATTCCCAGTTGCCCCCTGTTACCTAAGAACAACTCCCAAACAGAACTGCTCTTAAGTCCATAGAGCTGTGTGATAATTTCTTGATCACTCTTCAAACATTGGGAAACCCTTTAGGGCAATAACTTCTTTACTGCTGCATTTTGACATAGGGAGAGAAAGAGAAGTTAAGTACTTGTGATAAAGCAAGCTTGTCTATAGCTCTACATGAAACTTTCTACTGAATATTTGTGCAAAACGAAAATAAAAATGAACCTTTAACAATCTATTATTTTAAAATCTTGGATTTCCCCCAAGGAGCTATACATTTTTACTTGGTGGGGGAAAGTGCCATTAAGTTACAGCCGACTTATGGGGACCCTGTAGGGCTTTCAAGGCAAGAGATGAACAGAGATGATTTGTCATTGTGTTCCTCTGCATGGTGATGCTGGTGTTTCTTGATGGTCTCCAATCCAAGTACCAACCAGGGATGACCCTCGTGCAGCTTCTGAGATCTCACATCAGACTAGCCTGGGCCATCCAAGGCACATTAAATATTAATTAGGTCTCCAGTGATTTGTTGGTCTCAACATGATTATGTGTAGGAATAAATAGGGTTTCTGGAAGGGATGGTGATGTGACACATTGGTGGAATTCATCACCAGCATGTTAATGATCAACCATAGGTGTCATTAGGCAGAGGAGGGTTCAAGCCCCAGGCGCAACTTCTGGTCATCACATGGGGGTGATTTGGCCACCAGCCCTCTCCCTCCCCACACTCTCTGCTGCCTCCTCCTTCTCCTGCACCACCTGGTCACCTGTACTGCCCCTGCCAGCAAGAATCTACTGCTTGCTGTTGCTCCCCTCAGTTGGCACCCTGTGGTGGGTACAGGGGCCCCAGCTGCAAGTTATACTTTTGTGATTGGATGGGGAATGGGAGCATGCCTCCCTCCCTCCCTCCCTCCCTCCCTCCCTCCCCCCCCTCTCTCTCTCTCTCGCTTCCTACTGGTGCCACTACCTGCCTGTCCTCTGCTCAGGTTTCTGCTGCCAGAGAAAGCAGGAGAGGCGAGCAGGCAGGCACTTTTTAAAGCAAAAAAATTCACCATCAGCTGATGAGGTTCCCCTGTATCCCTCCCAGACTTTGTCTCCTAACCTCCATTGGCTGGCAATGATAGTCAATAGCCCACTGACCAACCAAAAAGTTTACTAAATATTGCTGCCAAATACTGTCATCCCTGATTGGTGTTTCTGTTCACTGCATATCCACCCAAATTATATTTTCTGTCTTTTAGGAAATTTTTCATTTTATAACCAAGGATGCTCTTCGCTGGAGCAATTTCAGCTGAAGTATCATGCGGTTGGATAAAGCAAATGTCTTGCTTTCAGCAGCTGGCAGCATGACAAAGAGCAGCTCTGAATCAGCGTGGCTGCAGTTGCTGCTCGGGATGGGCAGGAAGGAGTCCCCAGCTTTAGCCCTGGTAGGGGTGGAAGTAGGCTTTTAGCCATGCCATGGAAGGGCAGACCCCATGAAGGAGGCTGGCCTGAACCTATAAAAGTCCTGGCCAGCCTTTGTGCCAGCCATGTGCTGGGGCCAGCCAGCGACTTGCCCACCCACCTCTCCTCACAGAGCTTTGGATTTTATTAATGCATGCCTCTTTGTCATAGCCATTCTCGGTTTGGCGCATGGGTATTGATCTGAAATGGCCAGGGGAGGGGAGCTAGGGAGCTTCCCCTCCCCTGCTGGAAGTGAATGCTACAGCAAGAGACCGACTGTCCAGCTGAGAGTTATGTCAGGGGGATGCTCTTGCAAGAGGCCGACTGCCCAGTGGAGCTCCACAGCAGAGTGAAGCTCCAGTAAGAGGCCAACTGCCTGCTGGAGCTCCGCGGCAAGATCCCAGAGCAGATCAAAATCCCACGCTGCGCCTCACTCTTCTGATTGCATAATAAACGATGGCTATGGCCAAATAATTTACCCCAGCCAGGAATGCGGTGTGGTTATTGAATCAAATGACTCTGACCAAGGGTGGTCCTGCCCTTGCATGGCAAATGGTGGATCAGGGAAAAAGAGGCAGATTTTTTTATTTGCCGAAACCAACACTGGCATCCTTGAAGAGGGAATCCTTGCTTGTATACTAACAAGCAGAAAACAGTCTATTGTAGCTTAACTGTGCCTATCAGCCAAAGATCCAAAATATGTTCTTGTTTGTGTTCCATTCTCCCTCTCCCCTATAATAGGCAGCCTGGCTTCCACCCCTCTAACTGTTAATTTAAAAACAAAACAAAACACTATCAGATCTTTCGCTTTCTTAAAAGCAGCCCTAAAGAAATCCGATTATGTATGTGTATGCTGGAGATGGGGATGGAAGTATATTTCTTACAAATATGGAGTGTGTAGCCAAAGGGAGATAAAATCCATACCATAGCATATCTTATTTCTCTGTGTTAATAAGACTTTGTGGACTGTACAAAGCAAATTAAGTTAGGCAGTTCTGGAGAGGAAGGGTGAAGTCTTATCCAGTGCCATACATAGTAAAAATGGGTTCCCGTTAGGGTTGCAGACCCTGCCCCCCACCCCCACCAATGCTGAATGGGACAGCAGGGTGAAATGGGGGAGGGGGAGGCAGTGTTATACAATGCTACAACATCATTTCCACCCAAGAAACCACCTTCAGTATTTGCATGTAGCCATTTTGGTAGTCTCTGTCCTCAAATGCTATCACTACTGTTGGGGCCAGAGCTAGCAATTGTAGTCCCTCTGGCAGTGGTGGGATTCAGCAGGTTTGCACCACTTTGGCAGAACTGGTTGTTAAAATGGTGCTTGTAAATAATCAGTTGTTAAATTATTTGAATTCCCACCACTGGAACCAGTTGTTAAATTATTTGACTCCCACCACTGCTCTGAACCCTAGTGTTTTAACGTGGTAACAGGGATGTGGAAGGGAGATGCTCATATTATGCCAGTCTTTTCCCTATTGTGACTTAAAGAAGCTGTAGTCAAAATATTTTTAACCAAGAAAGTAGCATGAGGACATTTAAGCCCTCCCCTTCCCATGGTAAATTGGCAACACCCCATATTAGAAGAGTAGCAGCCAGTTTTAAGGCCAACTAACATTTCTAAAGTTCCAACCATGCAACACCACTACGCAGCAGTGGCGTAGGAGGTTTGCCTAGGATACAATGAATGGTGAAGTTGTCTCAAGTTCGCAGAGCTTGAATTTTTTTTAAATTACAGCCTCCCTGTGGGATGCATGCTCTTTTTACCATACTACATACTGGTTTGGTGCTCATGTGCTTTTAATGTGATTTTCTGCACTTCTGCTTCTTTGAAACACAACGTTCACTGCTGAGTAATGTTTTCAACAGTATCCATTGGCATTACACAAGACTAAATGTGCTCATGAAAGAAGCAAATCCCATTCCCCATTGGAAACAGTGGCTTTCCAGAGGTCTCTGAAAGTCTACAGAGTAAGGTTCATTTATTTTACTTGTTATTACACTTCCAAGCTGTCAGCTCATTTCTCAGAGAAGAAGGCACCTCTGTAGCTGTCTGTGGGAGGAATCTGAAATTTATTGTAAAAGCAAAAGCTCTTCTTTCCAGGGTGAAGGATAGTCCCCAAAGCCAAAATGACAAGAAGTGAAGAAGGAAGAAGTAACTGTCAGAAGCCAAACTTGACTGCTTTCATAAAATCAATTTCTATACAGAACATCATAAACAGTACATATCTATTTTGGTATATCTGAATTGTTCTTGAGATACTTCTTGAAGTAATGTATTTAGAAAAAGTTATCTACCATATCTATATAAAATTAATAAGACTCAAATAGCTTTCATTGCTTGTATTTTTCAGACTTCAGTATATTTGTAAACACCCCCCTATGTTACCTTTCTTAAATACTGTGTATGTTTGTGGCAAACACCTTTCATTTCCTATTATTGCAGCATTAACAGAATGTTTTATGCTTTTGTGACATGTCACTTTCAGGGGCCTCAATTATACTGTTCCACAGCAACCAGAAGGATATTGAGCTGCACTAGGAGTGTCATTGTCACAAGGTGCCTGAGTCCTAGAAGGAGGCAATCATATAAAGGAGATGCTGAGAAATTTGGGGGCAACTGGCACCTACTTTATATATGTATTTACAGGAGTCAGTAGGGACTTCCTGCCTGCAACCAGGAAATAACATAGTGTTTCAAAATATATCCCCTGCAACAGAAAATGGGAAGGAGTTGAGGGAGTTAACCAAGTAGGGCCCTGAATACCAGGTTAGAAGAGAGACCCATTTACATATAACATAATGGAGTAATATTAACCCCCCCTTCTTATATTAAGCAAACAACCTCTCCATTGTGGAGATGTGCTTGAGTGTCCAACAGGTGCCTCACCTAGGACCAGAGCTGTCTAGGTGAGGCTTTGCAGAGATCTGAGTGTGACAAAGAAACTTTTCAAGATCAGTTGTAATTCTAGGAGAACAGGCTCCACCTGACAAGGCTGACTCCTGTAAATACATATATAAAGTAATTCCATGCAAACTCCAGACACTACCAAGAGGATGGCACCCTTCCTGGTATCCAAAAGCAGCTAGCATAGTCAACCCCTGTTATACAAAATTGCCTTTTTGCTGGCCACCCATTTCTGAAGGATGTAAGGATGACAGGAAGCATCCTATGCTCCTATCATCTTTATAATTTCCAAGTTTCCCTCAGAAGTAACAGCTCATTCTTCCTGCAGCACATGTTCCTGTGGGGCAACTGATTTGCTATTATCCACCTGTGAGTCCAGCATGAATGCATTTCCAATGAGATCTCTTGGGAAACTGTCTTTCTTCACAGAACACGTTTGGACAAATTTCAGAAAAGCTGGCTATCCAGATGCTATAACAATGAGAACAAATTTAATTAAAGTAAGGAAGTGCCTTGGGCAGGACTTTGCCATTCTTAATAGAAAGGAAGACTGCATGGTTCTTGATTATTTTGTTTGACCAACCTGGCATATCGCTCATGGTGTAAAATAATTTTTTTAATGACCACAATTGGAATTCTCCTGGTGGCCCTAAGGCAAAGCAGCCATTTTTTTTTACATTAGTGTGACAGTCTCTAAGACCCTTGATGAGATCCCTGGAGACTAATACCATCAAAAAGGGAGAAGCACTGATGAAGTTATGGCGAATGACACAATGGGCATTCCCAACAGATATTGTAAGAAGACATTAAGAATTCTTAGAGAAGGGTATGATACCAGCTAGACTCCAACATGACTGATTTTATGAGTCTCTCATATAGATTAAGTGTTGTGTCAGTCAATTTTAATGCAAATTTATTTTTATTATAGCACCCTGGTATTTAGAAGAATAACTACAGAGCTACTGATGAGAGAATAACATTTAAAACTTTGGGTTTAATTTTATTGTTGAAAATTCTATAAAAAGTGAATTTGGATAATAATGAATGCATGGAGTGTTTCTAAAAGGACTGTTTCCTTTCAAATATCAGAACACAACATATACTTCTGTTGGAGTAGAACAAACATAAATTAAAACACTGAGAAACAAAGAGATCTTTCCATGTCCCATTGCAATATGCATGATGCTTTATTAGAAGTTTTATTAATTATAATAAATGCATTTTGTGGAACTTAAGGATCCAAAATGTCAAAAATTGCAGCAATCATACAGGAAAATCTTTGGTAAAACAATGACACCATTAGCAGGTATGATGAAGAACAAAATTAAGTCTTCAGGGGCATTCCAGTCTTTCACTTGCAGAACAGAGAATGAGCTTTAGTACAGTCATTCTCTTGAGTACATACAAGAAAATGGATGGTGGGACTGGATATTTCCATTAAAATAATATTAAATTTTACAAAGTATCCATATTCATAGAATTTTAAAGACAACAAAAACCACCATTGAAATAAATGTTGCTGCCTTTCTCTATATAAATCTTGAATTCTCATGATACAAGGCAGACAGACAGATCCTTTATTTGGTCATTTGACCAGCATAAACAAATAAAAAGGGGCTAACAATAGAGAATCATAATTAACAAACAGTTCCATCAGGGACCTTAGAACATCACATCTAGGCTTGGTAAATACCCTAAAATTTGGTAAAATTCGGATTCAAATTTATTTGGGCATAAAATTATCTGTATTCCTGAATAAGACAAATAACATATTTGGATATGCCCGAAAATTCGGGTATATCCAAAAAATTCAAGTCAGTTTGAATTCTTTTTTGTATTTGGGGGGTGTTGTTTCATGTTTTGGCCTATAGGGGGTGCAATTTTAAAGCTAGCAACACCAGAATTTCAGAGTATCATCCAGAGACTGTCCTGATGTTACCACCAAAGTTTGGTGAAGTTTGGTTTAAGGGGGCCAAAGGAATGGACCCCCAAAGGGGGTGCCCCTATTGTTTCCAAAGGGAGCTAACAGGAGATGGGGCTACTCTTTTGAGGGAATATAACTTTGGCCCCCTTGAACCTAACTTCACCAAACCTGGGTGGTATCATGAGAACAGCCTTTGGTTGATCCCCTGAAATTTTGGTGTAACTAGCTTTAAAAATGCACCCCTGACAGGCACCTCAAGAAATTTGCCCAAGATTCTCTGTTCTGCAGTGCCTTGGCTCCATTGTAGCCAATGGAAATTTCTGATTGTGTAAGTAGGCTGCACATTTTTGAAGATAGAGGCACCAGACTCTGCAAATGCCTGCAATCTAGAGTCCCTTTAAAGATTCCCAGTTTGCAGGCACTTGCTGGGGGAGGGGGTTGTGAAATCTTTTGCTGTTTTCTGTCTGTCCGTGCTAGCAACCCCTACCTTCCTGTCCCAGTACCCCTGCTAGCCACCCCCACCTTCCTGTCCCAGTGCTCCTGCTTTCCACCCTCCACAACAATCATGTATCCTACACTCCCTGGCACAGCAATGGCACAAAAATGTGGTAAAAAGCACAGATCCTAACGTATCCTCCTGATTTTTCCACTTGGTCACTCCAAAATCACCATCACATCACAGCTCATGCCCCTGGTTACATGTCTGAACACAACAATTATGCATCCCATGTTCTGTGGTACCGCAGTGACACAACAATGTGGTAAAAAGCACAGATCCTAATGAATCCTCCTGATTTTTTCCACTTGGTCACCCTAAAATCACCATCACATCACAGTTCATGCCCCTGGCCACAAGTCTGAACACAACAGTTATGCATCCCATGCTCTGTGGTGCCACAGTGGTACAAAAAAGCAGTGGGAGATGTAGGATGGGGTGAGGCTTGCCATTATGCCCAGCTGGGTAGCCCCATTCTCCTGTTAGCTCCCACTGGAAAAATGGGGGATGGGGCACCCCTTTGAGGGTCCATACCTTTGGACCTCCTGACCCAAATGTCACCAAACTCAAGTGGTATCATCAGGAGAGTATTCGGATGATATCGTGAAATTGTGGTGCCACTAGCTTTAAAAATGTGCCCCCAGCAAGCTGAAACCCAACAAAAAGCCACAAAATACAAAAAAAATCAGACAGACCAAAATTATTCGGGTATACCGAATATGATATTCATCTTATTTGAGCAGATAATTTATGCCTGAAGAAGCCTGAATCCAAATTTTACCAAATATTTTTGGTATTGCTCAATCCTACTGGAACCTTCTTTCATGGCAATATCGGTACAAATTAAGTGTGGGTGTAAAAAAATTCCAAAGCTGAAGATATATACAGAAATTGTTTCCTTTCACAATTTGGTTTGGGTTGTTATGATAATACTCCTCCCCACACTGAGTGTAGGTGCTTTCCAGCAATGAAGCATAGGCTTATGTTTTTCTTTGATTCTACTGATTTCCTGGTCTATCTATTCTATCTTCCAATCAGTTCCTTGGAAGGAGGGATAAAAGGACACATCCTCCTATCACCTTTGGAGACAAGCTGCACAGAACTGCCACTCTTTTTCCTTTTTCCTTTGTGTGGGTGGAGTCTTTTTTTCTTTGCAAGTTGATTGCTTATGCCACCTTGTTCAGGGGTCTATAAAACTGGTCTGCATGGTGCAATTTGCTTGTAAACTAAATGTTATTTAGTGGACAGGCAGTACTAATTCTGCTGTAATGTTCATGTAATTTTTTTTTTAATTTCTCCAGCCCCCCAGGAAAAAAGCCTCTCCTTTTTCACTTTGTGAAAGGAAACAGTTCATGACAGGGATGACAAACACAGACTTTTTTGTGGAAAGATTAAAAAACAACTAGAAATATTGTAAGTCACTGTATGATTTGAAAAATAAAATGAAAGCAGATAGAATACCCTAACCAGTGTATACAGTCACAGTTTCTCTGCAATCTCCCTGTCATCTTTTAGCACACCCTTTGTTCCTTTGTCATCTAACAGGCCTACCGCTTCCCTTGCTGGCTTCCTACTTTTGATATACTTGAAGAACTGTTTGTTTCTGGTCTTGATGTTCGCAGCCATGCGTTCCTCATAATCCTTTTTTGCCTCCCTTACAGCTGCTTCTCTTTTGCCACCAATTGTGTTCCCTCTCATATTCTTCATCAGTCAAACTGGACTTCCATTTTCTAAAAGACATTTTCTTTTTTCTGATAATTTCCTCATACGACTTGTTTTTTTCTGATCCCTTCTCATGGTGCTGGCAAATTGCTATTGCTAAATTGTTATTGACTGACTAATAACAGAAGTGCTGTGAGACTGCCTTACTTATTTTTTCAGTGTATTCTTGGTCCACCATGACTGCATGGCCTTGTGTTTGTTAATAGGAAACACAGTTCATGAACAATTTATGCATGTGCATTTTCACTCTGCTTCAAGGAAACTGTCATCATTTGGGGGGGACAAACCTGTATTAATTAGGCAGTCATATGATCTAATTGGGCAAGGCATAGATGGGCAGAGATGCAAACTCTTTTCCAAGCATACTGTAGGAGTGCACTTGAAGATGATTTTCTGAGCTTTGACTTTAAAGATGTATATCATTTTTTGCACCTGCCAGAGGGCTATAGCGATAGGGATGCACTTTGTCTTAATAACAATAATGACTCCTCCCCACCAAACACGAAGACTATTTTTTGTGAATTGTTCATTTTAAAAGAAAAAAAGTTCTTAAAGTATCCTAATTAATTGCCAAAACATATAGATCAACCCTGTTACATAGTTTAGAATCTTCATTTTACTTGTCTGAATTATTTAAGGATCACTTTCAATTTTTGCATTTTGTTTTCCCCAAATAACTTATAAATGTTTGTTAAACACTCTTCATCATACATCTTTATACAGAGCATTCCTCTGTCATGAAATCTACATAATCATATCATCTGTCAAAATCTTTCAGAGTTTTTTTCCTCAGAATGACATGTTTTAATTAATGCAAACATCATGGTTTGATGTCTTATAGGTGAAAAATATCCTATCTGCCAGTTTATATTATATAAGGGCAGAGCTTTAATGTAATGAGTTGGGAAGCTTTGGGCATGAAATATCTTTCAAAGGGCTCACACTATTTTGTAAATAGGACCCCATCCAGTATCAATTCTTGCTGGTTGGTGTGTGGTGCTTAAATGCAATATTGGAAGTTGTTCCCCAGAAGCAAGTGTTAGAGACTCTGGGGCTTACCAAGAAACTTGAAATATGAGACTAGGACTTACCTTAATAAACTTCAGTTTGCAGACCCTATGGTCCTTTCCTCATGGGCCTCGTGAGTAGGGGTGCACTGGCATACTTGCAGCCGGTGCACCCCCTTTTCTTCCTTTTTGCTATTCTTTTTTATTTCTTCATACTGGTTATTTTGATAGTTCTTTTGTCTCTGGGTGCCAGATGGTGTAACACTGTGTTTAGACTTCTAACTTTATTTCTGTCACTTTTTACTTTTGCTTTTCACCAGTCTTCAGCAATTTTATCAGTCATCTATCAAAGCTTTTCAGTGCTTTTGGCTACAGGAATAATCTTTCTACTATCTTCCTTGATAGTCCTGCCATCAATTTTAGGTTCTAGAGGGAAGTATGACAACAGTGTCCTCTGGAAGAGTTTTGCCTTGTATCCTGGCATCCTTATGGGACTCGACATTATATTTTAAACAAAAATAGAGGACATAAAAATGGGTTGCAAAACTTACTACCCCTGCCTTTCTTCACTGTGGTCTTCTAATTCTAGTTGTTTTTTTCCAGCCTGTCACTGGGCCAGGGTAGGAAAAAAATACTGAAATCAATCAACCAAATGCAGTTAGGTTGGGTGGGGAAGAAACAGGGTTTTAGTCTTGCCTTGTTAATTATTTTTGTTTAAAAATAAACTTTCATCTCAATTTCATTTATTTTAAATGGGCCAACTCAGGTATCAGTACAGAAATATTTGGTCCCTTGGCCCTGAAGCTGTATATCTTTTTCATCATTCTCAGTAATATGGTTCTAAATTGCTCCATGGTTCTAAATGGCTACTTTTAAAGTACAAGCAAATATTTTATTCTGAAAGATAGGGAAATATAGTATCAGCACATAGAACACAACAACAAACAAACAGGAGACACTTATTCTGGAATCAGGAATTCCTGCTAGCTTGGTTAGAGCTCAGATTAGTAAAAAAAACATACATGCCAATCATGGCAATTCTTTCAGTAGTAACATCTGCTATCACTTCTGGTTGAAAGACATTTCTGTCAGATTATCTGCTAAATCACTGCCCTTTTTGCTACTGTTGCCTTCAACAACTGTGAGAAGCAGACAGTAAGTGATCCGAAAAACAGTAATTTCCAAAGATTGTAAAAGATTACCAACTATTTTTAACCATCAGATTTGATATAATTAAGGATAGAGGTGATCAATATAGATTTTGATTTGTTAATTTAAACATACATACCTCTAATTTACAGCTAATTTACAGCTGTTTGCCATAGTTGTGGACTGTTTTCATTCTAATTCTGTATGTCTCACCCTTGTGTCTTCTTGTTTCTCATGTCAAAAATATGTTAAGGTTGTAGCAGCAGCAAGAGCAGAACAAGAAGCAATAGTAATTAATCAAACTAATATAATCACCTTATCGTGGCTCTGGCATCACTCTTCATGAGCAGTATCCAATGGGTTTTTTTTTGCTTCCTAACTCACAACCCTTTTCTACTAACAGCCTTTTCTCCAGAGATTGGAGTATTCTTTCAGGATTGGTTAACAATATTCCTTATCACACATTTTTAGAGGGTTATGCTAGGTTCACGATCTTGAAACCAACCTATTCGCCAGACAATTATGAAAAATAGCAGTATAAGAGGAAAATAAGTAAAAACAAATAATTTTTGACAGAAAAAACACTTAGCTCACAAATGACCAATTAACAAGTTTAATCCCACATCATTAAAGAAGGGAGGCCTGCTGTACAAATAAGATTTATTATAATTTAATCCATGGAATTATACTGGCACATAAAAAGAGAAGAAAGATTTATGATAGTGTTTGTCCCTATATTCTAAATGTTAACATTGTGCAAATGTGGCAGTTTCTTGTATAGATGACATAGCTATCATCAAATAGTTTGCTGTTGATGTATTGGTCCATCTCAGCATCAAAGCTGAGTAAACCTTCATAGATGAGTAATATGCTGCTGGGGAACAGACTCCTCCAGCATCGATATTTCCATTTGCTTCTCAGACTGTTAACATTGGAACTGCATCATAGTCTTGTGAAATAAGCAATGCTTTTCTACAAGAAAAAAATACTATTTGATATTGCAGCATAATTTCCTGTACAAAATTAAATAAATGCACACCAGTATTGCTCAATATTAATCAGACAATGATGCTGATAAGATAGCATTTAGCATCTCTCTCCACTGAGTCATTTCTGAAGCCATTGTTCCAGCAAGGCATTAAAAACAGAGATGCAGGAAGTGTTGGTTTTTAAATGATTCATATGTCCTGATCATCTGTGACTAATTAAATATCCTTTAACAAGAGAAAATTATTTGTTATGTCCCAATGCTTGTATTAAAACTTTCTACCTGAATGAATTTCATGAAGTAGAATCACATCACTGATTAAAGTGATGTTTAAAAGGTTCTTCTTGCCCTATAATTTATCTTCTGAAACCTGATTGTTTCTTTTGTGAAATTTATTTGCCAGTAATAAAGCTGAAGCCTGACTTTACAAACTGTTAGGACATCTCCTGTGTAACAGTGACTGGGTGGGGAGACCTATGTGACTGGCCACATTGCACCATGAAAATATACTTAATTGGTAGTGTGGCATAATGGAAGTAAGGCAAGTGTCAATGAAACCTAGAGATGCTTGAGGTAATAGTTATAAATATGGAACTAAGAAACTATCCAAGGTGCTGAAAGTACCAGCTGTTGAGATCCAGTGTAAGAACAGAGTGGCTCCTGATTGGAACAGTGGTTCGGTATTCCACATTTTGTTAATTGAATGTCACCATGCTGAAGCTAAGTCTATCTAAAGCTGAGAATGTGTCACAACTAGAATGTATTATTTTTAAATGTTCTTTTTGTCTGAACTATATGTCTTTGTCAACATGTAAAAATATCTTATTTTCTTACTCAGGATATCAGGTTCTACTCTGGCTTCCAGGTTGCTATTCCATTATATTATCTCTTCAGAACACTCTTTACATTGACCTTCTAAGCACAAATATGAAGCAGAGGAAGCAGCTGCTATATCTACTTTGCATGGACTGCACCATTGCCTCTACACCATTGCTGTGCTGCCTTGCTCAAAGTGACTAGAAGCCTCAAGCTGGGGATATTACCAAGCCTAAATAGGAAAACCAGATATTTAGTCCACCATGCCCAATCTGAACTGTGGCTGTTCCAACCATTCAATCCTCATACCTTCAGGACCGTCTGACCCCATATGTCCCAAATAGGCCTCTGGTTTCTGCAGAGGTCAATCTACTGGTAGTCCCTCGCCCCTCAATGATGCGGCTGGCCTCTACCGAGGCCAGGGCTTTTACAGCCCTGGCCCCTGCCTGGTAGAACACTCTTCCTCCAACTGTTAGGGCCTGTGGGACCTTGGGGAGTTCTGCAGGGCCAGTAAAACTAAGTTGTTCCACTGGGCCTTTGGGGAGGCTGGCTGTGGATCTGCTGCTTCCCCCCGTGATGCCCCCCTCTGATTTTATCTGTACCATTCTCAACTTTGTGCCAAGCCGCCTTTTGAGCATAGGATCGGGCGTCGCTAACAATCTCTCTGTGCTGCTGCTATTGCTACTGTGTTTTAATTTTTTTATGTTTTATATATTGTATCATTGTATGTTGCCTTTTTTGCTCTATTGTTCACCACTCAGAGCCCTTCGGGAGTTGGCCAATATATGAAAAATAAATAAATAAATAAATAAATAAATAAATAAATAAATAAATAAATAATAACAACAACAACAACATCAGGATGCAAGAATTTGGGTTAAATTTGGCTTGTCTCAGCATTCCTCTCCAACACACACAATCTAGCAGAGTTTCAACAGACTGTTGAGTTTTCAAAGAAGAGAAGAAGGAGAGTTTGGATTTATATCCCCCCTTTCTCTCCTGTAGGAGACTCAAAAGGGCTTACAATTTCCTTTCCCTTCCCCCCCCCTTCACAACAAACACCCTGTGAGGTGGTGAGGCTGAGAGAGCTTTGAAGAACTGTGACTAACCCAGGGTCAACAGCAAACATGTGAATTGGTTCAGGGATTTCCCTTCTTGTGTATATGTGTGTGTTTGTGTTCCAGACTCATTGATGTTGTCCACTACATGTATGGTTTATATGTTTAAGGATATGTTTTTAAATAAGTTTCATTAAATTGGAGTTTTTAATCCTGGATTAGAGCCAGACAGGGGTATTGTTTGCTGTTGATATTTATACTGTCTTAGGCTCTGTTGTGTATTAAACTAACCCAAGGTCACCCAGCTGGCATGTGTTAGAGTGCACAAGCTAATCCTGGTTCCCCAGATAAGCCTCCAGAGCTCAAGTAACAGAGTGGGGAATCAAACCTGGTTCCTCTTAAACACTACACCACACTGGCTCTCAAAATGTAGGAAGTTCTTGTTGGAAATAAGCTCCACTTTTAAAACCATAGTTTAGCTGCAAATATTACTGAACATGTTATGGTATTGTAAAGAATATTAACAAACGTAATGAAAGAGCTTAGCTCTCTGGATGCAGGAGAGTCACTCAGCTGAGTCAAAGAAAGAACAGAATTGTGGGGGAGTTATTACAGAACACAAAAACTCAACTACTTAGGCAATCAATGCAGTCACATGCTGATGCATCTTAGGAAGTGCGAATCCCTTTCATAATTTTGTACCACTCCTCTTTTCAAGCTGTCCTAACTGGATATCGGGATCTTTCTTCCAGTGTATAATTGAGGAAGGATCTGATTAATCTACGAAAAGTAACATTTTCTTCTAAAAGCTGTAAATGTCTTATTAGAAATGGATACGGTGAATACAGGGCACTGGTGATAGATCCCATGAGATGGCTAGCCCAGCATAAATGCGTTTCTAACTCTTCAGTGATAAGTGCAGTGGTCCTTGGATCATCTAATGCACTATTATATTGAGCATATCATACTCTACAACACAGGAAAAGTGTTGGTATTTAAAGGGTATTGAGTGGTGAGATTAGCCCTACTGAACAGCTCTAAAGTGGACTGTAATCAAAAGGCTTTACTCAAACACTGGCTGTTCAAGGACCCCAACTGAACTTCTTTGCTTCCCATTGGAGATAACATTTCATTTATTTATTTATTCTATTTATTCCTTTTAATATTGGGATGACCGAGAGGGGTAGTTAATGGACGAAACTGTCAGGTTAAAGAATCAGACTTGGGCAGGGAACGCAAACCAAAAATTGTTTTGACATGCAACGGGAAAGAATTTTGGTGATACAGTTCACTCCAAAAGGGCTAATCAGAAGGGCGATTTTTTTCTAAACTGAAAGAAGATTGTTGTTCTTGCTGGGGGCTTTAAATGGAGGCAATATAACTGCTTAACAAAAATGTAATAGACTGATCTAACACCGGTTGCTCATACAACCAAGATCCCTGGAGAGGCAAGACAGTGTATCACCTTGCAATCTAGACAGGGTAGCACATAGAGGGAACATGCACAGGAGACACCAAGACAGCAATTGTTAATTGCAACAGTTTCTTTAAGCAGCTGAGAGGGTCAAATTATATTCAGTGAATAGCACTCTTCTGAGGGAGATGAGTTGTGGCTATAAGAAGGACAACCTGCATCACTGTATCCGTATTTTTAAAGTTACAAGTATCAATTTTCAGAAAGTGAGGAGCCTGAATGTAATTGGAGAGGTTTACTGTTTCCTCCTTTGTGAGAGGGAAGCTCTTGTGATAGCGGAAGACTGCAACAGTGTAACTTGGAACAGCTGGTAGAGGCAAAGTAGAGGCAAAGTGAGAACATTTGCCTGCAGTTTGTTTCTTCAGTGAGAAGGAAGTGATAAGAAGAACAGATGACAGAAGTGAGACGACTCAAAGCAATGAAACAGAGTGGCAGAGTGAGAACACCCAGCATCTGCAATGGATCCCTAAGCCAAATTGAGGACTTTTGACTTTGCGCAGAGACTTCTGAAGGCTGTGGGAAGAAAGGACACAAGTTGATAAAGACAGAGATTAAGACTGCAAACAGTTATTCTGCAGTGTACCTCTGTAGAATGAAATGAAATAGGACTCATAAGATTAGATCTGCTTATCAGCTATTTAAATAATTAATTATTTATAAAAGTTTAAGCTATATTTAGGGTAACTAATCCAGATAATTTAATTAATATTCATAATTAATATAAAATATTTTTTATTCAAACAAATAGACAACTGACAGGCAGATACTCTAATTTACATTAATTGAAAGGTTTCATTATTATTATACTTTAATTACCCTGAAACTTAAAAATTTAGAATAAGTCAGTATATTCTTATAGGTATAGTTTATTATCAGATATCTAAAGAGAGGGGGGAACAGGCTTCTCATTTAACTTATTTGTTTATTTAATTGCATAGTGTAGGAATTTGCTAAAAATTGAGGAACTAGTGATACATAAGGATAAACAAGTTTAAACTTAGAGTGATGTTATTGGTTATTGGTCATATAAAGGAGATAATCTAGTTAGGAGACCATTATGGCCAGCAAAAGGAAAACATTTAGAAATTCAAAATCTCATTAAATTATTTATAGCAGTGAAGGCACGCTGAATGTGGAAAAAAATTCTGGACAAAAACTAGAACAGTTAATTGAAATGTTAGAGAATTTCCAGCATAATACCGAAGAAAGGTTTGATAGATTAGAGCATAACACGAAGGAGCACTTTAATAAATTAGAGAGTGATATGGAAAACATCAAATTGGAATTGGGTAAATTTAAAAAATTGGATGAAAAGATACAACAGTTAGACAAAAAGGTGGGTGAAAATACAGAGAACTTTGGATTATTGAGCACCCAAACACAGTCATTGCGGAAAGTAATGGAGGATCAACAGGATACTTTATCAATGTTAGAACTTAACCAAAAAGAAACAATGATGAGGATTAGAGGTTTACAAGAAATGAAAATGAAAATTTGTTCAAACGAATGTTTCCATTACTTAAAGAAGTGTGGGAGATACAAGAGGGAGAGATATCTAAGGATATAGACAAAATGTATAGAGTCAAGAATAGCAAGGGAACATAGACTACCAAGTGATATTATTACTAATTGTATGAGAAAGTCAAGGAGAGATGAGATCTTAAAACATCATTCCATTAGGCCTTTATACTTAGAAGATCAGAAATTGATTATTTTAAAGGAAATCCCTATTAGGTTATAATTGAAGTGAGGTTACTTTCAGATGGATTTTTCCTGAAGGACTGACATTTCAAATTAATTCTAAGACCTATATCATTAATAATAAAGATAAAGCACATGAATTTATAGAGGAAAATAAAAATATATTAACATTGTTAGGACAATAATAAAAACTTATTATACATTTTATCTAATATAGTTCTAATTTAAATATTTTTAATTTTCTATATCAACATGGAGTGTAAACTATGATCATGGAATGTTAATGGTATGAATAGTGTGATGAAATGAAAAATTTTTTCCAGTGATTTAAAGATGGAAAATTATTCTATAGTATGTTTGCAAGTGACATACATTAGGCAAGGGGATGAAAAATACATAGAGATCAGAAAACTAAGAACCTTGTTTCATTCAGGCCGTCGTGCAAAGAAAAGAGGTGTTGCATTTTATGTAAAAGTGATTTGAAACCTAAAGAAATTCATAATAATTCAGAAGGAAGATATTTACTGGTAGAAGTGCAATGGCAAAATATGACCATCATGGTAATAGGGATATATGCACCAAATGTAAATAAGAAGGGGTTTTATAAGAAGTTACATGATCAAATAGCAGCATCTCCAGCTGACTCACGGATACTGCTAGGTGACATGAATGGTATAATTGATGTAGAGAAGGATGTGGATAAAGGTATTCAACAACAACAAAACAAAAAGAAAAGTAATAAATTACCTACGTCATTCTTTAAGTTAGTAGAAGATTTGGAGATTAAAGATATCTGGATGGGACTGGAGGGAGAATCTGCAAAAGAGTACACCTTCTACTCTGCAAGGCATCATACATCATCAAGAATAGACATGATCTGGGCACCCACTATGCTCTTGGTGCAAACAAGGATAATAAATATAGGACCTCGAACATTTTCAGATCATAGTTCATTAATGTGGGAATGGGGTAGAGATTCAGGTAGACTGTACTGGAAGATGAAGGATGGGATTTTGGGAAACAAAGAGTGTTAAGGAGAATGTTAGATGGGACCTTAAAGACTTCTGGAATATTAACATGAACTCAGTAGGAGACAGAGGAGTTTTGTGGGATGCCCACAAAGCAGTGATGCAGGGATGTATGATTAGAGAAGAAGCAAGGATAAAGACTAATAAACGGAAGATGAAGGAAGATATTGAGAAAGAACTGAAAGAATTAGAGTGCGTGTTATCAGCAATAAAGAACAAAGAATACATGCTAGGCAAAATTAAAATGTTGAGGACTCAATTAAACACACTGGTGACTGAAGAAATAATAACGCATCACAGATATATTAAGCAATTGAATTTTTCACAAGATAACAACCAGGCAAATGGTTAGCAAATAAAATGTTCAGTCAACGTGACTCAAGACTAATAACTAAAATTAAAATAGATTCCTAGATAGATAGATAGTTTAATACGGCCAAAGGCCAGCAAAGACAAAACAAAACAACAGCACACATTCACAACAGCAAATTACAACAATTATTACAGCTAACCATTTACATGAATGTTTGGCTTTCAGCTCATCCCTGATTAAGTAGGCCCTTGCGTTTTTTATACGCCAATGCCAATGCACAGAACTTTGCTACCTGCTGGGAGATGGTTGCATCCTTGTCTTCCAACAGCATTTTCCTGATCTCTTGGTCAGGATTCTTTGCAATTATCAAGCTGTGTTGCACAAGCAGAGGTAAAATAAAGAGCTTTCTTTCTGCCTTATGCAGCATGCAGTGTAACAAGATATGTATCATAGAATCAACGTCCCCAGAGTTACAAACACATTTCCTCAAATGCCAAGGGGTTTTCCCAAATCTGCCTATAAGCATAGATGATGGAAATGCGTCAAACCGTGCTCTAGAAAAGGCCCATCGGTATTTGGATATGGTAATATGTTGAATGTAGGGGGGCCATTACTGTACCACTACCAGATTTCAATAGTACCATATAGAGCAGGAAATGAGGCATTACATCATTTTGGTAGTCAATGTCGTCCAATGGATTGATATACCATCTTAAGAGCTATGGGCAAGTCCCATTCAAGCATAGTCATGGGGTCTACCTCAATCTGGTTAAGGTTCAGGATAATCTTCTCCGACCAGATTGGGTATGGTGATGTTGACAGAAATGTACAATCAATAGGCCTGGGGGTGTAGGTGGACTTTAATCCAATATTTGATGGCTCTCTTCAGACTATAGTTTCCACTTTAGCTATTCCTGCTTCATGTCTCAATACAGTGTTGGACGGCATTTTTGGTGTATTGAATAGAGATCTAAGGAATGTTGTTGTAACTTTTCCAAGAGGTGTAAAGTTGGATATGTTGCCTAGTTGGGCTCCATATGTTAATTGTGGAATGGATTTTTTGCTGTAAACAATTTTAACAGCAGTTGGAATTGCTCCTCCTGGGCACGGTAGAATCTCAGTATTGCTTAGAGCTCTTTTGAGCAGATTGGACAAGGGAGTTGGATATGAGCTGTAGGTTTGCCATTATACTGGAAAATTACCCCCCAAGCTATCTGAAGCATTTGACCTGATCGATTGATGCTCCTTCGATTGTCCATCTTTCCTTCTTGAACTCCTGGCATTAAAATGTACTATTTTGGACAGGTACAATTCATTATTAGATGTTCCTCCAGCACATTTTGGGTTATTGCATTTTAGGAGCTCTTTAATCCCTACTTTGGTTAGTGGGAAGGCTTTGGACAATATAGATCATTCGATACATTAGAATGGGTAGTTTGCTTTCCCTGAGGAAAGTGTAGGAGCATGAACGTCCTTATCCTGCAAATCTATTATGAAGGAGTTGACATAAAAAAGTTGAATAGATGTGTGGTGCTAGAAGAGGCACCCCTTGCCTTACTCCCCCTTCTGTACTGGTATAGATGGTGTTAGATGTCCCTCTTTGTGTCACCCTCTTTTACTCGCATGAAGAGGTGTTCTCATGCAGTTGGATTATTATGTGCAATAAACGCTTGTGTCTATTGGTGTTTGCTAGTTTGGCCCATAAGCTGATCACGTAAGTGGCACATTATCGAAGGCTGTGAGATCGATAAAGGTTGTACATTATAGTGAGCCTCTTTGGAGTTTAACATATTTGTCAATCAGGATGGTTTAGAATCAAGCAGTGGTGCATTACTGATGGATCGCCTTTCGGAAGCTTAGCCTGTTAGGTCTCTCTAACAGCTTTTCTCCCTCGAGCCATACCAGAAACCTTATTACATGCAGGTAGTTGGTATATATCTTACTTATAACATTAGAAGTAAGCTGGATGCGGCCTGTAGTTGGCTGGAATTAAAGTGATTACCCCTTTTTTAAATATAGGGGACTATTATGGCTTCTTTTTCCCAATCTGTTGGAATATAGCCTGCGTATTATTAATATATCGTGAAAAGTTCAGCTAGGATTGTAGCCCACCAGTCAATGTTGACTTTCTCAATAGCTCTTGGGGATATATAGTCATTCCCGGGGCTTTCCCAGATTTTAATTTGGAAATCATAAGTGCGCACTTCTGCTTTGGTTGCTACAGGGGGCCCAATGCGTAGGTGTGTTATCCAGCCGCAGATATATAATGTCCCAAAGAAGGCTGGATGGTTTGTAAAAAGTTTGGAAAAATGCTCCACCCAGACTGTTATTGTTATTGGATTAGCTAGGCCCAATTTACTTAGATTATTATTCTGGCTTGTTAGTCTCCAAAAAAAGTGGCAGAATCATTCGATCTTATCGCCTTGATTAGAGATTGCCATTTTTTGTGCATGGACATTTATTTTTCTTTATATTTTAGCATGGCCTTATAAGTTTTTTTCCCTTCCAGTACCAGTTCTTTGTTAGTCATATGCCCTCTTTAAACTGATGGAATAATTAGCTAGCAGGTTCTTTTTTGGCCATTCTGAGTCATGATCAAACCATTGTTTGTCAGCGGTCCCACATTTTGTTGACTAGTCACATTGCTTTTGGACAGGAGGGGTTTAAGTATTTGCAACAGTTCGTGCTCATAGGTCTCCTACAAAATAGCTCAGGTCTCCCTTCACACATATCTAATAGTACTCTTATGATACAGCATTTTACCTATATCTGAAACAAACCGAGTTCACAAAATAGCTTCTCATATCGTAATTTCCATTTCCTTCTCCAGACTGTTCACTTCCACTGCCAGTTTCGTATGCATGTCCTAAGATGCTAGCCCGGAAACAGAATGCATTATATCTAAAACCAAGGGTTAATGGAAAGTGAAATTGTTAAACTTTCGATCAGCAAGTATTAACTTCAAAATGGCTGATCATGCCCACTAATTCTTGTAGACGCCAAAAGTGAGTCAATAACTGAAGCCTCTGTTGCCTGACCAGTAGGTAAATTGGGCGGGTAATCACCTGGTGTAGATTGCCATTCAAAGATTAAGCTAAATTAAACTTATGGGACAACTGATATAAAAGTAGCCCTGCAAAATTATAGCCTGCATCCAAAGCTTTCCTTTGGTGGTTAAAGGAAGTGAAGGCCCAACATCCTCTGGCACGCAAGAATTAAATCTGTCCAGTAGCAAACTATCACATTGGCCCATTCTGGCTGTTCAAGGTCTCCCCCTATTATTAAGTAGGGCCATAGGATAATTTTTGTAATAGGTATAAAATCATCTTTTCCAGTTCTAACCATTTTCCTTTAGTCTGAGACCTGGGTTGGGAGGGAGAAAGATATATGTTTGCACAAATTATATCAAAGTCTTTACAAGGCAATAAGTACTACCAAAGCCTTAGAACAAGGAGTGGGAATTTTTTTGATGCTTAACTTCAAGCTTGTGGATATAAGTATCCTACTGCAGAAAGCCCCCTCCTGGAGGAGTCTACCTCCTTTTGCACTCCCGGAGGCCTCAGGATGTTGGGTTTTCACAGAGTAGTTTGGAAAAAAAAAAAAATGGCCATCATCCACTTTTAGAGTCTCATGGAGGAAAAATTATATCCAAACAGTTTTAGATAGTGGGCAAAATCCCAAATCTGTGGTTTTTTTTTTTTGGCTTTCCAACCTCGCGATATTCCAGGAGGCTATGTTAACTGATTGTCAATTTAAGATTTTCTATGATGTCTAGGGCTCCTTGGATGGGTCTTTGCAGAATGCAACCTATTACCTGTGAAAATGAAATCCTGGGTTCCTTTTTTCTAAGGACCTCCCTACATGGAGTTAACGGAATACAATTAGGATTTGTTGGTATCAGTAAGGCTAGCATCACTTTGTTGGGTAGAAGTTTCTGGGACGTTAGCATGTCCAGACTGTAGTGTGGAGGATTATGCCCTTGTTATCTCTAATTCTTAGAAGCTCCTGGTCCCATGTCTTCCTTCGGTTGGTAATTGGGTGCCTGGATTGGAAAACTCTTTGTGAGATTAACTGCTCCAGTTCATACTCATATCTTCCTCTGTATCTTTTATCAGTGGTGTTAAGCTTGTGCTTCCTGGAAATCCCCTAATCCACTCCATCTTGAGCTTCCTAATCGGAGGGGCATCTAGATTTATTAAAGTCTGGTTGAGGCTGTCGGGATCACTAGAGCTCTTTCTGGGTGTCATCGTCCTGTAGGTCTTGTAGTTTGGTTCATGAATGGATCGTCTATTAGGTTCAGAATTGCATCCTGTTCAAGTTTAGGCAGGGTTTGAAAGACAGCAAAGGTCCTCCTCTGTGGAGTTATCTAAGCGATTTGTATGCAAGGGGTTGGCAGCTTGCTTCTCGATCTGCTGTGTTGGCATGCTATGCTCCCTTTGAGACACAGGTTGTATCAATGATCTTAATTTCACATTATGAAAAACTCGTGTTAAGTATATATTTAGGAAGTTAAGTTTCTGTTTTATATTCCACAGCCAGGTTGGTATTTTTTTTGAGCTGAACGTAAGTAAGATTTTCCGTTACAGCTCTATTATTATACAAAGTCTCAAATTTCTTAAGATCAATCCATTTTTGGCTTCTGATTTTCAGCACAATAGTTGCTAAATGGTTAAGAATTTCTCTTCTTGAGGCCCAGTAATGCATTCTGCCTCTATGAGGATGGATGATTAGGCAAAATTTTATTTTTTTGGGATTAAGTTCTGAGTTTGGCTAGAAGGGTCTTTGATTGGGCTGCATGCTGTTATACTTAATATTTTCCAAAGTTCATTCCCCTCATAGCACCTCTGCTTTGTTGAGTTAAAAGGAGTCAGAGTGATGTTGTTTTGGGGGGGTATTAATTGTTTCAAATCTTTAAAAAGTCAAATCAGTTTTTAGAATATTAATATTATTAATAAAGTAGTGATGGGACATCTTGAATATTTCTGAAGTAGATTCAAGGATCATTGACAGGAGTCTGCTGTAAGCTTAAGCGTAGCTAGTTAACAGAGTCCTTGTCAGAGGCAGATGGAGACTCAGAGCTGGTTTTCCCCGTTAAAGGGTTATTGAAATGTGTTGTTTCTTGGATACTGTCTTCTACTTGCTCCAATGCAGCCAAAACGATTGGAAGTAGGAATTCCAGCGATAACATCCATCACAGGTTCGAAAAGAAATCTCGAGGAATTTTTTTTGCTTGATAGCTTTGCTTAAAGAGTTTTATGTCTTCATCATCTTGTTCCATTATCAGAAAGATCTTCTCCTTTTATCCACACCCATAGTTTAATTTTAACAGCTGGCAGCTAGTGGTCTTTCAAATTATCATAAATATCACCAAAATTAGTGGAGGAGGGGTTTCATAAACAGTCCTAGGGCTACCATTGCAGCTTCTTGTTGTTAGAAGCAGAATGATTGCGGCAGTCTCAGTTAAAAACACAGAGGCTCTGTTTGCTTCAAGGTTAAAACTTCTTATTAATTCCAGCTGAGAATAGCGGTTGCCAAACTAAAACAATAAAGATAGCAGGTATCGGAGCTGAATGACACTGCGTTTAAAAACTAATTAAAAGGCTTAAAAGGCTAAAAGTAGCGAGCATAGACGTGATTTACTACCTCCTTCAAGGCACACCGGAACCGGAACCTCTCAAATAGATTCCTAAATATTAACAAACAAGTTGGACATACAGAATGCAATTCATTATTACTTTAAAGAGTTGTACAGAAGTAATGAAATACCACAAGAGATCATACATAAATATTTGGAAGAGCAACAAGTCAAACAATTGCAAGAAGAACAGACTGATTTATTAAATGGAGACATAACAAAAGAAGAAATATTAAGTGCGGTCAAGCAATTAAAACACAAAATGCCTGGTGCAGATGGGCTCACAGCTTTATATTACAAAACCTACAATACAGAGTTCATAGAGCACCTAACAGTACTATTTAATGACATTTTTATGGGTCTGGTCATGCCAGCGTCGTGGAAGCGTGCAACAATTACTTTGATTCCTAAAGATACCAATGATATTCCGGAACCTAAGAATTTCAGACCAATATCATTATTAAATACGGATTATAAAATATTTGCATGCATATTGTTGGACTGACTAAAAGAGGTTCACAATACTTACATTGAGGAAGACCAATCTGGATTTTTACCTAAAGGTCAATTATTTCATAATGTTAGGACGGTGCTCAATATTATAGAATGGGGAAGAGCTAAAACAAGTGACGAACTGGTTCTAGCATTCTTGGATGCTGAGAAAGCATTTGATAGGGTGAATTGGGACTTTCTGATGATCTTATTAGAAAAGATGGGAATTGCTGGTAATTTTCATAAAGCAATAGGCAATATATATAGTGATCAAGAGGCTGAAGTGAGAGTCAGTAACAACTACACCGAGCATTTTAAAATTGAGAGGGGGACTAGGCAGGGGTACACCCTTTCGCCATTATGATTTATATTGATGCTAGAGATACTTCTAAGTGCAATTAGAACTGATACAAAGTTTAATTGCACAAGAATAAGGAGTACAAAATAAAAGCATTTGCAGATGACATTTTATTATTTCTGCAAAATTCAGAAGAAACAATAGTTATTAGCTCTAATTGAATTATATTGGGAGGTATCAGGATTCAAGATAAATAAACAAAAAACAGAAATGATAATATTGAACCTTGACAGAGAAGAAAAAGAGCACATGGAGAAGATAGTCAACATACAAGTAGCAAAGAAAATTAAATGTTTAAGGATTATCATAGAAAACAACAATGAAAGATTAATTGAAAACAATTATATACAAACTTGGAGTGATATTAAAAAGAGTCTTTCAAATTGGCAAAACAAGATGTTATCATTTTATGGCAGAATATCAAGATGTTGGTATTACCAAAAATGTCTTTTCTTTTTCAATGTATACCCTTTATAACATCAAATAAGATCTTTGAAGGTTGGAGAAAGGATATCACTAAGTTCGTATGGGAAGGTAAAGGTAAACGGATAAAATATACAAACTTGATAGATGTGAAATCAAGAAGTGGTTACAGTCTTCCAGACTTAAATCTATACCATGATTCAGCAACCTTAATGTGGATTAAGTCTTTGTTAAGGCTTAAGAAGGAAAAATTGCTAAATATAGAAGGGTATGGATTGAAAAGAGGATGGCACTTCCATCTTTGGCCTATGGTAGACAGGACTAAAGGTGCAAATGGCGAAATAACGCACCATTACATAAGAAGAGCATTGTTTCAGGTGTGGACACCTGAGAGATCTTTGGTGTCAAGGCTCCTTTGTGGTTGTCTCGTATGGAAGCATACCAGCTACAAGATAATAATAACAATAAAAAATTGGCCAACTTATAATGATCTGCTGGAGGTAAAAGTAGGTGATATAACCTTAAAAAGCAGGGATAGCATCAGATTTGAGGGTCACACATGTTTGGTACACAACTAGGTTCATTTGGAGAAGCTCATGAAGAATGATATGAGCTCAGGAGGAATAGCATCAACATGGTCTGAATTTGACAGGGTAATGGGATTGACAACAACTAAGACGATTAGTATTCTCTATAAAATTCTGTTGGAAAAGAAGACAAAGAAAGAAGTAGTTAAACGAAGTATGGTTCAATGGACCCAAGAGTACAAAAAAGATATATTAATGGATCAATGGAACAAGTTTTGGAATAATATCTACAAATTCTCTCCAAATATTGATTTGTGGAAGAATAACTTGAAGATGCTGTATAGAAGTTATCTGACTCCAGAGCGGTTATCAAAGATAAATAAAAATTGTGCATCGGTATATTGGAAGTGTAGTCAAGTGAAGGGAACATTCCAGCATGTTTGGTGGGACTGTGGGAAGGTAAAGGCATTCTGGACACAAGTACATAGTCAGATTACAAAAACTGTTGATCATCAGTTTCCTTCTTTACCTATTATATATTTATTGAGTCCGCCTTATCCAACAATGAGATCCCAAGGCATTATGAACATTTATTTTATCATATGGCGGCAGCAGCAAGAATTGTACTGGCACGAGTGTGGAAAACAGATAAAGTGCCCACGCTGGAAGGTTGGAGAGGCAAGGTGCTTTACTTATATGTGATGGATAGGGCAGCTCATCAACTTAGACAAATATCTTTTGAATCATATAAATATAAATTGAAACCATGGATCAATTAAGTGAATGCCATCAAGGGGACAAAGATCTCCCCAGTTGAGTACTGAAAAAAGGCAGTAGGGGTATGGATAGAAACAACAATATTGATGGTTGTGATGATGGACTATTTTGTATCTAGGTGGGAAGAAATATGTGAAGTTCTTGATTAAGAAAGTAGAATATAATAAAATTAGGGGGCTACTTGGAAGATTGTACATTTAGGTATTATGAGGGCATTAAGTAATAGGTATCGATGGAAGAGTGAGTCTTGTTAGTAAAGATTTTTATTTATTTTTTCTTTTAAAATATTCTGAATAAAGGGAGGGGGGTTATTTTTTCATTAATATTCATAGTGCACTTAATGTTTTGTTTGTATTTGTTTTAAAAACTGGTAAGTGTTAATAAAATTATATACAAATTAAAAAAAGAATTTTGTACCACTTCTTCAGTGCTCTACAGAATTAAATCCTGAGCCCTTAATTTCCCTGCTTCTGATACTTCATTTATACCTGAAATTTAAAGCCTACATTATCAGTGAGAAAACTTCCATTCTCTCCTTTTAAGAAACATGTTTTGACTAATCTCTATGCCCAAATTCCTTTAATACATTTTTCCTGCCTTTGAGTAAAATAGCCTTTTCCCTTCTATTTAAGGCTGCAATTTTGTGCACAGTTACACGAGAATAAACCTCATGGAACTCAGTGGGATTTTGACTAAACATTTATAGGTCCAGGGTTCTTGAATTTAGCAGTATCACAAGTTTTGTTATACCTGTTATATGCCAACTGTATGTGTACTGTACTACCTAAATACATGTGTGTGTATATATATAAAGTTTTAAAATATATATGTTTTAAAATACTTACTGTATATACTGTTAATATTTACTATTTAGATATATTTTTCAGCTGACTGACAAACTGGAGAATACTCTAGTTGCATGTCTTTTAATTTCCTTAAACCTCTGGTACCCTGTACATACTTCCTGGGGAGCAAGTTCTGAGTCTTGAAATCTCATGTTTACTAAATGTATTTCAAATGTGGCTGTAGGACAGATGTCTTGTTTAAAAGCAGTCAGATTTATTGAGATCAAACAAATGCCAACTCAGTCTGCTCAGCAGACATTGTCTCATCTTCTGCCAACAAAGTTAAAAATAAATATATTGTCAAAGGCTTTCACTGCCAGAATCAACTGGCTGTTATGGGTATTCTGGGCTGGGTGGTGGTAGTCTAGTAGTTTTTGTTCTTAATGTTTCACCTCCATCTGTGGCTGACATCTTCAGAGGCATATCACAGTGAAATTTGCTTGTACCGTGAAGAGAAACATCTCATGATGACATGACTTTAAATATACCAGCCATAGTGAATCATTAGGAACAAAAACTACCAGACCATGGCCATAAAGCCCAAAAACCCCACAACAGCCAGCTAACAATAAATCCTTTAATATTTGGTCCTGTTAGCAGAATATGCCATTAAACTGTGTCAGTGAAGTGCTCATCCAGTATAGTGCCAGTTCACTCCAGTGCCCCACAGTATAGTGCACCCCCAACAATCAGTTATGTCCTGTGCCAAAGCATCCTTGCACATTTGCCAAGTAAAAACAGAGGCAAACTTAGGTCCAATAGGACATATAACACAATTCTTGGCACTGATCTGCTGTACTATTGGTAAATCTCGCATTAAACTAGCGTCCCTTTCTGTATGTTCTGTTCTGTGCTAATGGTAGAATTATACTTAGTGACTAACAATCAAATGCCAACAGCACTCTCTTCACTCCTTGACAGTTTTGCTAAAAAACTTGGCAATAATATATTTTGCCTTTTTAATTCAAGCTTTATGCATGGAAATAGGTGGTTGCTTTTCATGATATAGAGGAGAGTAACATCCCATCGTCTCTGTTAAAGGAGCAGGAAATCTTTTCTCTGAGTTGAAGGTAGGAAAGCAAAATTTTATTCAGATGTTTCTGAACTCAACATGTCAGGGCTAAAAATTGGTGAAAGAATCACAATCTAACAAAATATAATATAGATTTCAATATATTGTTATCAATAAATCTCCCATATCATGTACATTTGGCAGGGGTGTGTGTGTGTGTGTGTGTGTGTGCATGTGTGACAGTAGACTTTTATCAAGTGTGTTCCATATTTTTGTTGGAACCTTCTGGCAATCCTATCGGTCCTGTGCCTTGAACTGCATCCAGCTGCCTGGAAAACTAATATGCCCCCTGTTTAGTGTGGCTGCAAAATTGGTTGTAATAGATCTACATATTCTTAGCTGCCTGTTTCCAGGAAGTGTTTAATTTGTAATGTAATAGAAGGGTTAAGATTCCTTCATTTAGCTTAGGTTTGTGCTGTTCTACATAACATCCCCCAGAACTGTGCTTGAGCAGGTACAGGAAGTCATTCCACTAATGCTATAACTAGTTCTATGAAACAACCAAATTCTAGGTCTTTAATTATTATTTAAACTTTAGCATAGCTCTTCACAGTTTTTAAGGTTCCTCTACTTTCTGCCTTTGTGTCTGATCATTGTGGGTCTTCATCAACCTCCATCAGAATTGGGGAAGGGGGAGTTAGAGTTACTGTACCTCCTGCCTCTCCCCAGAACCTCTGGGAGCACTCATCTCTCTTGCCAGACTCACCTTCTCCTTCCTTTCTGGTCTGGTTTATGTCCCCCTACCATACTGAGTGTCATGCCCCCACTGCAACTGACAGCTCCTCTGAAGAAGCCCCTGCTGTAGCTGACAGCTTGCCTGAGAAAGGGTTAATGGAGCCTTGCAGAGAGAAGTCAGCTGAACCAGTACAGCCTGAACTCACATAGGATTCTGGCTCAGAACTAATCAGCATGACTAACAGCTCTGAGTCTCCAGATGCAAGCCTGCAGTGCAAACAGAGATTGAGACTGACCCTAAAGGAGAGATGCCACTCAGCAAGATTACAGACTAGGCATTACCCAGAACTTTGCAGGAGCAGTCCCAGGCAAGTAGATCTGAGGAATAAAAAAACCTTGGCCAAAAACTGCAATTGTGGTTGCAAAGTGGATTCTACCTGTACACCATTGCTATCTCCAGACCTAACTGACAATGGAAGTGCTTTTGAACCTGCTTCTTTAATTCTCCTGGTTGCTGTATGCATTCCTGGCATTTGACTCCTGGCCTGATTGACTTCTCTTTGGACTCTCCCACAGACTTGGTAACCTTGGACTTTATTGTTAAACTGCCAACAGCCCAGGCCCAGCTCTGAGCCTCCTCAGTACTGTGTGTTGCTGTGGCAGCACACCAGTCCTGCCCAGCCTGCACACTGTGGCTGTTCCTTTTGGAACTGCCTGGACAAATTCTTAGGCTCCTGAGATACCACCACCTTATCCCCCCCCCTTTGTCTCCTTCCCCAGAAGCCATGGTCAGGCACAGCCAGGACTCCTTGGTTCCATTTGACTCTTGTCCTTTCCCCACACTGTTGTCTTAGGAAGCCTAGCCCCAGTCCAGGGAGATTCTTCCTTCTGTTTTATGGCTGGAATCTGGCTTGGCTCAGCTCCCACCCCCTATGTTTTCAAACCTTTCTGTGGCTCTGAGAACAGGGCAGCCACTGTGCTTCATCATCTGTTGCTGGTTTATGTCTTTCAGGTGGCAGTGCCAAGACCAGGATGACTCATTCTGCTCCTAGCGGTGGCGGAGAGCATGGGGCCACTGGATGTTTCCACATGGACAGATGAGTTTATCAAGCCTGTATCGTTGCCACCATTGAATCTGAGAAAAGGATATTTACAACATGTTAAAAGAGCTGTGGGCTGCACCACAAAGTCATTGACCATTTCCCTTTACATTATGAATCAAAGTCATTGGTAAATAAAATTCATTTTTTAGATTCTTCTGTAAGGCATTGGATCTATTACTGGGCACTAACATGCACAGCTTACAAACTTCCATCGCATTGCTATTGAGCTAAAACATTCTGGGACATAGTTCAAGTTTATTGTTCCCATATGGCTTTCACTGTGACACAGTGCTGCAACAGAGGAACTACTTCAAGCAAAACATTCATTTTTAACCAAGCAAATTCTAAAGAAATACTTAGATTTGATTTAATATGAGTGGAACAATGCTTAACAGTGTTTCTAAAGAAGAACAAAATGGATTATCCATTGCAATAGTATCTTAATACTAAAGGTTCACCTAAATTTTAATATAAAATAAAACATATCATAGCTGCAAAAAATTACATAATTTAGTTTAATCATGTTCAAGGGGTTTAGCTCCTACAGTTTAACAAGTTTAAAGCATCCCATATTTTAAACTAAAGAATGTATTTGCATTCCCTGCTGAAAATGATGAATTTACTTTCTATATGCATACCCAATGAATTATCAGCTCTCATTGTAATTCTGACAGTTCTCTGTGGGGAAAAAAGAGAATGTCTTAACTCAAAACACAGAGCTTGTTGAATGTATCACCTGCCCCCAAACAGATGGAATGACTTCAGTTCTAGAAGGGAGAAATGGAATAATTACTGCTGCAGTGAAAACCAGTTTACAGACAAGACACAGGAGAATTGATAAGGTATGAATTACTGTTACATGTTACGAGTAATAAAGGCACTGAGGCAGGTCAGTAAAAGAGTTTTCTTCCCACACTGCTATTGCTTTAAAGTAATTTGCTCTCTTTGCTGTTAGGTTTCATTAAGTAGGAAGGGTGAGGATGTGTAACAATGCAACAGCAATGCCAGCATGGGGTAGGACTTGGCTGCTCTTTTGACTGGATGCATAACAGTCTCTATGAATGATGAACAGAAAGGAGGCTTACAGAAATATTCATTTACAATAGCACTTTAACTTTAGCATTGATTGTTACCTTTTTACATATAATCAGGATGACTCTTAAGGGGTAAAAGTTAATTACCAAGCTTCATTTAAGGAGGATGTTCAGAAATCAGTCTGGTAAGTGGAAAAGTTGTTTTTCCAAGCTGAAACACATGAAGTTCTTGTGTCCTAAACCAAACAAGGAGAAGTATGACGTGCAATAATCACTGCAATGAGTGCATTGTGGTAACAGATCCCCTTACTTTGGTTCTGAATATCATTACTAGATATATTATATTAAAAATCCTAAACCAGCCTTCTTTTTCCTGTTCCCATATCACAAAAGGGGTCCAGAAAAGTTTGTATTAGAGATGGTTATTTGTATCCAAACACATAAGAATATCACAATTTCAAAATATAGTTGAACACTCTCCATCCAAAATATTTGAGGGTGTTTATGAATAAATACTATTTCTACTCCACAGTTAATTGGAGTTCAGTGACACTTTTGCCAACATCTCCATTTCAAAGGAATGAAAGGAGGGAGGAATGATGAGAATTGTGAATGCTTAGAGCCTCATGTACTCTGGCCAAGAGGGGTGGGTACAGACAGTGCCCATTTAAGGCTTCTGACAGGTTTTTACTTGGAATTTCCCTACCTTTGACTCTATGGGACTAATTGGTCACTTCTGAATTCAATGGGATTTTTTTGAGGGCACATCAAATTGGCTTTAATTGCCCTCTTCCTGCTTTTGCCTGCTTTAAAGTATCAACATGGGGTAGCCCTGGCAACTCCAGGCTGGGAAATTCCTGGAGATTCAACTAGTTAGGCCCTAACTATATGGCACATATTTCTGTGCAGGCAATAAAAAGAAAGGTCTAGCTGGTGGGAATTGTAGTCCATAACATCTGGAGTGCCAAAGGTTCGCCACCACGGACTTAGGATCAACTCAGTTACAGATTTCTTTTACATTAGTTGTTGCTGGAAGGAAGATAAGATTTAATGTGCCTTCTCCTTTATGTGCTTTGTCCCATAAATATTAACAAAGTATAACATCATATTTATTTATTTATTTTTATTCAATTTGATAGACGGCTCTATCCCCAAAGTGCTAATTACACTTTAAATACATTGTTGCAGAATACCACCTCTAGTAGTCAATGAAATAGTCTTCAGTTTTAAACTTGGCAACTAGAGCATACTGAAATGTGTAATAATAACATGGAAAATAGTACCATTTGTGATCCACCTAGGTGAACAAAGCAGGCCATCAAGAGGTACTATTGTTTGCAAATTACAGCAACCTCTGTTCCCCCTTTTTACAGTCCAGATAAGCATTGAAAAGGAGAGGTTTATTGAGCCCCCAATGAGCTTCCATAGAAGGCAAATGAATTGCACTCAGTAAGATGAGTTACAAATCAGGCAGTGATGATTTGTAGCCCCCTTTTGTATTTTCAGATTACTTCTCAGTAATCCCTATGTTAACTCTGTCTAGCAGATTGGTCTTAATAGACCAGTACTGCAGATAGAGATTTGAGAGTTGGTGACTTCCTAATATCACCTAGTAAGTTCATGGCAGGGGAGATCTAAAGGGCAGGCTCTCCAACTTAACTGAGGAGAAATGTGAAAATGTAGTCTGAAGAACACGGGAAAGAAGTAGATTTACCAGCTGTGTGGGAGTATACATCAATAGTTGCGGACAATTTCACTCTCTGTAGTTTTGGCTTGAGTCTATCATTGGCAATATTTCTGAGCCACACAGCCTTCCATTTGGCAGTTATTAAGTAAAGCAGCTGCTTACTCTCAACAGTATGTTTTTCTCCTGACAGTCCATGTATCCACTGTCTGTCCTCCCTAAAACACAAATTGTATGTTATTTAATATACATTTCTTGGCATCTTTCAGTATTTTAGGAAATGTTCCCACCAGAAAAGAAATGTGTTCTGTTGGTGCTTGTTTTTTTCCAGGATATTCTCAGAGCAAAATTCTCAAGTTAAAAAAACAACAACACTGCCTATTCCTTTGAAGCCTTTTGATTGACATTTCAATGTTTTTCTTTTATTTCTTTTAAATTTACAGATTAAAGAACCTATCAGCCTGTACTGTAACAGCTACTTAGATGAGATCACTAAATATTTCATTGGAGGATAACTATTGCAATCAAAGCTGTGTTTTACAGTTGATATTGTCACTCTTGTCAAATTTGCTTATGCTAA